>NC_142877.1:109337291-109649583 GCF_051225735.1 Oryctolagus cuniculus | reverse complement strand
GTCAGATATGTATTGTGAAGTTATTAGTAGCTACATAAACATTTATAATAGTTACAATTTCATCATGTGAAGCTTTCATATTTTTGGCATGAATTCTTTTGTCTGCTACTAATGTGGTTCACTGCCTTCTTATTCTTACTGTTGCATGGTATATCTTTCATAGTCATTTTAATCACTTTCTTCATATTTTTAAGTGTCTCCTATAATTTTTTTACAGATTAATTTATTTACCTGAAAGTCAGAGTTACCAGAGAGAGAAAGAGAGGCAGAGAGAGAGAGAGAGGTCTTCCATCTGCTGGTTCACTCCCCAATTGTCTGCAATGGCTGAGCTGCCCCGATCCGAGGCCAGGAGCTTCTTCTGGGTCTCCCACACAGGTGCAGGGCCCCAAGGACTTGGGCCATCTTCTACTGCTTTCCCAGGCCACAGCAGAGAGCTGGATCAGAAGTGGAGCAGCTGGGACTTGAACTGGCGCTCATATGGGATGCCGGCCCTGCAGGCAGCAGCTTTACCCACTACACCACAGCGCCGGCCCAAGTGTCTCATATAATTAATATATAGTTGATTTCTGCTTTTTCAATACAGCCTGACAACCATGGCTTTTAAATGGAAAGTATAAAGTACACTATTTACGTGCATTGTGGTTATTGATATAGTTTGGTTCAGATTTACCATCTTGGGTGTGTGGCTCTGTGTGTGTGTGTGTGTGTGTTGCACACCTCTTACATTCTTTTTGTTTCCCCTATTTGTCTTAATTTGAATGATCAAAAATTGTTCACAGTCTGTTTTAAACTCCTCTATTTACTTTTTAGCTATAGATTTTTATGTTATTTTAGATCACAGTATGCATTATTATCTATCTACCTTCAAATACTGAATTACAATTGGATAATGTAAAAACTCTATGTATTCATCTATTTACCTTCCTCCCATCTTGTATAACCTTGTTGCATATTTTATATGATTTAGCAGCTCTATAATGTTGGTATTATCTCCTCTAATTCCCTGTTTTTAGTTGGTTTAACAGTGTATTAGAGAAAACTATGAATCAGGCAATTGGCAGAGCAGTTAACGTACCAACTGGGATGTCCACATCCTATATTGGACTGCCTGGACTCAAGTCCTGGCTCTGTTCCTGATTCTGGTTTACTGCTGAAGTATACCTGGTAGGCAGCAAGTGATGACTCATGTAATTGAGTCTTGTGCCAGCCACATCAGAAATATGGATTCAGCCTGGCCCTGACCCAGCCATTGCAAGCTTTTGGGGAGTGAACCAATAGACAGGAGATCTCTCAGTCTCTCTCTGCCTCTCAAATAAAGTAAGTAAATAAAAATAAGTAGGGGCTGGTGATATGGTGCAGTGGGTTAAACTGCTGCCTCCAGTGCCGGCATCTCATACTGGGGCCAGTTCAAGTTCCAGCTGCTCTGTTTCTGATCAAGCTCTCTGCTAATGTGCCTGGGAAAAGCAGTGGAAGATGGCCCAAATGCTTGGGTCCCTGCACCCACATAGGAGACTCGGAAAAAGCTCCTGACTTTGGCCTGGCCCAGCCCCGACCATTACAGTCATTTGGGGAGTGAACCAACAGATGCAAGATCTCTCCCTCTGTTAACTCTGCCTTTCAAATAAAATAAATCTTTAAAATATATATAACTAAAATTTTGAAAAAGATGGTCTTTTATATTCACCCATTTAGTGCTCTTCCTTTTCCCCCTGGAAATTATTCATTTAGAATAATTTCCTTTCATCCATCAGAACTTCCCTTAGCAAAATGTGATGATATGAGTGGAACTGACATTTCTGAGATTTAATTATTGTTTACAGCTCTTGTTTATATTCTTGAAGAACAATAGATTTTCTACTTACTACTTGTTGAATTACTTATTTGTTGGAGGGTTAAGCTTGTGATTATAAAACAAACTGAAACCATGTCATTGTAAAAATTAAAAGAAAAAATAAAGAGGAGGGAGCAAAAAGTTGGAAGTATCATTGTGCTCTGAATTCTATATTTGAAATACATGAGATGTATTCACTTTATATAAATATTTTTTAGTCTGCTGGAAATTAATTATCTCAGTTTTTGTCCATCTTAACATTCCCTATGTTTTTTTTAAAGAATATTTTGACTAAGTTAACATGGTTTTCTGGGCTCTTTAAAGATATCTCTCTGTTGCATTCTACAACTATATATTTCTGATAAGAAACCAACCAATATTGTTGTTATGGCTCCCCCTGAATATAGTCTGTCTTTTCCTCTGCTCTGTCTGCTAATACATTTTTCAGTAGTTGTCTTTCAGTTATTTGACATATTTAGGTATGATTTCCTTTGTGTTGATATTGCTGAGGTTTGTTGAGCTTCTTGGTGCTATGAGTTGATATCTTTTTTTTTTTTTTTAAGATTATTTATTTGAAAGGCAGAGTTACAGAGAGGTAGAGGCAAAGAGAGAGAGAGGTTGGTCTTCCATCCACTGGTTCACTCCCCAGATGGCTGCAATGGCTGGAGCTGCACCCATCTGAAGCCAGGAGCCAGGAGCTTCTTCCATGTCTTCCCATGCTAGTGCCAGGGCCCAAGGACTTGGGCCATCTTCTACTGCTTTTCTACGCCATACAGAGAGCTGGATCAGAAGTGGAGCAGCCAGGACTCGAACTGGTACCCATATGGGATGCCAGCACTGCAGGTGGCAGCTTTACCCACTATACCACAGCACCGGCCCCAAAATAAATAATTTTTGAAAAATAGTTGTGAGGGCCAAAGTTGTGATGCAGCAGGTTAAGCCACTGCCTTTGACTTCTGGCATCCAAATGTCAGAGCACTGGTTTGAGTCCTGGCTACTTCTGATGCAGCTCACCATTCATGCATGTGAGAAAGCAGTAGAGGATGGCCCAAGTGCATGGGCCCCTGCCACCCTTGTGGAAGACACAGATGGAGTTCCTAGTTCCTGGCTTCAGCCTGGCCCAGCCTGGGTCATTGTGGGCATTAGGGGAGTGAAACAGCAGATGGAAAATCTCCTTCTGTGTCTCTCCCTTTCTCTACCACCCTGCCTTTTAAATAAATAATTTAAAAAAATAAATAAAAGTAACTGCTATAATTATAATTACCAAGTTTTTCAGTTTTAATCAGAAACAAGATATTTATACTTTCATACACACACACACACACACACACACCCCAACACCAACAAAATAGTTTATGTTATATTAACTATTAAAGCCTTGTTAAAGACCGGTTCTTAAAATCAAGAGACATAAGTGTCGGGTGTTGTGGATCTCTGTGAACTTAGACAAGTCTCTAAACTTTTCAAATAACGTTATCTACAAAATGAAGATACTAATGAAAGTATTAAACTCTGAGTTTGTTTTGAGGATCAAATGATATAGTATGAAGTATAAGTAAATTGAAAAAGCAAAGTGCTATACCGGCACACTTTGTGTAAGACATAGTTTTGAACATATTGCTAGATTGTCTATTGTCTAGGATAATGCCTGGAATCTAGTGGGCATATATTTGTTATTTATACATTTTTGAATTATTATGTGTTTTCTTCCTGAATATTTGGTTTGATTATATGTCTTTTGATAAGTAGAGTTTGAATTTTTCACCTCTTATGAAAGAAAAATTAATTATTAGAACTAGTGTACATTGTCACCTCTTTCTCTTGTTTTAGGAATGGAACATTACTAGGCTCTCAATTGAGTATGATTCTGAGCCTTTTGGGAAAGAACGAGATGCAGCTATTAAGAAACTGGCTTCTGAAGCTGGAGTAGAAGTCATTGTACGAATTTCACATACATTATATGACCTGGACAAGTAAGTTCCTTTTGTTTGTTTTTTTATTATAGGAAAATATACATAATGTAACATTTACCATCTTTCTCATTTTTAAATGTACACTTCAGTAGAGTTAAGTATATAAGCACATAAGTTTTAACTTAAGTTTGTAAAATGGAAATAATGGCATAGACAAGTACATCATGTAGTTATGGGAGAATATAGTTGTGGGAGAATTAAATGAATATATGTTAAACCTTTAGCATTTTATTTAGATGCTGTGAGTTTTATTTGTTGACAGGTATAAAAATTATAGAAACAGTGCATAAGATTAAAATATTCAGCTCTTCAGTTTCAAAACTATTATTGATTAATCCAGCTTCCCTAATGTATATCTTGGGAAATAGCATGTGTTGCCTCAAGGACTTGGGTCCCTAACACCCATGTTGGGAACTCTGACTGAGTTATGGAGTCCTGGCTTCAGCCTGGCCCAGCCCTGACTATTGTGGACATTTGAGGAGTGAACCAACAGATGGAAAATCTTTCTGTATGTTTCTGCTTCTTCCTCTCTGTCTGTAATTCTACCTCTCAAATAAATAAATAAAATCTTAAAAAAAAAAAAAAAGGAAAAGACTACTGCAAATTTTCCTTTACTCCTCTAACTCAGCCTACTGTGGGCTCGCCTTTCTGATCTCTTTGCCTTACTAGTTTTATAGTAAGTTGCCTTAAGAGTTGTCTTACTGTACTTCATGAGTGCGTAACTTGCTTCTCTCTCTGGTTTTTAAATCCAGGTGACACTTGAATGTGATATAACTTTGCATAGCTGTACTCCTTTGAACAATGATGTAATGTAATATTTCTCAGTTGTTTCTTAAAACACCAGTCCCTGTTGATGCTTTTTCCAACAGAAAATGTGATCAATTGGAAGTCGAAGTATTATATGCTGTGGAATTAGGAAGTTTGTAAGATTTGTTAATTTACAGAAACTTTTGGTATAGAGTCATTTTAATGACTACTAAAATCTTATAACTTACTTACCTTTAAAATTGTTTTGGAGCCCAGTGTGTGGCACAACAATTTAAGCCACCACTAGCAATGCTGACATTCCATGTCAGTGCCAGTTGGAGTCGTGGCTACTCTGCTTCCCATCCAGCTTCCTGCTAATGTATCTGAGAAGGCAGTGTAGGATAGCCAAGTACTTGGGCTCCTGACACCCATGCAGGAGACCAGAATGGAGTTCCTGGCTCCTAGCTTCGGCCTGGCCCAGACCTGGCTGTCATGGCCGTTTGAGAAATGAATCAGCTGATGGAAGATACCTTTCTCTACCTCTATTTCTGTCTCTGTGTGTCCCTCCATCCCTCCCTTCCTCCCTCCCTCTCCCCTCTCTCTGTTGCTCTTTCAATCAATCTTTTTTTTTTTTAGGATTTATTTATTTGGAAGGCAGAGTTAGAGCGAGCACACATTTCATTTGCTGATTCACTCACCAAATGGCTGCAATGGCTGGAGCTGAACCAACCTGAAGCCAGCAGCCAGAAGCTTCTTCTAGTCTCCCACATGGGAGGGGCCCAAGAATTGGCACCATCTTCTGCTGCTTTTCCCAAACCATTAACAGGTAGTTGGACTGGAAGTGGCAGCCAGGACTCAAACTAGCACCCATATGGGATGCTGGCACTGGAGGTGGTGGCTTTAAACACTATGCCACAGTGCCAGCCCAAGGTAAATAAATCTTTTAAAAATAAAATGAAATTATTTTTAGTTATTTACACATTTTATCAAGTTAAACTAATTTTATAAAGTGATAAACTAGTCACTTTTAGTCTATGTCTCCAAGTGTATCAAAAAATCATGTTTGGATTCAGTCAGGAATCTTCCTTGATATTATTCTACAAGTCATTTGAGAGTACTGCAAAAATGTTATAAAAATATAATTAAAATATGGTTGTTTTGGTGCAAAAAATGAAATCTGTGTATATGTGGAAGCTTCAAAGTGTTCATGAAAATGCATATTATGAAAAATTGCATAGATGTAAAAAATTTTTGCACCAAAAATTTTAATTCCATTTTTCTGTGAATTTTTTGAAGTTCCCTCATGTATCTTTGGAAAATAAACTTCCTATCTAGTGTACCAGTTTGCTTAACTTTAGGGAGCTGATGGCAAGGAAAGGACAAAACAGTGTAAGAGCAGTTGATTTCTAGGTGGAAGATTCAATATTATGCATAAAATTAGTGTTTATTGGATTAAATGTGAATATTTACTGTATGTCATATCATAACAAAGTTTGACTTTTTAATTTTTTTTAATTTATTTATTATTGGAGAGGCAGAGTTACAGACAAAGAGAGGGAGAATTAGAGAGATCCTGCATCTGCTGGTTCACTCCTCAGTGGCCACAATGGCCAGAGCTGGGACAGTCCAAAGCCAGGAGCCAGGAGTTTCCTCCAGGTGTCCCACGTGTGTACAGAAGCCCAAGCCCTTGGGGCCGTGTTCCACTACCTTCCCAGACCATTAGCAGGGAGCTGGATCAGAAGTGGAGCCACCGGGACTTGAACTGGTGCCCACATGGAAGCCAGCTACCGCAGGCAGTGACTTAACCTGCTATGTGACAGTGCCAGCCTCAAGGTTTAACTTTTAAAAAATATTTTTTCTTACATTTTCTTTTTGCTATTGAAATGTAGTGAACATTGTCCTCTGTAGTATCACTGCTGTATCATTACAGTCAATAAAATTATTGTGATCCAATGTATAAACTCAAAATATTACATTTAATTTAAATAAAGATAATTTACTTTAAAGCAGGAGAAGATAAGCTTTTTTGTTGATTACTTTCTATACATGCATCTGATACATAATTACACAAAGTATAATGAAAAATACACTGTATTTGAACTAAGAAAATCTTGATATGTCATTTATCAGTTATGTGACCTTGATTAATTTGCTCAACTCTTCTGGTAGGCTTCAGTGTCTAGCTCTATAAAATGATGGAATTGACCTTTACCTCTGATTCTTTTTTAAGGCCAAAGGCTAAGCAAATGAAAAAGAATAGTTATTCCAAAATACTGTCTAATCTAGACCATCATTGGCAAAGCTAGTTATTCTCTTTTTAAAGTATTACTTGGGGGGGGGAGGCTGCGCTGTGGCATAGCAGGTAAAGCCACTGCCTGCAGTGCTGGCATCCCATATGGGTGCCGGTTCGAGTCCCAGCTGCTCCACTTCTGATCCAGCTATCTGCTATGGCCTGGGAAAGCAGAAGAAGATGGCCCAAATCCTTGGGTCCCTGCACCTGCATGGGAGACCCAGAGGAAGCTCCTGGCTTCGGATCAGCGCATCTCAAGTCATTGCAGCCATCTGGGGAGTGAACTAGCGGATGGAAGACCTCTCTCTCTCTGCCTCTCCTTCTCTATATATAACTCTGACTTTCAAATAAATAAATAAATCTTAAAAAAAAAAATAAAGTATGACTTGGTTGAGGCAATTAGAAGTGAGTAGTAAATATAAAAGTTACTTAAATCTAAGTAAGTTGAAATTTTGGGCCTTATGTGTGGTAAGAACAATAGTAACCCCCTTATTCTCAGGGAGTACATTCCAACACCCTAATGGAGCCTAAAACTACACATAGTACCGGCCCCTAAATATACTGTTTCTGTTTATATACTTATGATAAAGTTTTATTTATAAATTATAAGGCATGAGATTAATGAGTAATGAAATAGGACAATTATACTGTAATAAAAGTTTTGTAAATGTGTCTCTTTCTTTCTCACTTGAATTGATTAATATTTTTGGCTGAGGTTGACCACAGGTGTCTAAAACTACGAAAAGCAGAAGTGTAGATAAAAGGAGACTACTGTATGTGGGCTATTGTATATGCTATAGATATAAATTATGATATCTTTTTAAAGATTTTTTCATTTGAATGACAGAGATCGTGGGGGAGGATGTGGGGAGAGAGAAAGAGGGAGATCAGACTTCCATCCACTTGTTCACTCCCCACATGCCCACAACAGCCTGGGTTGGCTCAGGGAGAAACTAGGAACCTGGAACTTAATCCTGGTCTCCCACATGGCTGGCAGGGAGCCAACCACCTGAACCATCACCTGCTGCCTTCCAGGGTGCATATTAGCAGGAAGCTGGAATTAGAAGTGGAGCTGGACCTGAACTCAAAGACTCTGGTATGAGATGTGGGCGTCACAAGTGGCAACTTAACCGCTGCATCATTTACCTCGGATGCCTTTCTCTTTAGTGAAGGAGTGGGCACATAGCAAGTAATTGTCACTCCAGTAATATAAAATCCTAATTAGTGAAACCTGCTGAGGAAAATGGGGAGACATAGGTCAAAGGATATAAATACCAGGCATGTAGAATGAACAAGTATAGAAATACATACCATGAAGGTTAGTTAATAAAATACTATGTTTGAGATTTTTGTTAAATGAGTATGTTTTAGCTGCTCTTGTTACAAAAAAGGTAACTGACATTGTAGATACATTAATCTGGTTTACCCTAAGTAACCATTTACCCTCTATGAAGGGACTTCAAAAAGTTCATGAAAAATGGAATTTAAAATAAAAAATTTTTGAAGTCCATGCATTTTTTTTCATGATATACATTTTCTGTGACTTTTTTGAAGACTCCCTTCATATATGTATTCCATAGCTTCAGCTTCATGTTGTAAATGTAACATACATACAATAAAGTTTATTTTTTTTTTAAAAAAAAGGTAAGACTTATGATTACTCCTTGCTATAATTATCAGCCTAATTTAGTTTTTAGACTTTACTTATGAGACAGAGAGAGAACTCACATGTGCTAGTGGTTCACTAACCAAATGCCTGAGAGCTGGAAACACAATCCAGATTTCCCACCTGGGACGTAGCAGCCTAACTACTTGAGCCAGAGTACACATTAGCAGGAAGCTGGAATCAGGAGCAAACCAGGCCTTGAACCCAGTACCTTTTTGTTGTTGTTATTGATAAATATTTATTTACTTATTTGAAAGTCAAGGGTTACAGAAAGAGCTTCCATCTGCTGGTTCTCTCCCCAGATGGCTGTAATGGCCTGGGCTGGGCCAGGCTGAAGTCAGGAGCCAAGAGCCAGGAGCTTCTTCCAGGTCTCCCACATAGATGGTAGAACCCAAACACTTGGGCCATCTTCCACTTCTCCTTCCAGGCCATTAGCAGGGAGCTGGATTGGAAGTGGAGCAACTGGGACCAAGCCAGTACCTTTATGGGATGCCTGCATCACAAGTGGTGGCTTTACCTGCTTCACCACAGTGCCTGCCCTATGTTGTTTGGGATGCCTTAACCAGCATCTTAACTGCACACTGATTTAATTTTTATTGATGATTGAAGAATTCCTTGAGCTTGGTTGTAATATGTTTTTCACATGTCCACATGTGTTAAAGTTTTTGTTATAGGGGCCAGCATTGTGATGGGTTAAGCCACTGGTGGCAATGCAGGCATCCAATATGGGTCCTGGTTTGAGTCTTAGCTGCTCCACTTCTGATCCAGTTTCCTGCTAATGTGCCTGGGAAAGCATCAGAGAATGGCTCAAATGCTTGGGCTCCTATATTAAAGTAGGAGACTAGGAAGAAGCTCCTGGCTGCTGGCTTTGGCCTGGCCCAGCCCTAGCCATTGTGGCCATTCAGGGAGTGAACCAGTGGATGAAAGACCTCTTTGTTTCTTTCTCTCCCTGTCTGTAACTCTGCCTTTGAAAGGAATAAAATAAATCTTAAAAAAATGTTTTTGTTATTGTTTTTAGGCTACTATAGCTGCTTGATTTTTTTCACTCATAAGTCGTTAGTACTCTTCATCTTAAAGGTTATGGTATTTGCATAGTGTATACTTTTGACATCTTGCAGATATCTACAAAATGAAGAAAATGTGTTTTAGACTCATTAACTATTTGAATACATTTCCTGGTCATGTAAGAAATTGTCATTCTATTAGAACTCTTATGTGATTAATTATTTTCTGATTTTAAGCCTTTTTTAGAGCTCATCACACCAATGTATCTTATATTAACTGCTCTTTATTAACTCTTATAACAGGATCATAGAACTCAATGGTGGACAACCGCCTCTCACTTATAAAAGATTTCAGACTCTCATCAGCAAGATGGAACCTCTAGAGATCCCAGTGGAGACAATTACTTCAGACGTGATAGAAAAGTGCACAACTCCTGTGTCTGATGACCATGATGAGAAATATGGAGTCCCTTCCCTGGAAGAGCTAGGTGGGTGTGAACTGTAATAAATGTGGAACTTAACAGTTTGTAAGTCATAAATGACTCATAAAATTTTACCTCTGATTTTTCCACATGAAGTATTAATACATTAAAAGGGAAACAGTGAGGAGGGAAAGAAGGAAGAAGAAAACTGCTAAACTAAGAAATGATAATGCTGTAGTTATTTATGTGCTCTCTCTATATCTGTTGCTATCACCTTAAGATGTACATCCTAAAGAACAGAGACTATGTCATAGCATCTCTCCAGGCCCTCAATTCGCTTAGGCTGTTCTCATAATTTTTCTGCAAAATAATTGTTTTCACAACTGTGATTAAATAAAAAACGTTTTAGTTCCAGAAAATTGATTATTTGTTTTTTTTTAGGTTTTGATACAGATGGCTTATCTTCTGCAGTGTGGCCTGGTGGAGAAACTGAAGCACTTACACGTTTGGAAAGGCATTTGGAAAGAAAAGTATGACAATCTAGATCATCTAGCCATGTTTTATTTTCAAGCTGGCATTTTAAAAATAATTTCATTCTCTTTTAAAAACAAAAAGTAGAATGTTGAAAAAGAAGAGTTCAGGGAAATAAAGTTACATAAACCTAAGTATTTGAAAATTAACTACCTCATTTAAATGCCCTTTCTCCTGTTTTTCTGATTATTTTTCTTGGTTATTTCCTATCTTTCTACTGAACCTGGTTTCTGATGACCATAATTTTGGAATTAGAATAGAATCCTCTGTTAACCTCAGTGGGCAGTGGAAGGTAATCTCAGGCATGTGTTGGGAGTTTGAAGGTGATGTGTTTCACATGAGTCTGTGCTGCATGATAATTGAAATGAAAGAATACTTGCTTTTCTTCCATGTTTAATAAACATATGTAACTTGTGGCTTGGATAATAAATTATTCCCAGAGAACTGGGTAACTTTTGTTAAAAAAAAAATCTGTTTTGAATACTGTGTTTAAGTGGGAAAGACAATGTGATCTTTGTGTGTTTTCAGGCTTGGGTGGCAAACTTTGAAAGACCTCGAATGAATGCTAATTCCTTGCTTGCAAGCCCCACTGGGCTCAGTCCTTATTTGCGATTTGGCTGTTTGTCATGTAGACTATTCTACTTCAAACTGACAGATCTCTACAAAAAGGTACTTTTTAAAATCAGTGCTTACCTTTCAAAATACATTTTTAAAACTTGCTGATAATACTTCTTTGCCTTTTAATCATAGGTAAAGAAGAACAGTTCCCCTCCTCTTTCTCTTTATGGGCAGCTATTGTGGCGTGAGTTTTTCTATACAGCAGCAACAAATAATCCACGCTTTGATAAAATGGAGGGAAACCCCATCTGTGTTCAGATTCCTTGGGATAAGAATCCTGAGGCATTAGCCAAATGGGCTGAAGGTCAAACAGGCTTTCCATGGATTGATGCCATCATGACACAGCTTCGTCAGGAAGGGTGGATTCACCATTTAGCCAGACACGCAGTTGCTTGCTTCCTGACACGAGGTGACCTCTGGATCAGTTGGGAAGAAGGCATGAAGGTAAGTGTTCTAAGAACTGTAGCCAGGTCTTTGAAGGAACTCTAGATGTTGTATATTGTACAGATTCATTTATAATCTAGTGTTTCAGTGAATAAAACTTTTAATCACCACAGTATAGGCATACTTTTGGACAGCAGGATGGTATAATCAGACAGGAGAAATGCTGAAAACTGGCTAAGACAATAGACCTAAACTCATTTAAATGTTTAAAGCAGGCTGTGATTTAAGAGAACTGTAAGATTTAGCATTCTGGAGTTATCGTGTAGATATACTTATATGTATTCATTTCTGTCACAAAAAAGATTTGCCTAAGAATTCTCAGAAATAGTGAATTTATATTATAAATCTTAGAATGTAAATCATTTCACCTTACTTCAACATTGTAACTTTTTAGTAATATTTCTGTTATGTAAAGTGAAACATACTGTGTTTTATGATATCATATTGTGGTTTTATGTAACAGGATTTACAAATATGTTCTCCCTTTCTGACATTATTATAAATTTTCCCTATCTAAGGACCAATTTTGAGCCTTTTTTTACATCTCCTTTATTTCCTTGTACAAAATTGTATATAAAGATGTGTAGCAAAAACTTAGTCAATTTATAATCATTTATTTAACTCTATTTTTTGAATCAAGAAATTTAAAACTTAAATTGTGTAATATTAGTACATTTTTAAAGTACATTTGTATTTAAGTGTGCTCCCTTTATCTAGGCCACTATGCCAAGCTTCTAAGTTTTTGTTGGTGATTTATTTGGTAGTGGTTTTGCTTTTTTGAAAGTGGTTTACTGTTTTTTCTCTGTTAATATCCTATCTTTTAAACCAGTGACTCTAGTAATTTTTTTACCCTTCCCCCAGTAACACTGCAAGGATTGGAAAAGTAAATTCTCTAATCTATATTACCAATATTTTTCTTTCCCTGCTATTCCTCATTATAGAACAAACAAGGAAGCTAACTGGAATGTTTTGATTTTACAGTTTTGTGCTAATTTTCTTTGCCTTGACTTTTGATCTACAGTGACCTCAAAAATGCTTGCTTTGAGAATTATGTGTGTGCAAACTAATTGGTTACTGTTACTTCTGAAGGTATTTGAAGAATTATTGCTTGATGCAGATTGGAGCATAAATGCTGGAAGTTGGATGTGGCTATCTTGTAGTTCCTTTTTCCAACAGTTTTTTCACTGCTATTGCCCTGTTGGTTTTGGTAGGAGAACAGATCCCAATGGAGACTATATCAGGTAAATCAAGGGTTATTACTCAGTTTGGAATAGCTAATCCAGAAGAGCTTTTCATGTTTAAGCAACACTTTAAGTATTCCCCTCTCAAGATGGGCAGCAGAAATAAGGAGAAGGGTAAACAAATCATTTAAATGGTATTGATTTGATTTTGGTCACTGATAGCTGGTAGTTTCTTACAGTTTGCTCATAGTACATTTTATTAATAATTTTTCTTCCTTTTCCCAAAAGGCGTTATTTGCCTGTCCTAAGAGGCTTCCCTGCAAAATATATCTATGATCCCTGGAATGCACCAGAAGGTATTCAAAAGGTAGCCAAATGTTTGATAGGAATTAATTATCCTAAACCAATGGTGAACCATGCTGAGGCAAGCCGTTTGAATATTGAAAGGATGAAACAGATCTATCAGCAGCTTTCACGATACCGAGGTCTAGGTATGTTGATAGTTGCCTTTGATTTGTTGTTTGGGCAGCTGTTTCTGTATTTACTCTTGATTTTGATCTTGATCATAATTTGATAGGATTTTTTTTTCCCTGTTCAGGTCTTCTTGCATCAGTACCTTCTAATCCTAATGGGAATGGAGGCCTCATGGGATATTCTCCTGGAGAAAATATTCCAGGTTGTAGCAGCAGTGGAAGTAAGTGAAAAAGAAATTATTGTACTTCATCACATAAATAGATTACCTATAACAATCTGTCTTTAAAGTTAATATAATAGGTCTATACCCATGCACACACACACATCACCTCACTCTGTTGGTGACATTTTAGAAATGGAAAACATTACATGTAGTAAATACTTAGATCAAGTTAAAGATCTTGCAAACTGGATGTGGACAATGATTTTAAGGGTAAAATGAAATTCGCAACTCTTATTTTCAGAATGTTCATTATTTTTTATTCTCTTTGGGTGTGTACCAGCTATAAGGAAATTAGTGAAGGTCAGTGACCCTGTAAAAATCGTCAAGAGATGTATCATATTCATGCACAGAGCATCTAGTCCTTTTATATATGGGGTTTTTTTCTTACAAAGTCTGGTCTGTGATAGTTTTCTGTATGATATATATTTAGTACCAACTAAATCCTTTAAAAAAAAAGTTATTATTTTAAACACAGAGTGACAGACAGGGAGGGAGGTAGGAAGGGACAGAGATACAGATTTTCCATCCATTGATTCTCTCCCCAAATGGCCTGTGGGCCAGACCAAAGCCAGGAGCCTAGGACTCCATCCAGGGCTCCAATGTAGGTCCCAGGAGCTCATGTACTTGGGCCACCATCCACTGCTTCCCAGGTACATTAGCAGGGAGCTGGATTGGAAGCATAGTAGTAGGGATTCAAACCTGTGCTTCAGTATAGGATGGCAACATCGCAGTTGGCCATTTAACCTGCTGTACCTCAACACTGGCCCTATCGCGTAAATTCTTAATATATGTGACATTATTAATGTTAAATTGGTATGTATTGGAAATTTGAATCATTATGTCAGGAACTTCTTTCGGGTCTCCCAAGTAGGTGCAGGGGCCCAAGCACTTCGGCCATTTTGTGCTGCTTTCCCATGTGCACTAACAGGGAGTGGGATTGGAAGTGGAGCAGCCAGGACTTGAACGGGTGCCCATATAGGATGCCAACACTGCAAGTGGTAGCCTAAGTTGTTATGCCACAGCAATGGCCCCACAAAATTTGTTTTTGAAGTTTTCACTGTAAGTTTCCCTTCTTATATGTTCTTGGTAGTTTGTAATTTAACTTTTCTAGTTACTCTGAAGACATGACTATGAGGACTTGTGATTTTTGTGACTAAACAAGCTAACTGATCAACAGGTCTCTGTTCTTTGCTCACTATCTCTTATACCATTATTGCCATGAAAATAAAATCTACATTTTATGGGAAAGTTATAGACTATAGTGGTATTCATGAATTCACGAAGTCAGAAGACCATAAGGCCTTCCTATCATATAGTCCTATAAAGAAAGAAATATCTTAAAGAAATTCCCAATATATTTATTAAGCTTATTAATTTCCCCTTCTTCTCATAGGTATTTACCCTCTTGATTCATAGTACAATAATTTTTGTCTATTTTGTTAACTTTATAGGAATGGAATCATCTAGTTTGTATTCTTTTTTGTGTCTGCTGCTTTCATTCAACATTTTGTTCTTGAAGTTATTCACATTTACCTTAGTACTAGAAGAAGGAATAGAATTGATGACCTTACTTTTCTCTGAAGAGAGGATAGAACTTCCACTTCACTTATGATCTTGTCTAAATACTGATGGAGTTTGTAGATTCAAAAGGCTTCTGTGACCTAGGCAGCTCATGTGAAGAGCCTTGGGTGATCACTGACATAATAACAAGAGTGTTAATTGTTAAATTAACAACAAGAGTCACTATGCACTAACTTCCCATGCAGGTTTTTTGTTTTTGTTTTTGTTTTACTGTGCAAATTGTTGAACTCTTTACTTACTATAGAGTTGGTCTTCTGTTTATAAAGTTAATTGAAAATGGATCTTAGTGGAGAATGGGACTGGGAATGAGAGAGGGAGGAGGAGGGGTAGAACAGTGGGTGGGAGGGTGGGTATGCTGGGAAGAATCACTATATTCCTAAAGTTGTACTTAAGAAATGCATGAAGTCCATATTCCTTAAACAAAAGGTTTCTTTGGGGGGAAAATAAATAAAAAGAATGGGTTACCTTGAGAAAATAAAACTAAAGGTGACTAGTTTATTGCTTGTCTGAAGGGCCATCTTTATGAATCTCCCAATAAAACTGACCAATCTTTTCTCAGAATCCCTATTGTATTCTGTACTAAAATCCATCCAAACACCTAATATCACTTTTATACTAAGTGATTTGGTGTAGTTGTCTCCTCAGATTCAGCTATGAATCCCTTGAAGGCAGATCCCATATCTTAGTTATATTTGTATCCCTAGTACCTGATATAATCCCTGGCATTCACAGGCATTTAGCACATGTATTAAATATAAATGAAATGAGGAAAGTGTAAATAAATATAATTTAATATATATTTGTTTGTTGCTGCCCTGGATTCGTTCTGAGAGGAGGAGCATGGTGGTGGCAAGAGGTGCAGAGTCACCACACAGACCCCAGGAGTCGGGTGAAAGCA
Source organism: Oryctolagus cuniculus (assembly GCF_051225735.1). Classification (NCBI taxonomy): domain Eukaryota; kingdom Metazoa; phylum Chordata; class Mammalia; order Lagomorpha; family Leporidae; genus Oryctolagus; species Oryctolagus cuniculus. The sequence goes on along the minus strand of NC_142877.1, from coordinate 109,633,700 downwards.
GGCCAGAGGAGAGCAGCCTGCAGACTCGTTTATTTCAGTTGGTACAGCGGCTTAAATAGCCAAGGTAGCCAATCCAATCAAGGGGTGGTTTATGCCCTAACCAATCACAGCCTGTTGCCAGGCAGTATCCGAAGCCATCCAATCACAGCCTGTTGCCAGGCAGGCTCTTTTGCCATGTGGTTTCCAAAGCTATCCAATTACAGCCTGTTGCTGGGCAGGCTCCATTGCCAGGTGGGTTTCAAAACCATTCCTGAGTAACTGACCCTTGCTTGCCAGCGGCCATCTTGGCATGGCCTTCTCACTCCACCACATTTGTTGACCTTTTTAGTGATTAAAAACATGTAACATAAATGTTACCATTTTAATCATTTTTAAGTGTACACTTCAGTGGCATTCAGTATGTTCACATAGTTGTGTGAAGTTTTGCATAATGTTATATAGTTCTACATGGTGACAGGTATCACTATTAGGACAAGTCCCCCTGTTGGCAAGCTAAAGAGTAGCACCATTTAGTGGTGAATTTGCCATAGTTCAGAATCTGACCTTTATTAGCCTTACAGGTCCAAAAATTAGATTTTTTAAGTATAGAGATGACTATTTTATACATGACAGACTAGAAATTTGAAAGTAGTATGAATTAAAGTATCAATGGGGAGTATTACTTTATTAATTTACCATGAAGATATCCCTTTGCAGTGATGGAAGGTCTCTGATCCAGGGCATCCACTTTCCCAATTTGGAATACCTGAAAAGCTGAATGCTTTATCCAGAAAAACTTGATGAACATAAAATAAAAATAAGTAGATGGTCTTGTTTAGCCCCTGAGGTGACCTGTCCAGAGGCCAGAATGCTTGTGTTTTCCTATAATCTGGACACGCTAATTAAAATGTTGTCTCTAAAGCTTACTTTTCTTTTTTTTTAACTTTTATTTAATAAACATATATTTCCAAAGTGCAACTTTTGGATTATAGCGGCCTTTCCCCCCCATAACCTCCCTCCCACCTGCAGCCATCCCATCTCCCACTCCCTCTCCCATCCCATTCACATCAAGATTCATTTTCAATTATCTATATACAGAAGATCAATTTAGTATATACTAAGATTTCAACAGTTTACACCAAAAAGAAACAAAGTATAAAGTACTGTTTGAGTACCAGTTATACCATTAATTCACATAGTACAACTCACTAAGGACAGAGATCCTACATGGGGAGTAAGTGCATAGTGACTCCTGTTGTTTATTTAACAATGACACTCTTATTTATGATATCAGTAATCACCCGAGGCTTTTGTCATGAGCTTCCAAGGATATGGAAGCCTCTTGAGTTTGCCAACTTCGATCTTATATAGACAAGGCCATAGTCAAAGAGGAAGTTTTCTCCTCCCTTCAGAGAAAGTTACCTCCTTCTTTGATGGCCTGTTCTTTCTGCTTGGATTTCACTCACAGAGATCCTTCATTTAGTTTAGTGGGTTTTTGTTGTTTTTGTTTTGTTTTTGTTTTTTTGCCACGTTGTCTTGGCTTTCAATGCCTGAAATATGGGCTTTTTAGCCAGATCCGAATGCCTTAAGGGCTGAGGCCAGAGTTAAAGCTTAGTTTTCTATGCTAGCCACCCCACTCCTATGGCATTGTTTCTTTAGGGCTGATAAAATTCCTATGGCAAGGTAACTACTGCTAAGTCTATATCTTTTCCTTGCTGTATGATTGGAATTGGAATTGTTTAACTCTTTTCTGGCAAGCCCTTATTCCCTTATCTGTAAAGAAATGTTTTAGAGGGGATCTAAAGGAAAAGCGTGGAGGAAAGTGGCGAAATCGAAGGACGATGTCTGTCTCACTTTCTCTCTGTGTTGTACCTTCATGTCTAAATAAAGATTTTCTTTTAGAATGTGACTATTAATGACTTTACCTTTGAACTGCCAATATTTCTATGGCAGAAATATTTTTCTTGAGTTGGGTGTGTGATTTTTGGTTCATTAAGAAGGATTGAAGTTTAGTCCTAAAAGCATATAAATGAGCTTAAGTACAGATACTAAAAATTGGACATGCGGTCTCAATACATACATCTTGGATTTTATTGTAAGTAATTTTACTGTGTTTTAAATACTAACAGGTTGCTCTCAAGGGAGTGGTATTTTACATTATGCTCAAGGAGACACTCAGCAAACTCAACTATTAAAACAAGGTAAGAATGAAGCATTTGAGCATACTGTTCTTTTTGTCTTTCCTATCTTAAACATACATGTTTTAAATGTACAGGAAGAAGCTCCATGGGCACTGGTCTCAGCAGTGGGAAGCGTCCTAGTCAGGAAGAGGACACACAGAGTATCGGTCCTAAAGTCCAGAGACAGAGCACTAATTAGGTAAATATTTTATGGATTTTTTTTTAGTGCCTTAATAGAGTGTGTAATTAACATAAACTCAGATGGAGCTAATCTCTGTTTCATACCAGAGAATCCTGAGGCATGAATCCTTAAGCAGTTATTAAAATTAGTTAATTATTGGACAAGAGATGCATCTGTTTTGGGACAAAGTGCTGTTCTCAGTTTGATGGTTATCTTACAAGATGATCTTTAAATTTGAAAAGCGTATGACTTTGTGGTCAAGTTTTTACTTGGAAAAACACCGCTTTTTCATTTCCTTACTGTGTGACCATGAGTCTCAAACAGTTAAAATGGTGTTTTAATTTTAGTGGCATTTTTGCCTCTTAAATATGTATAATTTTTTTATCTGTTGTGATGCTTCTAAAATCTAAATTCTTTCCAGTTTAAAAACAATCTGGATTTTTAAAAGTGTTGGATCCTTGTAGACATATGAAAGAGCTATGCCTGCATTCATTTTAATTGGACATGGGATACTATTGATGTGATCCAAGTTAATTTGAAGAATATATAGTACATTTGCCAGTGTTTAAAGATTTCTTATAAACTTTATATTTTAATTGCTTAATTTTTTCATACCAACCTAATTAGACTAAATTTCGTGGAGATGATCAATAAATACATCAAGTTTTTATGATTTAATGCTTTATAATCAAGCTTTACTCAGTTTTGTTTGTCTCCCCTCCCCTTTAAATCACAGAAAACATTCAGGAGGAATACTGTTGCAGCTGAAATTTTTGGGGATTTCAATGCTTTTCAACTAAATTATTTTAAAATGTTCTTCACTTATGGAAAGCAGTTACATTTTGAAATGCATTGTTTCTAATGACATTTCTGTGGTTTTTAACTTTTTAATGAATTTCACATAGTATGGGTGGTAATTTGTATATAAAGAACTTGACAAAAGAGTTTGCTTAATGTAAATATAAATAGTCACTGTTAGCATAGATCCATCAATATATTTTTGATAATTTTTCATGTATGGTAAAAGTTGCAAACTGGTATTGTTATCAAACTCAAAGTTTGAGAGTCAATGTGGGGAAATAGGAGGTTTTTAGACTTTCTTAAAAGACTTTGTTAAAATTTAAGGACAAAATTTTCCTGACATCATTGAACTAACTTTGATAATGTTTTAGAAAATGTGTATAATCAAAATTGGTTATTGTAACCTCTGTTAACGCATAGAATATGTTTTAAACTTCATGTTTGCCTGTTTAGACCCAAACGTGTAGAAGGATCATGTGTTAAGTTCTCTGTCTCCCTTTTTTTTGTTCATTTATAACTAAAGTGACCTTGTTATTAAAGTTTATGCAAATATGCCATTTTGTGTACTTGATGGTTGTTTTTCTTTTGTTCCCCTTTTTTTGTAAGGGGAAAAGCATTGCTATGTGAGATGTGATTTATAAATTAGAGACAGATTACATAAACCACATCTTGAATGAAGATAGTATTATAGAACGGACTTTTTATGTATACTCTCTAAGAGACAAAATTGTGGGGAGCAATCCGGACTAGACTAAGTTACTCGAATTAGGACTTATTCTATGCATCTGCTCTCCCACAATATGGCGCTGGGAGAGAAGTAAACAGCTTCCGCACAGCTGCCTCCAGTTCAACCAATTAACTGTAGGACTTGCTCCTGATTGGAGAGCAGCGTACTCAGCCGAGTTGGGATTGGCGGAGGAGGACTATAAAGGAGGAGAGAGACGGCATGCACCAGAAACATCTATGGGGAACATCTAAGGGAACCCGTGCAGCCCCCAGAGAGCCGGCCGGCGGTGTGCCGCTCCCCTGCGGAAGTGGGGAATGCGGCCAGGGGGAACTGCCCTTCCACGGAGGTGGAAGGGATAGTAGCCAACCCGGGAAGAACCAGCAGCAAACCCGGGGAGGGCCGAGCAGACGAAAGAACAGCGCAGGGTCCTGTGTCGTTCCTCCACGAAGAGGGGGAGCGACATAATGGTGCCGTGACTCGGATTAGGAAACCTAGCTCGGATAGGAAACCGAGGACGGATATGAAACTTAGGAGGGAAGAAACGGGACGAATTGGGAAAATATCGGAGAGAGAGACTAGCAAACAGCCTAGGGAAAATACCGGAGAGAGAGATTAGCAAACAGCCTAGGGAAAAGCCGGACGAAAAGGGTGCCGGAAGAAGCTATTGAAAGCCTAGGCATAGACTCGGATACGGACTACGGGGGGAAGCTGGGAGGAATCTCTAAGGTCGAAAGCGAAAGTGAAAGCTAGAACAAACAGACTCGGACGCGGACTGTGGGGAGAGGCCAGGAGAAATGAGGGAGGAATATCGTTGGAGGAAAGCTTGGGGAAACATACCGGGTAGAGAAAAATGTTAGGGAAATTGAAGCCGCGGGGGGCAGGCCAAGGCGGAAACGAAAGCCACTTTGGGATTCTCAAGTTAGCCCGGGAATAGGGGGCGAAAAGTTAAAACCAGAAGCTGAGACGCAAGCCAGATTGGGATCCGTCTGATTAGCCCGGGGAGCAAAGGACGGAAAGCCAAACCGTGGGGCGGAGACGTACGCTGGGTTGAATTCGCCAGGCTAGCCCGGGGAACTTGGATTGAATGCTAGTGGTGGAGACGCAAGCTACGCTGTGTTACTCGCGGAAGCCGCCGCGTGCAGAGAGAGCACGGGGCGTGAATAGATAGGGAACGCTGGCGTAGGCCGTGGTTCAGACGCGAAAGGGTTAAGCGTGGAGACCGCGGAGCGCGCGAAGCCGAGCCGCGCAAAGCCAGGAAGCTGCGCAGATGAGAGAGGCGCGCGGGCTGAAGCGGCGCAGAGCCGGGAACCCGCCGGCGGGGCGAGGTGCCGGGAAGCTGCGGGGATAAGAGAAACAGAAGTTTGGAAGTGAAGTAAAAGAAAAATAGGAATGCTGGAAGATAGAAGTAAAATGGGAGAAATAGGAATGCCCGGAGATAGAGAAATAGAGAAAAATAAGGCCTCCCCTCAACATGCCAATTTAGAAGGCTTGGATTCGGTCTGCCCGATTAGTGAGGCGATGAGCACCTGGGCGGCTAGCCGCAGGTCACCGAAGACAGGCACGAATTAACATCAGTAAAGCTTCCCCACAATGCAACAATTAGGAGGCTTGGATTCGGTCTGCCTGATTTAAGGCGGTAAGCGCCAGCAAAGCTCGACCAGAGTATGAGCTGCAGGTCACCGAAGATAGGCACGAACCAACACTAATAAGTCTCCCCCACAATAAGGCAATGAGAAGGCTTGGATTCGGTTTGCCTGATAGGTTTTGTAAGCCCCTGCGGGCACAGCAGAGCATGCGCTGCAGGGCACCGAACACAGGCATGCATCAGCGCCTAAAAACCTCCTCACAATGGCGAAGAGAGGACCCGGATTCGGTTTTCCTGATTGATAGGACTTGTAAGAGCCTGTGGCAACTCTAGCAAGTAGAGCAGAGTGTGTGCCGCGGGACACCGAAGACAGGCGCGTATCAACGCTAAAAAATAAAAAGAAAGGGGGATCTGTGGGGAGCAATCCGGACTAGACTAAGTTACTCGAATTAGGACTTATTCTATGCATCTGCTCTCCCACAATATGGCGCTGGGAGAGAAGTAAACAGCTTCCGCACAGCTGCCTCCAGTTCAACCAATTAACTGTAGGACTTGCTCCTGATTGGAGAGCAGCGTACTCAGCCGAGTTGGGATTGGCGGAGGAGGACTATAAAGGAGGAGAGAGACGGCATGCACCAGAAACATCTATGGGGAACATCTAAGGGAACCCGTGCAGCCCCCAGAGAGCCGGCCGGCGGTGTGCCGCTCCCCTGCGGAAGTGGGGAATGCGGCCAGGGGGAACTGCCCTTCCACGGAGGTGGAAGGGATAGTAGCCAACCCGGGAAGAACCAGCAGCAAACCCGGGGAGGGCCGAGCAGACGAAAGAACAGCGCAGGGTCCTGTGTTGCTCCTCCACGAAGAGGGGGAGCGACAAAAATGACTAAGTATCACATATTTAATAAAACAGTATGTTTCAAAATTAATTTACAAAAAAGATTTAAAGCTAAGGGTTGTTTTCAAGTAATAGAGCTTATGAGTCAGACTTTACAGAGTAACTAACACAGTTAAGAGCATCAGCTCTGTAGTCAAATGCCTGGCTCTGCCTCTTTACTGGCTTTGAGATCTTGGGCAAATTCTTAACTTTCTGCATATATAAAATGGGGATGAGACAGTATCTGCTTCATAGTCCAATTCCATGTAAAATGCTGATAAGTGTGCCTGGTGTGCTAGGGTACTCATAAACTGTTAGCTATGTGCTGCATAGCTCCCTAAATTGCATAATACACAGTCTGCATACTGTGTATTGTAGTTCTGGCTAGCTGCCATTATAATTATGGCTGTTGTTATACCTTGACTGTTCTCTAGTAGGCTAATTCTTGCCATTTTCAATTATAACCAGTGACTTTTCACTTTATCATCTTTAGTTGTGATAGATAATCAGTGTATGTGCATTTAAAAGTAGCTGAAGATGATTTGGGGTCAAAATACAGAAACTTAACTCAGATGATATGCAGTTTAAAAAATATACTGGATAATGAATTAACAATGATCAGGGCTGGTGTAATGCAGCAGGTTAAGCCACAGCTTGCAACCCTGGCATCCTATTTCAGAGAACCAGTTCAGGTCCCAGCCACTCCACTTCCAATCCAGCTCCCTACTAATGTGCCTGGGAAAGTAGTAGGTGATGGTCCAAGAACTGGGGACCTTGTCACCCTTGTGGGAAACCCAGAGTTCTGGGCTCCTGGCTTCAGCTTAGCCCAGCTCTGATTGCACCATGCAGTTCTGAGTTTATTTTAATGATTTTTTCTTTTCTGTATCCTACTCTAATTCCCTCTCCCTAAATGCAAGTGACACACTTAGGTTAGTCTGGACCACAAATGCTTGTAATTCAGGAAAGGATGCAATAAATCCATGAATAATGGAGTTTTTAGATAAGGGTATCTCAGAGGAAAAAAAGGTGCTGGACAAGTATCTCCTACTCATATGCAGTAGCCATTCAGTTAATTCTAGAATATGTTGGAAATCATAGTTGAGGACTCTAGATTCGGCCTATTACTATTTTTAAAAGATTTATTTAGCTGAAAGTCTGAGTTACAGAGAGAGGGAGAGATCTTCATCCACTAGTTCACTATTCAAATGGCAACAGTGAACAGAGGTGGGCCGATAAGGAGCCAGGAGCTTCTTCCAGGTGTCCCATGTGGGTGCAGGGGCTCAAATACTTAGGTGGTCTTGTGCTGCTTTTTCAAGGCACATTAGCAGGGAGCTGGATTGGAAGTGAAGCAACTGGGAATCAAACCAGCACCTATTTGGGATGCTGGCACCACAGACAGTGGCTTTACCCGCTTCGCCACAGCACCGGCCACCTACCTACTACTCTAAAGTTAAAGTGCAAGTGTCAGTGCCTCTGAATAAAACCTGGGAACTTAAACTGCATACTAAAGGGTTAACATTTGCTGAGTACCTGCTCTGTGTCATTGTTCACAGTATCCATGAGTTGTTCACTCCACAAGATGGGAGGGTGATCTGGACCTGTTACGGTGCTGTGCATTAAGGCTATGTTAGCACTGTGCCATGTACTGTAAACAGGACAGAAGGACCACAAACCTGGGGAAACCATGGTTTCCCTGACTGCAGTCCTACACACAGACCAACCAGGCCAGGATCAGGGCACCCTGTCCTTGGTGATATTTAACTCCAGTTGTGATTAATGATGTTATTAGTCGTTAATGTCTTTTTCCTCTCTTAGAATGTGGTACCCGTGATATATTTTATTCCTCAAGTGCTTTCTTCGTATTTCTGTTTCACATGCTCACCATTCAAGAGGCATGCCACAAATAGTCACTGATTGAATGGATAAATGTGAGAATAAATAAGAGATAATTTTCTTTACTTCATGAGGTTGGGCATCACAGATAATAATGGACAATGTAGGGGCAGGCGTTATGGCCATGGAAGGTTAAGCCATAACTTGTGATACCTGTATCCCAAATCTGAGTGCCTAGGACCCAGTCCCACTTCTACTTCTAATTCAACTTCCTACTAATACGCACCTGGGAGGCAGCAGGCAATGAAGTACTTGGATCCCTGCACCCATGTGGGAGACCCAGATTAAGTCCCTGGCTCTTGGCTTCAGCCTGACCAAGCCCCAGCTGTTGCGGGCATTTGAGGAGTGAATAGATGCTCTCTTTTGCTGTCTCTCCTTTCTGTCATTCTGCCTTTCAAATAAATAAATATTTTTTATGGGAGACCAGGAGAAGCACCTGGCTCCTGCCATCGGATCAGCGCAGTGCGCCGGCCCCAGCGCGCTGGCCGCGGCAGCCATTGGAGGGTGAACCAACGGCAAAGGAAGACCTTTCTCTCTGTCTCTCTCTCGCACTGTCCACTCTGCCTGTCAAAAAAAAAAAAAAAAAAAAAAACAACAGCATTAGAATGTAAGCCACTGGCCATTTATCAGTAAAGTAGTGTTTAGGTGAAGGTGGCAGGAAGATGGCTTTTTTTTTAGATGTATTTATTTATTTGAAAGTCAGAATTACACAGAGAGGCAGAGAGAGAGGGAGAGGGATAGAGGTCTTCCATCAGCTGCTTCACTCCCCAATTGGCCCCAACGGCTGGAGCTGAGCCAATCCAAAACCAGGAGCCAGGAGCTTCTTTCTGAGTCTTCCAGGCGGGTGCAGGGGCCCAAGGCCATCTTCTACTGCTTTCCTAGGCCACAGCAGAGAGCTGGACAGAAGTGGGGCAGCCAGGACTCAAACTGTTGCCCATATGGGATGCCGGCACTGCAGGCAGTGGCTTTACCTGCTAGGCCACAGCGCCGCCCAGGAAGATGGCTTTTAAACATTAGTCAGCAGGGCAGGCTCTGTGGCACAGCAAGTTGAAGCCCTGGCCTGCTGCACGAGCATCCCACATGGGCGCCGGTTCGAGTGGTGGCTGCTCCACTTCAGATCCAGCTCTCTGCTATGGCCTGGGAAAGCAGTAGAAGGTGGCCCAAGTGCTTGGGCTCCTCCAACCCCGCGCTAGACCCGGAGGAGACTCCTGGTCTTTGCGGCCATCTGGAGAGTGAACCAGCAGATACAAGACCTCTCTCTCCGGCTCTACCTCTCTCTGTAACTCTCTTTCAAATAAATAAATTAAATCTCAAAAAAAAAAAAAAAAAGACTAATCAAAGTCGTTAACTACCGGGGTAGAGATCTTTTATTTCTTAAAACTGTGTGTGTGTGAATTGCTTCTTCCTTGAATTTATTTTGGCTCTAAAAGATTCGGCGATTTCTGAGTTGGTTGTACTTGTTTTCTTACGAGCTAGTAACATTCTCTAAGGGACAGAGCAACTGGAATTCCAAGTCTGCTAATGCTGGGAAGCAAAGGGTGTGAAAATGTCAGACGCAGTCATTGCACGCCCTGTGCCACGTCCCGAAAGCTGATTCCCAGGCAGACCTGGCTCGGCAGCCCTGCCCCTACCCAGGCGTGGGGTGTATCACGTAGCCTGTATCCCGCGCTCTGATTGGCCGAGTTGGAGTCGCGGGGGTGTGCCTGCGGGCTTACCCATCTCCCAAGCTCTGATTGGCTACGGGTGAAGGGGCGGCCTGGTCGGCCTGGCTGGAGGAAATTGTAGAGCGCCGGAGACTTAGGACCCAGGCCCGGGCCTCGGGAAAACGTCAGACCTGGGGAGACAGGCCCGCGAGGGAGGAAGGACAGAGCCATGGTCCCAGGACCCCTGCGCTTTGCTTGGAGCTGACACCAACAGGTGAGTCATTCCCTTCTTCCGCCGCTGGGGAGATATGACGCTCGCAGCACCGCCGCCAGTGTCGGGGGCCACGCACGGCAAAGCCGGCGCCCAGCCAGATGCTCAGCTCCGCCTGCCTGGGCTGGGCCAGCACTGGGCACCTTGGGCCGATATTTTCTGGAAAAGTGGAGCCTCCCTTTGGGAACGTGCAACCTTTTGCGCGGCCCAAAAGATCCCCTTTCATGAACTCTTTTTTTCCCTTAAAACGTTGATATTAATTTGAAAATTTCAGATCATGGATGTTATAAACGTGGAACTTACTTGAAATTAGTGGTAATGTAGAAAGGATCTTATTAAGTATAAAAATTGTGCATGTTACGGACTGTATTTCACTCCTCAAAAATGCTTGGAAACGCAAAGACTCAGAGCATAGTCCACAGTGTGATTAAACAAGCAGTTACCGAGAGCAGTACTATGCACAGAGCAGGGGACTAAGAGCAGGACTCTGGAGCCAGACTGTTGGTTTGAATCCAGGATCTGCCATTTACTAACTGAGCAACTTTGGAGAGTTAACTTTACCTGTCTCTGCTTCCTCATCTTCATAATGTTATTGGGGGTGATTTAGTGCTAAGAATATGTGAAATTTCCTGAATATTCTAAGTGACTGAGGGAGTGTTCCCATTTTCCTGATAGTCAAACTGAGTCAACAGACATGAAGTTGTGTCCTTAGATCACCACAACTGTTGTCCAAATTTTAAGCCCAGACAGTCTGGCTCCAACAGCCAACAATTTTACTCACTACATTAAATTGCTTTATGAACATAGTCTGTTTACTGAGTTTCAAGGGATAGGAGTTCTGTTTCTCTGTGGACCAGGTTCTTTGCTAGCTGTATTGATAATCCAGAGCAGCGTTACGTCCCTGCCCTCCCAGTGCTTGTAGAACTAATCAAGTTGTTCATGGCTGGACTGCATTGCGTCCATGAATCTTGCTAAAAATCATTTCTAAAATGTTATAGGTTTGGATATTTTTTTTCCTGCAAAGAGAGTCTGTGGCTCTCAGATTCTCAGATGCCTTAGAAGCCAAAAAAAAGGTCTAAGTGTTGTTTCAGCAACAGACCTAGTGCCCCAAATAATGCCTTACTTACTTTAAAAAACACTACTGGTGGGATGAAGAACTTTTAGGCGCAACAGTAGATTCAGAAGCAGTGTTCTCTCTAGTGAGAACACAGGAAGGTCACCTGCCCGGGAATGCCTCCTCGATTCTGTGATGCCAGTGGGTGAGGTAAGGAAGCAATTAACTGGAACACGTTAGTGAACAGTCTGTGCCCTTATGGACATTGAGACAAAAACAACGTATGAACAGCTGCAGCTATGGCAGGTGGTACACTGTTGTGATTCATGTGCCTTGAAAGCCTCTGGTGGAGAGGTTTCATCCATTCATGAAGGTCAGGGAATCGTCCTTGAGAACGTGACACAGAGAGAGCTGAGAGTTAGTACAGTTTGGTATTGGAGAATGGTCATAGACCCCAAAGACTGTATGGCTTTGAAGAGCCACGAGGACTGCAAGGAAGCTGCTACAGCTGGTGTAGGAGATGGAGACAGGATTGAGATGGTGGTAGAGCTCAAAGAGGCCTTGTAGGCCATGGTAAGGAATTCTATGTTTTATTTAATGTTTACCCTAAAATGCCATCAAAAAGTGTATTGCAGTGAGATGACAAGATCACACTTTTGATAAGCTGGAGAGAAGCCCAAGTTGACTAACTGAAGCCTTGAACAAGAACAAGATTGCTGAAGAAAAACTGTTCAGGTAAGAAGTCTAGAACTAAGACTTAAAGATGAGCCTGCAGAGACAGATAAAGCATGATCAGATGTGCATGAATAAGAACCAGGACAAGGGAGAATCCTAGAAATCAAATGAGACAGAGTAGTCAACTAATCCAGAAAGCCAGAGGTCAAATGAGCTAGGAACTATCACTGGCTCTAACCATGTGGAAGTTGTCGTCATTGGAAGCTGTGTAAGTAGGAGGAAAGGAAATGCAGATTAGAACAAGAAGATCATCAAGAATTAGCTGAAGGGAAGAGAAAAATAGGGTTTGGGCTGGAGGGGGAGTGAGAGAAGAGCTGTGGCGGTGAAGGGGGGAAACCAGAAGATGGTGGGCTGAAAGAGTAAGTGTGAGAACAGAGCTTTTGAGTTCTCAGGCCAGTGGGGTGGTCTCCTCACAGGAGCAGGGTTTACTCAACAATGACAGGCACCACTGCAGAGGACAAAGCAGTGGGTTGATGTCTGGTGTGATGGGTTGCTCTCCATTCTTTGTACAGATTAAGATGCGAGAGCATTGGCTGGGAGCAAAGGAGGAAATGGGGGCAAGGGAGAGACTAGAGGTCTAAATTGAGAAAATGTGAGATAACTGAGGGAAAATCATGGAAGGATGAGTTGACCAGAAGTGGTTTTAAGATAAGCTGTCGGGGAAACCCAAGTATGCAGCAAAGGCCCACTCAGAGAATTAAAACACAGTAGGGGATGCTGTAGTTTGAATATGGTTGGGAACTTGGTCCCTAGTGTAGCAGTTTCTGCAGCTGGGGCCCAGAGCCCTCATGAATGGATTAATGCCTTAATCACTGGAGTTCTCGCTCTCAAGGAATAGTTTGGTTGCCTTGAAAATTAGTTGTTACTAAACTGTTACTCCTTGTGTTTTCTGTTTCACATACTTGCCCTTCGGCTTTTTTCTGCCATGTTTTATAGCACAAGACCATCACTAGATGCAGCTGTCTGATTCTGGACTTTTGGGCCTCCAGAACTTTGAGGTAGACAAATTTCTTTTAAAATTACACATTCTTAAGTAGCTACACAAAACAAACACAGCCGAATTAGAAACAAAAGCTATATTTAACATATGTTAGAGGCATCCTAAATCACAGGCAAGGTAGATTGTTCAAAACATGCTTGTTGGAATGGGCATCTGGAACAGCAGTTAAGACGCCACTTAGGACACCTACATCCTGTATCAGAGCACCTCGGTTCAGCTCCCAGTCCCGCTTATGATTCCAACTTCCTGGGAGGCATCAGATGATGGCCCAAGTATTTGAGTCCCTTGACAGCGACATGGGAGACCTGGACTGTGTTCCTGGCTCTGTTTGGACCTGGCCCAGTTCCAGGAATTTGTGAGCATCATTTGTGAGACTGAATCAATGGGTGGAAGATTGCTGTCTCTGTGCCTTGCAAATAGAAAAATTAAGCTTTTTTTTAAATGATGCTTGGAGAGAACTACACTGTTGTTGACAGTTTATATAGATTCTCAACATCCAGAATTTTAAGATTTATTAATTTATTTGAGAGGTAGTTACAGGCAGAGAGAGGGAGAGACAGAGAGAAACGTCTCCCATCTACTAGTTCACTCCTCAAACGGACGCAACAGCTAGAGCTGGGCTGATTCACAGCTAGGAGCCAGGAGCTTCTTCTGGGTGCTCCACGTGGGTGCAGGAGCGCAAACACTTGGGCCGCCATCTACTGCTTTCCCAGGCCATAGTAGAGAGCTGGACTGGAAGAGGAACAGCTAGAACTAGAACCGGCACTCAGATACCAGTATCGCAGGTGGAGGCCTAACCCACTACACCACAGAGCCAGCCCCAACATCCAGAAATTTCAAATGAATAAAGGAGCTAACTTAAAATTCAAACATACAAAAGGATATGGATGAATTTTCACCAGATCATCTGGGTGTTTAAAAGTGGTAGGAATCATAATGGAAAACTTTCTTTGGCCACTGAAAACTTCTTTGTTCTGACATATGCTACAATATGGAAAATTCTGCAAACATTATGCTAAGTGAAATAAGCCAAAGACAAAATCAGATGCTCCTCAACTTATGATTGAGGTCCTGTAAAAACCATAGTAAGTTGAAAATACAGCACATGAAAAATGGATTTTTTAAAGATTTATTTATTTATTTGAAAGGCAGAGTTAGAGAGAGGCAGAGAGAGAGGTCTTCCATCCACTGGTTCACTCCCCAGTTGGTCGCATCGGTCAGAGCTGCACCGATGTGAAGCCAGGAGCCAGGAGATTCTTCCAGGTCTCCCATGTGGGTCCAGCGGCCCAAGCCCTTGGCCCATCTTCCACTGCTTTCCCAGGCCATAGCAGAGAGCTGGATCGGAAGTCAAGCAGCTGGGACTTGAAGTGGTGCCCATATGGGATGCCAGCACTGCAAGTGGCGGCTTTACCCACTACGCCACAGTGTCGGCCCTTGGGTATACTTTCAAACACCATTAAATCAAAAATTGTAAGGTGAACCATTGTTAACTCAGAGACCATCATATTCTACTTCTGTGAAGTATCTAGAAGAGGCAAATTTATACAGATAGAAAATAGAACAGACGTTACCAGGGACTACTTTAGTATGCTAAAATATACCATGAACAGTTGAAAATGTCATGCAAATGCAATATTAAGATTTCCCAAGAAATTAGAATTTTTTTTTCTTAGTAGAGTTTAAATTTAAAAAAAAAAAAAAAAAAGGTGTTCCTTCCATTGGTTCACTCCCCAAATGGCCGCCACGGCCGGAGCTACACCAAAGCCAGGAGCCAAGTGCCTCCTCCTGGTCTCCCTCGTGGGTGCAGGTGCCCTAGCACTTGGGCCATCCTCCACTGCCCTCCTGGGCCACAGCAGAGAGCTGGACTGGAAGAGGAGCAACCGGGACTAGAACCCGGTGCCCATATGGGATGCTGGTGCTGCAGGCGGAGGATTAACCAAGTAAGTCACAGTGCCAGCCCCAAATCAGTTTTTTAAAAAGTAAAAGATTGCTGTCTAACTCTACCTGGCAAAAAATAAAAAAAAAAAAATTAAAAATAAAAAAAGTAACAGATTGTGGTTTAGTAATGCAAAAAGCAGAAATAGTTGACTCATAAAAGTTAATGAAGATATTCAAAATAATTAAAAGTTTAGCTTCAATAATAAAAATCTGTTCAATTAGTGTTACATCATTTTTCACATACCAAAATAAAAACAGATGAATCACTCATTAGAGAATGTCAACAAACATAGTTTTTCTTGACAATAATTAACAGCAACTTTAGTCTGTCAAGTGTTCATATATCTCCCCCAGGAATTCTGTGAATTTACCCTAAAGGAAAAACATGAAATGTGGACAGATACTCAGCATACAGCAAAAATTACAAGTAGCCTAAGTGATCAATATTAGGAATGAATTAAAAATTAATCCTATATCTTATACACATTTCATAAATCTGTGGATAAAAAATGAATTATGTAATGTTCCTTTTAATATTCAAGCTTTTCACTTTTGCAGTCAACTGAACTCATTAGAGAACTGTTCAGACAACTCACCTGAACACATCATGGTTCACTCTACAATAAGCAGGAATGGGTGACAGCTTGCTTTTCTCTTGGCCTCATTGGGCAAGAGCCCCTCTGTCAGTCAGTGGAGGAGCCTTGGCATTGTCAATGTGGTGTCAATATTTAAGGAGCTGTCATTCTGTACAATGCTAATCCACAAACCAAGCCAGCTACTTTATCTGGTGCTTAGCCAGACAGTAGGATCTAACCCTCAAGGAACCCTTGGCTCTCCGGGGCTGGCTGAGATTTAGTGTGTTGATCACCAGTATGTTACCTGCTTAAGGGATAGTCAAGGAAAATGTTGAGCCTTTGCAATTAGGATGAATTCAATACCTAACTCCCATGTATAGGGCAGCCTTGCACTATGTATTTAAAGAATTATAATGGGGTGTGGGTAGTGGTGATGATGGGGCTTGGCCTAACAGTTAAGACATGTTGGGATGCTCGCATTCCATATTAGAATACCTGGGTTTGATGCCCAGCTCTAATTCCTGACTCCAGCTTCCTGCCGATGCAGGTGCCAGATAGTAGTAGTGATGGTTCAAGTATTTGAATTTCTGCCACCCACATAAGAGACGTAAATTGAGTTCCTGGCTTTGGCCTGGTCCAGTCGCAGCTTGTTGTGGGCATCTGGGGAGTAAACCAGCTAATAGGCACTGTTTTCTGCTTTTCATTTTTTTAAAAACTAGAGTTGTTAGGTAGTGAAACATGGAAAAACAGACATGTAAATATCAAAACAGGAACAGTTGTCTACAGGTGGTGCAATTTTGACCATTTTCTATCCTTATACTTTTCAGAATTTGACAGTCTCTATTTAGTGAGTTTATTTTTTTATAAGCAATTATTTTGGAAAACTGAGATTTAAAATAAGTTTTCAGGGGCAGACATTTGGTACAGTGGTTAAGATGCTGCTTGAGACACCACATTCCATTTCAGAGTGTCTGGTTCCGAGTCCTGGCTCTGCTAATGCACACCCTGGGAGGCACCAGGTGATGGCTCAAATAGTTGAGTTCCTGCCACCCTCAGAGACCTAGCTCCTGGGTGTTTGGGAAAGAACTAACAGGTGGGAAGTCTATCTGCCTCTCTCAAAATAATTAAACAAATAGAATAAAACAGCTTTCAGCTGCTCTTTGTTAAGTAATTGTACTTCTAAAATACAATTCAAAGTCATTACTACAACCTTGTAAGCTCCAACTTTTTAATAGCTGCCATGTGTTAAGTACTTACTGTACGTATCAGGCATTGTGCAGAGTGCCTGAAGTGCATTTTAACCCTTGCAGTATTCTTAAAGTTCAGATGCTGTTGATATCAGAGTGCCGCTGTTATGATTATATTCATTAGGTATTTCCCATGCTCCTCCCCAGCATGTGGATTGAAGGTAAGGCCTGAGCACCATGTGGGTCACACAGTGAGTGGGGATGGGCCCCTGGCTCAAATTTGCCTATGTTTTTGCCACCTTCTCTTCCCTGTTCTGATGATTCTCTTTAAAATTTTTAAAAATTTCTGACACATAACAATTATATATACTTAAGGGATACAGTGTGATATTAAATATATGTTAAAATTTTTTAATGGCTAATGATATTAGGAGTTAATAATAGTGGCTTGTTGAGCCACTAAAGCAGTAACTATGCCTACAATTAGTTTGGTCTCTATAAGCCCTAACAATGTGCTATCATAAATGGTACATCAAGGGATTGGCATTGTGGCACAGTGGGTTAAGCTGCCACCTGTGATACCAGCATCCCAGTTTAGCCAGCTCTCTGCTAATGGCCTGGAAAAACCAGCGGAAGATGTCCCAA
Organism: Oryctolagus cuniculus; assembly: GCF_051225735.1. NCBI lineage: Eukaryota > Metazoa > Chordata > Mammalia > Lagomorpha > Leporidae > Oryctolagus > Oryctolagus cuniculus. The sequence goes on along the minus strand of NC_142877.1, from coordinate 109,616,435 downwards.
GTGCTTGGGCCCCTGCTACCCATGTAGGAGACCCAGAGGAAGGTCCTGGCTCCTGGCTTTGGCCTGGCCCAACCCTAGTCATTGCAGCCATCAGGGGAGTGAACCAGTGGAGGAAAGATCTCTCTGCCTCTCCTTCTCCCTCTGGAACTCTTTCAGTAAGTAAGTTAAAAACAATACTAACGGCAAACCAAGATGGGAGCTTTGTCTGCCTTTCCTTCTCCCTCTGGAACTCTTCAGTAAGTAAGCTAAAAACAATACTAATGGCAAACCAAGATGGGAGCTTTGTTACTTATTCTCCCTTACAGAACAATCATTTACACGTGTTAGGCTTGAAAGTGGAAAGTGCTCAGCACACATGGCAGAAGCACTCTGCTAAGAGGCAGGGTTGGTGATGACTGTTATCCACTTTCCTTTCAAAAGGCTGCTAACTAGCAACTTAGCCCATCAGCATGCTTTTGTGGTAGGGCTTAGCACTCTCACATCCTAAAAGTTAAACAAACTAGGTATGTTTGCATTACCAGAGACAAAAAAAAAAAAAATGTGGTGAAGGAGTTTAATACACTACTCTGCATAATTAGAGGCACCTGAAAAAACAGCAGTGCAAGATCACTTCCAACCTCTTCTGAGTCATCAAAGCAGGCAAGTTCCCACGCGGAAGATGCCCTCTCTACAGCAAGAGTAATGTGTGTATCCTCAAAGGACTTGAACTCAAACTTTAAAGGAATTCTGTGCAGATCTCATTAAAATAATTTTTAGTTGTTCCCTCACAACTCACTGTTCTTGATCCCGTATATAACCGATTGCAGCTGCTTCTCTGGGTCTCCAGTTCCTTATGAGGGTTCTTGTGCCACATAAAATTTATTAAGAAAGTCTATATGCTTTTCTCCTGTTAATCTACCATCTATCAGTTCAATTTTCAGGCCCAGCAAGTATCTCAAAATATAAATGGAGTTTTGCCACCCCTACAGTGGCAAAGGCTATAATGCATCAGACAAGGGTAACCATCTCAGGGTACCTAAAGGTGTCAAGTGGCAATAAGCAGACTATTTTAAAGGCAAAGTCACCATTCCACAGGAGACAGACTTCCCATGGACCTACTATAATAGTCATGTGGCACTTGTCATTTACCTTTCTAAGATTTATCAATATTTTAATCTAGATTTATAAAATGTTTTTGTTCATAACTAAGAATACATCTATTAACTCATCTAAAGTAAAACAAATTAGCTGACCCATTTTGGGTGATAGTTACTCAGCAAAAATATCTACTCTAAAATATTAGATGCCCCTCCATCTCTTTAAGTATCTGCTTTAGCTAAACATCAACTTGGAAATGTACATTTCAAAAAACCCTATGGTGTGCACATGCCTGTGCTCTTGCCCAACAAATGCCTTTTAAAGGAAACCTAGGAGTCATAGGAAAGGCAGTCTGTGTCAGAACAACACAAAGCCTGTGAACCTCTGAACTCTGGTCTTGCTGCTGATCTGCAAAATGAAATAACTACTTCATATGGTTACTGCAAAGCTCAGTGGATTTACACAATGTAAGGTGTCTTGGGGCCAGCACTGTGGCAGTAATGAGTAAAGCCGCCTCCTGTGACACTGGCATCCCATATGGGCACTGGTTTGTATCCTGGCTGCTCCACCTCTGATCCAGCTCCCTGCTAATTTACCTCAGAGTATGGCCCAAGTGCCTGGATGAAGCTCCTGGCTCCCAGCTCTGGCCTGGCCCAGCCCCAGCTGTTCTAGCCATTTGGGGGATGAACTAGTGAACTTATGTCTCTTCCTCTTTCAAATAAATCTTATAAAAAAATAGTCTATAAACTGTGGAGCAGTATATTACTTTAATAAATTACATAAAGGAGTTTTTTAATACTCCCAGTGGCCTTTCCTTTCTAATTTATATCCCTTTGATTTCTATAGTTAAGACTTACAAAGCTCAAAATTTTAACTTTGAATGTTCTAAAAGCCAACACCCCTTGCATTAAAAACCTTTGTTTTTTCTCTTACAGGTATGCCGAGTATTTTCTGAATCCCAGGACAGCAGGAATGAGCCAGGGGATTACAGGCATGCTGTGGAAGCTGCTGCTGAGGTCCCAGCCCTGCAGGTTGAGTTCCTTCAGAAAGGCGCAATCAACTCCAGGGAACAGACCTTTTCTTGCACGCTTCACCTACACAACTGACAGACAGTCAAACACAGAAAATAAAAGAACAGTGGAAAAGCTCTGTAAATTTTCAGTTGACATTAGGAAAATCCGTAGATTAAAAGAATGGGTACTTCTGGAGGATAAAACCTATGTTGAAGAAATTGCCAATATTTTACAAGAACTAGGTGCCAATGAGACTGTGATAGCCAGTATTTTGGAACGCTGCCCAGAAGCAATTATCTGTAGTCCAACTGCTGTTAACACCCAGAAAAACCTCTGGCAGTTAGTCTGCAAAAATGAGGAAGAATTAATCAAATTAATAGAGCAATTTCCAGAATCTTTCTTTACTGTTAAAGACCAGGAGATGCAGAAGTTCAATGTTCAGTTCTTTCAAGAACTGGGACTCAAGAATGTAGTCATTAGCAGGTTTCTGACAACTGCATCTCCTGTCTTTCATAATCCTGTTGAGAAGAATAAACAGATGATACAGATTCTCCAAGAGAGTTATCTAAATGTGGGGGGCTCTGAGGCCAACATGAAAGTCTGGCTACTAAAATTATTAAGCCAAAACCCGTTTATTTTGTTAAATTCTCCTGAAGCTGTAAAGGAAACACTGGAATTTCTCCAGGAGCTGGGTTTTACAAATTCAGAAATTCTCCAACTTCTTTCCAAACTCAAAGGCTTTCTTTTTCAGCTTTGCCCAGGAAGTATACAGGACAGTATTTCTTTCTCTAAAAACACTTTTAAGTGCACAGAGCATGGCCTGAAGCAGCTGGTTTTGAAATGCCCTGCTCTTTTATATTATTCTGCTCCAGTTTTAGAAGAGAGAATTCAGGGATTATTGAAAGAAGGAATTTCCTTAGCTCAGATAAGAGAGACACCTATGGTTCTTGAATTAACGCCACAGATAGTGCAGTACAGGATAAAAAAACTGAATGCCTTAGGCTACAAAATAAAGGATGGGCATTTAGCGAATCTAAATGGAACAAAAAAAGAGTTTGAGTCTAACTTTGGTAAAATTCAAGCCAAGAAAGGCCGACCATTGTTTAATCCTGTGGCACCATTAAATGTTGAAGAGTGATTTACTGATGTTGCTTCTTGCAATATAGAGTGAAAGTGATTAAGCAAAAATTTAAGCAATTCAGGCAGTTTACAAACACCAGTAATTTAAAGGAAATGCCTACTTCATTTCTGGGTTGTGTTTAAGCTGCCTCTAAATACTTTCCAACGCATTCACTCTATTTTATACTTAAATTGCATTTATTTTAAGTGGATTGACCTTGACTTAAATTGCATTTAAAGTGGATTGACCTTGAACTACTGTTTAAAAAAATGCACATGCTACTATTTAAATGGCATATCACTGTGGTACTCTGTAATCGAATTATTTCTAAGAAGCTGACAAATACACTCCCTAATTCAGTATAGCACATTTCATCTAGTATGCACAGCCAGTCTCCCTCATAACCAGCTCTAAACATCACTCTACTCTGGACTGTACTCTGTAGCTTACTGCAAAGTCAAACATCGGCAAACCACTAATACATCTTTTTAGGGAAAATGAATTCTTATCACACTGAGAATAAATGAGGACTTCTTAAGAACCACACATTACTGAAAAAGAATAGTTGGTGCCTACTTATGTGGACAAATTTGTCTAAAGCACACATGTTCATTACCTTCCCAGTTTTACAGATATGGCAACTGAAGCTTAGACACACTTGCCTGCCAAGAGATTTATTATGATCAATCTTATTACGTCTTCTAAATGGAAAGGATTGTTTATGAGCTGGCCTAAGAGAAGCTACCAAACCTTCCATGATAAGGGAATGAAAACTAACAGCAAATTTGGACTTTTATGAAAACTTTTCTATAAATTGAAATTACCTATGTACATTTTCAATAAATGCAACTTTTTAGAAACTTTTCTGAAAATCCAGGTCTACCTGACTTGTAACAGAAATTATTTGATAGTTGGCAATAATTTTAGCAGTAGTGTTTTAAGTTTCCATTTCTAAATTTTGATCCAAAATAAACATTACCCAGATAAAAGACTGGCTCGTCGTCAGCTCTGAAGTTTGAACTGTGTAAAAAATACATGACCAAACAATTGACTCTGACACTGAACATCTGTGCTGTGTGAGTATGAAAAATGTAGGAAGTATCTTCTCCATTCATTCACCATTCCATTTAGAGGTAACTTAAGCCTAACTCAGAAGCTAGTCATCACGTAACCCTCAGTACTCAATCTATGTACTTCTACTCTATAGGCATAGTACTTTAAAATCCTAAGAGTTAACTACCATTTACTGTTATACAGACTCAGGGTTACTTTCCCAAGGTCACATAGGAATATGTTATAAAAAAAAATAGCATCCAATAGTTAGATGAAGAAAGTATCACAGGTCCATCGGAGGAGCATTCTAAGAGTAAAGGGAAACCTTGCAGAGTTTTTTTTTTTAGTTAATGCTTCCAGATAAACTAAAACCTTAGTTTATGTCAGGATAATTTTGTCCTGACATGACCAGTGGTCTGCACTCTCTCCCACTCTCAAAAGTGTCTCAGGGAAACACTGTATTGTTGCCTTGGTAATTGGAAATCAATTTTGAAATGTCTACTAGGTGTCATAGCAGATTTGATTAGTAGGCAAATGGTAGAGTCTGAAACTGTGAGAAGTCAGGTCTGGATATACATTTTTGAGAATCATCTGCAAATCTGTGTATTTAAAGCCATGGCTTCAGATGAAATTGCCTGCAAAAATAGTATAGATTTTTGGAGTAGGGTGGCTGGCCAAGCCCAGAAAAAGATGATCCGAGGAAGAAAAAATGACAGTTGATAACATACTGAATGCCACAGAGAGGTCAACTAAGATACATGTAATCAGAAAAGCAGAGATTGTGAGATTCACTTTTATTTAAAGAACATGTTTATATGCTAATTGGTACAGCCCAGGAAAGAGATAGGAAAAACTGTAGGATGTGAAGGTGGGCTGATGGTTAAGAGCAGAGGATTGGTCCTGTCCAGAGTTTGGGTCAGCAGTAGGTAGGCTGACAAAGCAGATGTGAATGGCAAGTAGCTGCTCTCCTTTTACGGAGGACAGAATGGGGGTGGGGGAGGGCAGGAGAGCTGGAACGAAGACATGAAATAACCACTTCGACTAGTTCAGCCTACCGAGCTGCTGAGCTGCACTTAAGTTACCTGTAAGTAAAATGCTGAATGAATGGGAAGAGTGAGGACACTGCGTGCATTTTTCATAATACAAGGCCATGCACACACAGCACAGGTGTTTAGGGTCAGAGTGAACATATAAGAGGATATATAACAAAGTTTAGCAGAGTCATTTAAGAAGAGATCAGTACAGCAGCAAAATACAGGTGCTCAGTTACAGGCACAGCCCCAAGGGGCAGTTGTTAGACAAATACATGTGTAGCTTATGCTATCTTGAGAAGATTACATTAAATTAAAAAAAAAAAAAAAAAAACAACCCACAGTTCAATCCTATAGTGAATCAAGCAGTGTGCTTAATTTACATTCCTTTAGGCCAAATCCCATTGTACTTTTTGGGGGGGCCCTTGAGCATCTGAAACAGTTTTGCTTTCCCTTTTTTTTCTCATCCTTACATTCTCACTCTGATCTCCCTGTGAGACAATTTTAAAAATTTCATAATCAGTAACACAGCTGGGAGAAACATCCTTACATAAAACACTGGAATCAAATTTTATTTCCTGTGTGCAGAAAGGTTCTAACAAAATTAAATTTCATCAGGCAATTTATGTACAATTACACTAAATTCACTTCTTTAGCAAACTGTAATTAACCACCAAAGTATGATCTCTTCGAAGACTTCCAGTGCGCCTCAAGTCCAACAGCCTGGTAAGTCAATGATTACTTTATTCAACACAGAATAAATCCACCTTTCCATTTTTCAACATCAGCTGGACAAGTTGTGACTTAACACTGATTCAAAGAAATTCAGCTTACATTGAAAGTTAGCCTGTTCCTTATCTGTAAAAAGGAAGTGAAACACTTCCTCCGTATGCACTTCATACTGATTTCACTGGGTGATGTATGGACAGCATCTGGCAGATAAGCAGGTGCCCAGTAAATAGCCATGCTTTGCCCTCCTCCCTGTTCCTGTCATTTCTGTTCAGAGGCCTGAGATGGTTTCACAGCTACACAGAATAGAGAGCAGTGCTTCTTATTTTGTAACTCCTGCTTAGTTTTCAAACTTCAGTGAGCACAAGAATAACCTGAAGAGATTTAAAGTGCGGCCCAGGACCCCATCCTGCAGAGATTCAGTAAAGTGGGGTAAAACCTAGAAATCTGCATTGTGAATTTTTATTAGAGGTGTTTGAAATAATTTGTATTTTACTGTTGTGTTGGTATAAAAATGCATATTTGAGGATACATGTTTGTACAGTACTATCACAAAATTTAATTGGCCACAGCACTTTCTGAACTATGTAAAATTTTTTAAGATGACCCTATATTAAAATATCCTTTATTTCTTTATAAAACATTCCATATTTTGCAGATCATAGTGCTTTTATTAACAGATTCATGTGTTCTTTTCCCATCCCTTTGATACAAAAAATTTATTCAGTATTTTCATCTGACATTTCACTAAGAACAATATTCATAACATCAACATAATTAGATCAGTCATTCAAGTGGGCACACAAGTTTATCCTTATTGTGTCAAATACCCACTCAAAAGACAAGTTGAATAACAGATGCCTCCAAGTGTACACAACAACCTTAAGTTTCTTGAAGTCAACTAGTCCTGTTTAACAGGTCAAACTGCTAGTCTATGTAAATAAACTAAAAAGTCTCAAACAGCTGTACATATCAAATGGCAAGTTCGTTTCAATAAGAATCTCTATTAACCAAGTGTACATTTGCACAGTTCTCTGCTGTCATTGCAAAAGCCCCTGTGAACAAAGTTACACTTCTGAATTTAAAACAATCTTGATGAGACTAAATGTACCAGGTGGCTTCTCTGTAGCAGAAATTTAATTACAACCATTTTTCCTCAAGCAATATTAAAGACAAGTGAAGTTGAAAATAAATATGCAAAAAGACATAAGCTAAAGTCTATACTTAGAAATTCAGGTACAAAGCACAGCAGAGCCCATGACTAAAGAAGATAAACTAGAAATATTATCTCGCAATGAAGTAGTAATTTCATCCAAATAGCAGGAAACAAGTTCTCCAAGACCATTATTTAGATCACTTAGTGTTCATCTATTAACTTTGCAGTTTTTTTTTTTTAAATCCTCTTTGCTAATTAGGACATACAACAACACATACCAAACACACCTTAAATCTCATTACTTGAAATAAATGACCACTTAATTCCTGATGAGTTGAACTTCCTAATGACTTTCCAATTTTGTATATTGTAGAACATTTGTAGATTTGCTTAAAATCCCTGCTGGTATTTATAAACACCTTTAAAAGTTGTTACATTCTCATTCATCTGCTGATCCATATTATTAATGTAATACTCTTAGTAGTTTACATACATTTGAGCCTCAGTTGTCAGGAGTAATCTGTTTGAAGTTCTCAGGGACACTGTTTTATTTACCATTGGGTTTCACCCACCACCCCAAGTCAGCAGAATGGAGACAAATTTCCAAATTTAAGTGTAAGGAAAATTAAGATCTTCCACATTTGGATTGTAACCTTTAGTTAAAAGGAATGCCAAATATATGTATGCCAGTTGTTATATTTTTAGAAACTAAACATGAAACAACAAAATGAATTCCACCTAGTTCATACCTTTGCAAATGAATGAAACACGTTTATAAGATATGACATGTTTACCATCCATAATCAGAAACTTCAATTCCCTACCTGAAATTGGTTTGAGAACTGATACAAAGTACAGCTGCTTTGAAAGACTGTAACATTTTCAAAGCCTATATAAACCACTGAGAGCACTTAAATATTCTTTACATTCACATTAAATATTCTTTACATTTACATGCTGTGAATGTCTAGAGCCCATTTCATTCCATTTAAAAGTCAGTCCTCAGTTATCTGTGATTATTTTTAAAAAGGGATACTGCTAATAATTTAAGACTGTCTAAGAATAGAATAGTTGTGAAGGAGACTTTTTTATTTTGAATGCTTTAAATAGCTCTTCAATTGTCTATTTCTTCTTAATATGAAACACTTCCAACACAGCTCCTAATCAGTAACAAAATGTTCCTTAGGCATTGTAAAGTGTATTAATGGTGGAGCATGAGTGCAGGCAAAAGCAGACAATTTGATTTTAACTACCAACAAGACAGTTAACAAGCACTATCTTACCCACCTGACTGCAAAAAATAGCTTTACTTCTCTAATTCTGAGATTCTAATTTCACCACCAACCTTTAAAAGAATCCATAAAGAGTATGAACCGCACACATCTAGGGTGTTAGAAAACATGTGTTCTTTCGTAAGGCATCAATGATTAAATGAATAAAATGCATTATCTAACAAAAGATAGCTAACAGCATCATAAAACCATTTATGTTTTCTTTTAAACTTCTCTAATTCCTGCTAATTTGCCAGCATAAATAAGAAAAGAATGCCTCTTGGCCTTATCAACTATGATTATAAAAAACTAAGACATCTGAAACTATTAGGCACATCAAAGGTACAGTTTATGTAGTTCAAGACTCCCTTCTTAAGGGGCAGATGAGTTACCTGGCACATTGTACATATGGAACTGGAAAGATCATCTACTAAATTCAACTTTCACATTTTTAGTCAAACTGAAAGACTTATAGTAAATATTCAAACATACCATATCTTCAGTTACAACTGAGTGAGTGTAACATTTTACCAGATAGAAAGCTGGAACTTAAGTACGAGAAACCTTCATATACTGTGCTAGTATTGGTCTCTTCTTTTTAGATGAAAGCCAGTCATCAATACTTTCAACACAGCAGTTAAGAAGATAAATGTCCAAAACAAGTGACCTGGTTGTAGTCCATAATTTAGCAATTCAATGCCACTGGCATCATAATGCTGTGGAGAGTACGTGTTTCTCCTTATTTTAGTCAGACTTGTCTTTCTTCTTTCCTGTTAAGGGCACTTTGTTTACAACAGCGGACCCAACAGCTGTAACACCTCCAGCCACCGCAGACACACCCCCTTTCACCAGCCCTATTCCCATGGAAGGCACAGTTGTAACAGCTGTTTTGGTCACCTCCAGACTCTTTCCACCAATCCAAGCCACACCACCAATGGTGGCACCAACAGCTCCCTTTGTAACACTGAAGATACCTCCAGTCACACGGGACAACATGCCTGGTTGCTGCTGTGGGTGATCTTTCATTGAACCTGTATGAAAGAAAATTTCATGAAACAGTCAAATATCAGTTGTTTTTGTTGTTTTTTAATTAAGCAACCTAAAAGTTTCTCACAATCAGGAGCTTGATTTACACATTTTTACAAATGTTGGTCCAATGCTAAGTCTTAGTATTTATTAAAAGAAATGCTTTATAAAACAGACAATTTTGCTTTCATAAAGCAGAATACTATTATAAAGATCTATTTTACATGTTTCGTTGATTTATAATTTTGTTACTAATACATAACTTTAAAAAAATATATTCAGGCCGGCGCCGTGGCTCAATAGGCTAATCCTCCACCTAGCGGCGCCGGCACACCGGGTTCTAGTCCCAGTCGGGGCGCCGGATTCTTTCCCGGTTGCCCTTCTTCCAGGCCAGCTCTCTGCTGTGGCCCGGGAGTGCAGTGGAGGATGGCCCAAGTGCTTGGGCCCTGCACCCCACGGGAGACCAGGAGAAGAGCACCTGGCTCCTGCCTTCGGATCAGCGCGGTGCGCCAGCCACAGCGCGCCAGCTGTGGCGGCCATTGGAGGGTGAACCAACGGCAAAAGGAAGACCTTTTTCTCTGTCTCTCTCTCTCACTATCCACTCTGTCAAATATATATATTCAAAAGAGCATGAAAAAAATCAAAGGATAAACATATTTATCTTTCATTTCCTTGATAAGATTCAATCATTTCTGAAACAATTTCACATAAAGCAGCGGTTCTCAAGGTGTGGTCTGATACCCCTAGGAATCCTTGACACTATTTCAGGGGGTTGACAAGGTAAAAATATTTTCTCAGTATTGTGAGGATGTAATTTGCCTTTTCTCTTGTATTCTGTCATGAGCCTACAGCAAACTTGTCGAAAAGTTAGATGATGTGCAACAGACTGAATGAGGCCACAGTTTCCAACAATCTTCTATGTTCCATTAATCTAAACATTAGAGAGCTTTTCAAAAACATATAAACATCACCCTGCCCACAATTTTTTTTTATTTTGGAAAAGTTACTTTTCATAAAAATGTGTTAACATGTCATAAGTCTATTTGGTTTTTTTATTTAATACTCAGATTGCTCAGTTTTTATTGCTAATATGATGACAAGGTCTGAGACCTCAATTTTTCAGAGTTTAAAAACATCCTAAAACCAAAAAGTTTGAGAACCACTGATTTAAATATATTTAATCTTTACTTTATGCATCTCTTAGTGACAAATTTAAAGAATTAATGCTATATAAAAACAGAATATTCATCTTTAAAATCGTATTTCCTGTCTAAACTCATTTTTATTCAGGGGGCAGGCATTTAACACAGCAATCAGGACACTGCTTGGGACACTCACATTCCATATAGATTGACTTGGTTAGAGTCCCAGCTCTGCTTCCAATTCCAGCTTCCTGCTTTATATGTACCCTGGGCGAGTGCAGGTGATAGCTCAAGTAGTTAGGTCCCTGCTACCCACAGAAAAGATTTAGATTGAGTTCTGGCTCCTGGCTTCAGCCTGCCCCAGGCCCAGCTGTTGTGGACATTTGAAGAGTGAACCAGTAAACAGTCTGTCTCCTGCCTCTCGATAATAATAATATATTTGTACTGGATCCTACTACAAATATTTCTTTGATTTCTTGATACAGGTCTTTTGTACACAGGACATAAAAACTAAACATAGTCCATCTTCCTCTGTACCCACTCCCACCCTTCACAAATGAAAGGATATTCTTACTTGTGAAATAAGACCATTACTTAAGAGTAAAAAAGTGACAGGAAAAGTCCTTATATAATAAAGTTAAATTGTATCTCCATACATCAGTATCTGAGGTATCTTATCAGAGACTAAAAATGTTTATTATTTTTGGAACATATTTACTGACAAAGTAAATAGGTTATCTGTAAATTTAATAGGCTTTAATTCACTAAGATATTTTTTCCATTCTTAGAGGCATACTTACCTTCTGGCGGCTCATCACTAAGGTATGATGGGACTTCTTGATTTTTATCTGCCTGATTCATGATCTCCTAAAGAAATCACATAAACATATTTCATTTTAAATTCAATAGGTAAGACTCTTATCAGTTTATTCAGATAACTTTTTAAAAGAATTATTTATTCACTTGAAAGGCAGAATTAGAGAGAAGAGGGAGACACAAAGAGAGCTGGTGAGCAACATCAAGCTTGTCCAAGTGCCTCCATCCTCTGGTTCATTCTCCAAATGGCAGCATCAGCCAGGCTGGGCAAGGCCAGAGCCAGGAGCTTCACCCAGGTCTCCTACATTGGGGTAGGGGTCCAAGGACTTGGGCCATCTTCCTCTCTGCTTTCCCAGGTGCATTAGCAGAGAGCTGGATGGTTGGTGGAGCAGCCTATATGGGATGCTGGCACTGCAGGCAGCAGTTTAACCTGCTGTGCCACAAGCTTACCCCTTCAGAAATCATTTTAAGATGCCTACTATAAGGCTACATACATTATCTTGTCTCTTCTACTTGAAACTGTAGTGTATAAGTACTTTAAATTATACCAATGGGCAAATCTTATCTGAAACACCAAGGAGTGGCAGTCACATTATAAGCCATCCACACTGTTACTGTGATACCTCGACTTACACTGAAATTACCAACTGAAAGTAAGTTGGAGGGGGGGGAGGTAGCAGAGAACATGTTAAGTGTTTCCTACAGAATACTTGTTAACTTAATTGTACTTTATTTCACAACAGGCTTCAAAAACTTCAAAAGTAAAAAAGGTGTTCTGAGAAACTTTTTAAAAATGACATCCCTCTTACACAGATGACACCTCAATCTGAATAAGTAAAAGGTTCTGATGACTTCTTTGCTATTCTCAGATCTTGTATGGAACACAGGTAGTAAACAGAATTCAAAATCTACTTTAAAAAAAAACATAAAATACTGTTTTGGTAGGGCAGAAAACTAGGATTGTGATCCTACTGGTCATCTAATTGTTTCCTAGTCATACATCCTTGAAGCCCAAGTGATTATATCTGTATATATTCAATAGATTTCAAAAAAGATGTTGTGATAACTAACACTGGAGTTTAATCCATTAGTTAAAAAAAAGACTGAGTACCTACTCTGGGCTATGGCAGTGATCAAAGAACCCCTGCCATCATGAAATGAACACTCCAGTGTGGGGTGGGGAAGGTCAGGTGGTGCTGAATGCTGTGGAAAACAGGAGAGGGAAGAGAGGATCTATTTAACTGATAAGTGTGTGACGGTGTCATTGTGATAATATCCCAAGAGAGAATGATAGGTCAAGAGTGCTCAAAGCAGAAGAAACAGCAAAAACAAAGGCCCTGGGGTGCCTGGAGCAGCAAAACAAACAGCTAAGGGCCAGCACTGTGGCATAGCTGGTAAAGCCGCTTATGATGCCAGCATCCCACATGGGCACTGGTTCAAGACCCAGCTGCTCCACTTCCCTGCTAATGGCAGGGATGACAGCACTGCAGGTGGCGGCCCTCAGAGGTTGGATTTTACCTGAGTAAGATGGGGAGCTAGTGAAAGGTCAGCAAAGGAGGTGTTTTTTTGTTGTTGTTTTTTAAATTTTCATTATTTAAGACAGAGAAAAGTGCTCCCATCTGCTGGTTAATTTCTCAAATTCCCATTAACAGCTGGGACTGGACTGGGCTGAAGCCAGAAGTCAGAATTCAATTCAGGTCTCCCACGTGGATAGCTGCAACTCAATTCCTTGAGGTTCCACCAACTGCTTTGGGGTCTGCATTATCAGGAAGCTGAAGTCAAGAGCCAGAGCTGGGAATCAAACCCAGGTACTCTAATGGGATATGTGGGTGTCTTAACCACTAAAGGCCTGCCCCCAGAATATGACTCATCATTTCTACTGCTACCACTTTAATGTGAGCCATCTAGGCAAATACGCTTACTTGCATTACTGCAAAATCTCTGATCTCCAAACTTCTACCTTTGCTCTCCTTGCACCTTGGCCTTGAAGACACATAACCTCCACTTCCATTCTGATGTCATCTCCTACCATTTTCTCTCTTGCTCATTCCATTCCTGCAACAGAGTTCCTTGTTTATACTTTCCTGAAAGGCTCGCCAAGATGTATACCTGGCTTGCTCCTTCCTTCATTCAGATCTTTGGGCAAACACTGCCTTATTAGAAGACTTTTTCTGGTCACCTAAACGAGTACCCTCTAAGATGATCTTTTTCAGCTAGCCCTGCTCTATTTTCTTCATAGTCCTCACTGCCACATGGTGTAATTCTTGCACACACGGGTCTTCAAAAATATCATGGAAGTGCAGATAACGAAAAAAAGTGTATATGGACTTTTAGGCACCAAAATAAACGTCTTTTAATTCTATTTTCTGTGAACTTTTTGAAGTCCCTTGTATGTATCTGTTTACCTTGTGTCTATCCCAATTAGACTGTTAGTTGCATGAAAATAAGGGCTTGTTTTTATTTACCATTCTATCCCCAGGGCTTTAATCAATTTCTGATAAATGGTGGGCAAATACTTTAATTTCTTATGTACAGAATTTAACATGAGAATGTAGTGTGAGATCAAGGGGAGAATCTAGGATGTCAGCTCCTTAGTGGGAGAGCAACTAGACAAATGTTGATGGGACATCAGAATAGAAACCACTTTTAAGAGACGAAGGACTTGTTTTTTAACAAGCTGAGATGCTTGTTCAGCAAGCAAGTGGATTAAAGGGGCCAGGGTTGAGATTCTGAGAGTGGTCTGAAGTGATACCTGAAGCCAGGAGGTGGGGGTATGTGATATGATCAAGGAAAACAGTGATGAGAAGAGGACCACAACCTCAGTTGGATTGCTCATATACAAGATGAGCAAAAAAAAAAAAAAAAACCACACCTGAAAATGAATAGCTAAATGAGTATAGCCTCATGGGAAACAAAAGAGGAATTTATAAGCTTTCTGGAAGACATAAACAATGGAGAGGTTAAAATAATTTATGAAGATCATATGATCTAATTTTTTAAAAAATACAAATACAAAAGACTGGAAGGAAACATACCATAGCATTAACCAAGACTGCCATTAGGCAATACATACAGCATTATGTAGTCACATAAATGTATACAAATATATATTTGCATATATGGATACATATGTAGTTAATATATATTTAAATTTTCTACCATAAATGCATTATTTTTATAATTAGCAAGAAAAAGGCATATTTTAAGCCTTGGAAATTAATAATATTCATAAACAAGGTATGTTTTAGATATTATTTTTGTTTATTTGAAAGGCAGAGCCAAGAGACAGATCTTCTATCAGCTGATTCACCCCCCAAATGCCCACAGCCAGGGCTAGGCCATGCTGAAGCCAGAAGCCTGGAACTCCATCTGAGTCCCAGGACCCAATTACTTGAACCATCATCTCCTGCCTTGCATGACGCATTACCAGGGAGCTGGATTGGAAGCAGAGTGGCCAGGTGAACCAGGTATTCCAATATGGGGAGCAGCAGCTTAACCCACCGCACAATGCCTGCTCCATAAATGATATTTTAAAAAATTATGCAGTTCATCTGGTCCTAGTCATTCTAGGTTTTTACTCACAGATGAAGTTAATCATCTAAAAACCAATATACTTGCATCACATAATGCTTTAAGAAAATGACATCACTGAGTAATTTTTTTATTCAAAAAGCAGAGCAGCAAGTTTGTGTTTTATTCAGTTACATCCTTGGTGAGGAAACCCTGAGAAACAGCCTAATGCACGATATTAACTTACATTAAGGGCATCATATTGCTAAAGACTGTTATCCACTCCATCTTGATACCTCCTAGAGAACTCCACATTAAGATATCTCTTTAAAGGTAATTATTCAGAAAATGTTGTTCCTCCCAAATATCTGACATGCTTTCTTTGGGGCCTGCATTGTGGTACGACGGGTTAAGCCTCTGCTTGCAATGCTCACATTCCAGATCAGAGTGCTGGTCTGAGTCCTGGCTGCTCTGCTTCCAATCCAGCTACCTGCTAATGTACCTGGAAAGCAGAAGATGGCCCAAGTATTGGGCCCCTGCCATGATGGAGTTCCCAACTCTGGCCTGGCCCAGCCCTGGCTATTGCAGTCATTTGGGAAGTGAACCAGGAGACAGATCTGTAATAAATCCCCCCCCCCCCCGCAAAAAAAAAAAAAGGCCTGCCCCTGGAATTGAACTTTTCAAATGTACCTTTTTCAAAGTGAGCAGCAGTATGCCAGGGGCACATATTTCACTGGATAGTAATTTAACATACTTTCATTTTTAAATGCACACACATTAAAAAGTAAAATAGAGGTGCTTGGGATTTTGTTTTTTAAGACAATTAGAAGCAATTCCATTCTTGCCTGGGGCTGCTTCTGGGTGTACTCTGATTTACTGGCTCTCCCTTGCCAGCCCAACCACTCCCACTCTGCCCTTAACATAGGAGTATTTCTATAGAAAGCTGTGAGATGTAGAAAGCTAGAAACTATTATATAGAAATAGTTATCTTTAAAATTTTTAGCAATAGTTACCAGGGGTTATCAAAAACGATGAAACAGCACATCTGGAATCTGGATAGGCCAGGCACATGTCTACGTAGGTACTTGCTATTTAGAAGGCCTTGCAAGTCCTAAGAAGCCACAGAGATTGATTTCTGTTTTGTTTTAATGTTTGTGTTTCTGGTACATCACTGGTCTTAAAAGCAAGTATGTAGTATTAAAATTTCTGTAAAACTCTTAAAGTAATAAAAATTGTATAAAAGCCACAAGTATTTGAGATATATTTTCCTGAATTCCTAATCTGAATACAACAATGCATTATCTTATAAAGGTATTTGCTAAAATCCTTACGTGTAAGTAGTGCCTTTGTATTCTTTATTCACATAAACTATTCCTGAATTCAACAGACATATCTGCTGAACTTTTCATGGTATTACCTGTTTATAAACACTACTTTTTATATTGAAGTCTCACCTTATCCATGGGGAATATGTTCCAAGAACCCCAGTGGATGCCTGCAACTGCAGACAGCACAGAAATCTATATATATGCAGGTGCTCAAAAAGTTTGTGGGAAATAAAATGAAAATGTCAACTTATTTTGGCACAATAAATGATGTATGCAAGGGTGCATCAAAAAGTTCACAAAAAGTATGAGACCTTTAACAAAGTTTAATTTCTATATTAGGCACAATAATAATAAAACAAGTATAACACAGTATCATCAAAGTTACAAGAAAGCAGTTTTCTCTCAAAATATCTTACTTCACCTTTTCACTTAAAGGATATGCTGTATTTTATAACTCATCTTTGACATATTAAAGTTGCCAATATCACTGTTCTTGTGCTTTGGGATCACTATTAAGAAAAGGAGGGTTCTTCAACACAAGCACTTTGACAGTCAACAGTCAGTGCAATAGTCCATCTAATAACCAAGACAGCTAAGTGACTAATGGGCAGGCAGGTGGTATATTCAGCATGGATGTGCTAGGCAGGGGGAGGGAATTGGGTGACATGAGATCTCCTTATACTATTGAGAATAATAACTTAAAACTTAAGTTTTTTATTCCTAGAATTTTCCACTTAATATTTTCAGACCTCTGAGGACTGCATTTGACAGTGGTTAACTGAGACCTTGGATAACTAAAACTATGGAAGACAAAATCCAGAATAAGCAGGACTACTCTATTACCACCCTGCTCATTACTGCCACTGCAACAGACCTGTTTTCCTTAGACTTCCTGATGACAAATACCACCCAATCTCCTAAAACTGTGGAAGGTAAATAATCAGCTAATAAAACTGAAAAGTATATATGTGGGACAAATACCAACTGACAGTAAAACTGTCAAAATGACAATTTGTAAACATCACACTCAAATGATATATTAAACAAAATTATTAAATTCTATCCCAACCACCTGCCCTCAACTCACTGCATTATTACTTCAGCATATACTTGAGCCCTGCTACCACCCTGTTCTACGCTGAAGATTTCATTGTGATTAAACACACAGAGGTACTACCCTAAACCAGTTTATAATCCAGTGAAACTGAGGACACTTTCCCAGCACTTACCAGTTTAGTCATTCATTCATTCAAGTAACAAAATATATCTGCTCTCTAGGAGCTCATTATATTCACAAGATTCTATTTAAAAAAACTTTCTTAAGGAATGCAATAATTGCAGACAATAAATAGTTTTTAGAGAAGAACAATTAACATTCCATGAACATAAATTAAGTTGTAGATTTTGGTGCTGGCACATCAGCAAACTATTACAATACCAATTGAAACTGGCTATAAGTGACTTCTTAAGAAATTGTGAAATATAAAACTTATTTGCTACAGACTGAATATTATGACTACCAATTCATTGGCAGTTACTTTTAGCTTTTAAAAAGGAGCAAAAATAATTCTTGTCCAGTACAACAGTTTCACAGACATTGCAGATGGCAAATATATTGAGCAAGAATTAACAACACTATTCCCGAGAGGGTAATTTTTTCCAATAATAGAAATAAGTACTGTATAAATATATTTTGAGTCTTCTTGCAGGTTTTTTTTTTTTTTTTGACAAAGAAGCTAATACATGGGAGTAAGGATGTGGCAAAGTTCCTATATATAGACTATATAGAAGAATTCATTTATAGTTTTTCTTACATAAGGAAACTGATACTTCTCACTGAATAACAGATTTTGAGGCAGCTCTGAAGGTGAACTGTTGTGCTCCATATTTTGTAGTTAGGCTTCATACAGTGTGTTAGTGTTGTTCAACTTCCTTCGGTACATAGAGGGGTGACACCCAAAGGAAATTTGTATCCTGTTTCCATTATGAAAACCTTTAAGTTTGGATATTAAAATATTACTGAAACCTACAAACAGCATTGATTTATCTGTTTTCCTCTAAATGATTCCAGTAGAAATAAGTAAACAAACACCATGTAGGAATCACTTAAATGTTTTATTCATATGTACCAAAGGAAGCTGACCAACTCTAACACACTGTATAAAGCTTAACTACAAAATACAGAGCACAACGGTTTACTTTCAAAGCTGTCTCAAAATCTGTTATTGAACAGTAAGTACCAATGTCCTTATGTAAGAAACAAGATATAAAAAAATTAGCTAAATTGTTCTACATATTCTCATATAGAAATTCTGCCACACCCCCATGTTTTAGCTTCTTTGCCAAAAAAACTGCAGGAAGACTCAATAACATATTTACACAGAACTTTCATACACCCACAAGCAGTGCACATTACAACAGCAGCTCACTGTTTTTAGCCTTCTCTGGTTAGTTTAGCTACTATACGGAACAAGCTACTTTTAAAAATGGCCCCTGCCTATTAAGTCAACAGCAAACTGACAGGAAATGCACAGAATCTGGCAAGAGAAGCAATCTGCCAGTGTAACTCAAATGTAAGTGCATATTCAGTGACAAGTAACAACTGTCAGTGTCAAAATGGCAATTTTTAAAAGCTGTACTTAAACGAAACATTAAGAATTACAGTACTCAGAAAACCATTATGCTTGTCATCTTCACTAACTCATTAGTTCTACAAATATTAGCATCCCTCCCAGGTGTCAGACACTCTGACAGGAGGTATCGCTGAGAACAAGAATACAAAGACCCTATTATTAAGGTGTTTATATAGAATCCAGTGAGGTATCTTCAGGAAGTAGGAGCAAATACTCAGTGACTGAAACAAAGAAAGGTAGAGATTTTTCCAGAGTTTAAAAACAGCCAACACGTATCTGCGCATTTACTTGCCTAATGTAGTAATCACTTAAAACTTTTCTAAAGATGCTTTCTATAAATGCACAAACTTTTAATGAACTTATTTTCTGCTACTTGTTAGGACAAAGACTAAAGAAATGAAAGTGGGAAAAGCCAAACAGGATGCATACGGTTTATTAAAAATTACTTAACCCTTTCTGTATAAAAAGCAGGCATGGGAGGGCTCACACACACATCTGTTAGTGTGATCATTATTCCTAGGGACCCCTGAGAGTGAGCACCCACACCAGTGGAAGTCTGAAAGGTTAAACAAAAGCATGTAACAGTAGTCACAGAGAGCAAGTAAAGTATTTTCACTTGGTATTAGCAAAGCGGTCACCAGGGCGTAATAAATCAAATAAGAACTCTCTTTTCTCTAGGTGTTCTTAACCCTTCCCAAGGGCTCCCTGACCAACCACTGATCCCTTTAGACACACCAGCAAGTCTCTGGTATTTTTTTTTTCCCCTTTAGCAGAGGGAGTGACGTGGCAGGAGGCAGAAAATGACCCTGGAGGCGCCGAGTCGAGGGCTGCGCCCGGCACCTCCCTCCTCCGCTCCACGCTGGACACCCAGCACACCCCCACTGCCGTGGGGTTCCAGAATTTCTATGCAAGGCGGGTTCGGGGTGGGGGCCTGGGCGCCAGTCACGAAGCTGCGTGCGCACAGCAGGCAATATTCATCGAGACTGGAGAAGACACCGCTGCACCTACGGGTGCCCCAGCGCTCCCGTCACCCCCCCCCGGCGCCGCCGACGCCCCCTCCCCATCCCCACACTTCGGACTGAGGGTGGGCGCGGGAGCCCCCCGACCCGGGAAGAACCCGAGAGGGCGGTTTATCAACAGGTCAGGAGTTAGCGCGGCATAGGGAGCCCTGCGCCCAGCGCCTCAGCCGCATCCCTCTCCCGGGCCGCAGACCCCTGCCCACGCCCGCCCCCCTAGCCTGACACCCAGGGCACCAGAAGCCCGGCGGGGGCTTCCACGGGGGTCCCCAGCCGCGGCAGGGGAGTCGGCGATGCACACGCAGGAGAAGCCCCGCGAGCGAACCCCCACCCGCCCCCAACTTCGCTCAGCCCCTCCCCCTTGCCCGCCCGGAGCCCCCGAGAGGCCCGGTGGGAGCAGCCAGGCCCGGGCGGGAGGAGGTGAGGTGCAGGGGAGCTAACGGGAGGAGCAGAGCACGGGGCACAGGCGGCCGCGGCGGCGCCCCCCGCCCGCCCAGGCCGACTTACTCACCGCCGGGGTCGCGGGCCGGCGCCTGCGGCTGGGGCCGGGCCGACAGAGCGCGCAGCACGTAGGAGGGCCGCGGCGGGCTGGGCGGCAGAGGCAGCCGGACGGCCGCGGGCAGATGCGGGCTTCGCAGGCTCTCCACAGGCTGCAAAGGCAGGAAACTGTTTGCGTTGGCGGCGGCGGCGGCGGCGGCCTCTGGCTGCGGACGTGGCGCCCGACGCGACCCGCCCCCTCCGCAGCCTCCTCAGCTCCCGCCTCCTCCCGCGGCTCCGACTCCGGCGCACGCGCGCTCGCGCCACCGACGCTCCCTCCCGCGCCCACCCGGCGCTCGCCCACCAGTTTCTCGAACCGCCCAGCCCTCCCAGCAGCACCCCGCGGCCACCTCCCGACCTGCGCACGCGCGCCGCTCGGGCTCCGCTCCCGCCCCTTGACCCCCTGGGTGTCTCCGCGGGAAGCCCCCAGCCTGCGGGCCTGCGCGCGCGCCTCCTGCCGGGGTCTCCCCGCCCCTTTCCCTCCGCCGTCCAATCAGGTCGAGCGAGGGGCTCGAAGGGAGCCCGGGAGACGCCTGCTCTGCGGTCCTGAGCTTTGTGGGCCGCGGCCGTCTGAGGTCGTCGTGCCGCCGCCGAGTTAACGGTCGTCGGAATCCAGAGCCTTCGTCCTGAGGAAGGTGGGCCGGTCGCCAGTTTCTGCGGCGTTTTCGTCCCTCAGGGGCCTCAGCCTGCTGCCCTCAGGGCTGACGAGCTGGGCCTTCTCACAGCTGCTCACGTCGGGGCTTCCACAGGCCCGGGTGACGGGGCGAGGAGAGGCTTGGCTTCTTTCCGTGTCTTTGGCTATTTTTGACTCTTCCCTGCCCTAAAATGGAGCTCCTCGGGAGTAAAAGCCCCTCGAGCCCATCGTGGTGACCCTGCGCTTAGTGCCAGGCGCGCCACGTTCGCGGGAGAGAAATCGGAGTGTCCAGTCGGGAAGAGACTAGGGAGTTGGGAGAGTGGGCTTTGCGCCGCTGACTGACGTGCAGTCTTCCCTGCCGGGGCCACCGCTTCACTGGGTGAATGCTGTAACTTTTCCTTGACTCTCTTTCCGCACCTGCGTGATGAAGGTGACAGCGAATCCACCTTGGGTTGAGAGGCTCAAGAGAGATGGATGGATGTGACCGTCCCCCCCTCCCCCTTCCACAATCTAATCAAGTCAAAACATGAAACCTCACGACATGTTTTCTCTAATACAAAATAATCAGGGAGGTGCAACTGAATACTAACTCAGGATGAGGCTCAGAAAAGGACATGCTATGTATGGGCCGGCGCTGTGGGCAGTAAGTTAATTCTCCGCCTGCAGTGCTGGCATCCCATACTGATGCAGGTGCTAGTCCCGGCCCGGCTGCTCCTCTTCCGATCCAGTTCTCTGCTATGTCCTGGGAAAGTAGCAGAAGATGGCCCAAGTGCTTGGGCCCCTGCACCCATGTGGGAGACCCAGAAGAAGCTCCTGGCTTCAGATCAGCCCAGCTCCAGCCATTGCAGCCGTTTGGGGAGTGAACCAGCCGATGGAAGACCTTTCTGTCTGTCTCCCTCTCACTGTCTAACTACCTGTCAAATAAATAAATAAAATCTTAAAAAAAAAAAAAAAAAAGACATGCTAACCAAAGAAAGCATCCTGAAGAAGCCTATTTTGATCCAGTCCTTAAATAGAATGGACTCATTTAGCCCACTGTGCTAATACTAGCTAGATAATTTAGTTTTCCAGAATTTAAAGAGGAAATAATCTTGTCACTTTAATATGTGTGTGATTGATTTCATGGGGTCTGTTGATTCAGTTCTGTTTACATACCATGGAAAGGGATGGGTACTTACTTTAGTTTTTTTGGTTTGTTTTCACAGAAACTTATGTCTTCAATACATTCTTAATGTGTGACCTTTGAAGGTTGAGAAGGCAAAATTAGTAGGTACACAATTACACTTTGTTTCTTCTTCCCCTTGCACTTTTTTTTAAATAACTGCCACACTGAGTGAATCAGGGATGTCACTCAGCATGAACATGTTGTTTGAACGTGAAACCCAGTATGAAACCCAACAACTTGGGTTTTTTTTTTTTTTTAAGATTTATTTATTTATTTGAAAGGCAGAGTTACAATAAGGTAGAGGCACAGAGAGAGGGAGAGAGAGGTCTTCCATCCGCTGGTTCACTACCCAGATGGCCACAAAGGCCAGAGCTGCCCTCATCCAAAGCCAGGAGCCAGGATCTTCTGGATCTCCCACACAGGTGCAGGGGTGTCGCTCCCCCACTTGCGGAGGAACGACACCAGACCCTGCGCTGTTCTCTTTGCCCGGCCCTCCCCCCACGAAGGGGCGGCACCCCCGCGGCTTCCATGGAGGAGTGGCACACTGCCTGCTGGCTCTCTCAGGGGTTCCTCAGATGTTCCTCCTGCATGTTGTCTCTCTCCTCCTTTATAGTCCTCTTCCACCAATCCCAACTCTACTGGCATTCTCTCCCCACCTGCTGAGCACGCTGCTCTCCTCCAATCAGGGGCAGGACAGCTCCTGCAGCTTGTTAGTCGAATTGGTGAGGCAGCTGTGTGGAAGTTGTTTACTCCCTCTCAGCGCCATATGGTGATCAGATGCATAGAGTTAGTCTTAGCAGTTCCAGTAGTTTAGTCTCGGTAATTTCAGTATTTGTCCTCAGTATTTATTTATCTCCCGGGCAATGGGCCCTGCTCCCCACACAGGGGACCAAGGACTTGGGCCATCTTCTGCCTTCCCAGGCATGGCAGAGAGCTGGGTCAGAAGTGGAGCAGCCGGGACTCAAAGCAGCACCCATATGGGAAGCCAGCACTGTAGGCCGAAGCTTTACCCGCTGTGCCACAGCCACACACCCCCACACACACTTCTTTCTACAAGAGAAAGTATAAGTGACTGACATAATTGTAGCCACTACTGAGAAATTTTGTATTTTTACCATTGTTAAAACCATAATTCACAGTGGTAGAATTTGTTTCACAATAGAGATATATGGGAGTTCTTTTGGGAAGTTTTGAGTTCACTGGAACCATTTGACTCTGCAAGTATAGATAGTCATGTATTTCTTATAGGTCTGAACCTGGTCATTTCTTATCTATCTGTTGCCTCAATTTTCTTACCTATAAAAATGAATAGCAGCACTCAGTGCCCACCCACTTCTAGGCCTAAATTGAGAATAAATATGTTTGGCATAATGGAATAATTTCTGTAAAGGGATGCTATCTTGAGTTGAGTAGCTTGGTGCAACAGAAGGAGCTCCAGGAAGTCAGGCCCAATCCTTCATTTTATAGGCTGAATGCTTCTCAGTTCTTGTTTCCCATTCTGTGAAATTCCTTTCTTAGATCATTAACATGAAACATTGCTGGATCTATTCTGAAAGATTTTGTAATATCTTAATGAGTCTTTAGTGCCTTCAGGCAATAGCTTTCTTTTAACAGAGTAAATTCTTAATATAATATAACATTTATCAATTGGCTAGTCTCTTAAATAGTTGAGTTTTCCTCTATCACACAGAAAGCCTCTTACCATATTGAAAAAGTGGAAAAATTAGAAGAACATTACTTAACAAGGTGAAGTAGTTTTAAAAATTTAAGGCCAGAGAAGCAAGCCAGAAAACCAGAAATACGAATGCAAGAAATAATTTATAGGTAGATAGTACAATTGAAGTGAAAAGGGATTTGGGATAATCTCTTCTTCAACTATGAATCTGTACTCTATCACATGTACAATAATAGTTTATTGTTGACTTGTCAGCTACTCAGCAGTCTTTCTATGTGGACTCATTTAATGACAAATCACTTGGTGTAAGGACCACACATTCTCCTGTATTTCACCATGTTTTCATGAATATAGTGCATTATTCTGGCATTTTGAAATGAGTTTGACAATTAATAGCTTTATATAGGTTACCACCCAATGTAAATAATTACACTTTTCTGTCCCCACTTTCTTTTTAAAAAGTTTATTTGAAAGACAAAGAGGCAGAGATCTTGCAACCACTGGTTCACTCCCCAAATACTTGCAACAGCTGGGGCTGGGCCAGGTGGAAGCCAGGAGCCAAGAACTTAATCCAGGTCCACCGTGTGGGTGGCATAGAACCTAACTACTTGAGTAATCACCTTTTGGCCCCCAGGGTGTGCATTAGCAGGAAGCTGGAATCAGAGCAGAACTGGGATTTGAACCCAGGCATTAAAGTTGACGTGTGGGCATCCCAAATGGTGTCCTTTTACACCGAACACTTGCCCTTTTGCCCACTTTATGACTGCTCTTTGCCTTCTCTGGCACAATTACCTAAATTATTATTGACTTTCCTTTCCCTGCCCTAATATCCTTTTTAATTTTTCCTGTGATGTAATCATACCTAAGATTTACTTGACACATACTCTTACCCTGTATCATCTCATTTCTATATCAGCAGTCCAAATGAGGCAACCACTGTTAATCTCCATATGGGGAAACTGAGGCACAGAGAAGTTACATAACTTATGTCAGGTCCCACAATTAGTGAATAGCAGACCCTGGAGTCAAACACAGTTTTGTCTGAATCTAAATCACAAGTTCTTTTTCTTTTTTATAATTTATCTGTTGGAAAAATTACAGAGAGAGAGAGCTTCCACCAGCAAGTTCATTCTCCAGATGGCTGCAATGGCCAGAGCAGAACCAGGATCTTCATCTGGGTCTCACACATGAGTGGCAGGAACCTAAACACTTGTGCCATCTTCTGCTGCTTTTCCCAGGCCATTAGCAGGGATCAGAAGTGGAGCAGCCTGGACATGAAGTGATGTCCATATGGGATGCCAGCTTTTCACTGTTCCATAACACAAACCCCAATCACAAGTTCTTAACCACTGTGTTCTGAGAAAAACAGTGAAATCTAGTAGGTGGCCTAGTGTTAGCAACCATGTCTAGGTGTGGCTAGGAGCTGGCTTGGCACAGCTAGGCCTTGGTATTCCAAAAGCAATTTGAGAGAACATCATCAGTATCAGATAAGGCCACTCCGTGATCTTGATTGATAGAAATGAACATAAGAATATAATTATGGTAGGAAATAGACAAAAATGTTAATGTTCTCCAAGCTGCCAAATGGAAAATACACAAAGAAAAAACAAACTTACATAAGCAGCTATTGCTTCTTTATCAATTTCAACTTAAGCCTCATTCTAATCTTTTCTCTTGAGATAAGATTAAAACAACCAATTATAGAATTACCTCTGCTTCCTTTCACTATCTGGTTTAGAGCATAAAGCAAAGTTCCACTTCCTTAAACCTTCTACAAAATCACATAACAAACTTAAGTCTTAAGTCCCTTTAACACTCTCTTTCTGAGATGCACATGTTTTAGAGTGTGTATTCTCCTTTACTGCAATGAATGATAAGCTCAACCCTCCCAACCACAGCTGTGTTACTGATGATGTTAGGCTGAAGAGCATTTGTAATATTTTCTGGACTGTTATATACTATTATATACCATGTATTGTGGAAAACATACTTGCCAGTCAAAAAGTTGGACATCATTTTGTAAAAACAACAACAAAAAACTTCAGTCCATCAATTCATAGGCAGAATAACTCAAAAGTGGATCATAAATCTAAATGTAAAATTATAAAACTTATGGAAGAAAACAAGGGAAAATCTTTGTGCTCTTGGATTAGAGGAAAATATTTCTTAGATTCAACACTGGTACCAGTGTTGTGACATCATGGGTAAAGCCGTGGTTCCAGCTGCTCCACTTCCAAGCCAGCACCCTGCTAATGGCCAGGAAGAAGCAGTAGAATATGGCACAGTGTTTGGGCCCCTGCCAACCACATAGAAGACTCAGATGAGGCTACTGGCTCCTGGCTTCAGCATGGACCAGCCCTGGCCATTACAGGCACCTAGGGAGTGAAACAACAGAAGATTCATTATCTCTCTCTCTCTCTCTCTCTCTCTCTCTCTTTCTCTCTCTCTTTCTCTCTCTTTCAAGTAAACAACTTTTTTTTCTTAAAGATTTTTATTTATTTGAAAGAGTTACATAGAGAGGAGAGGCAGAGAGAGAAAGAGAGAGAAAGAGAGGTCTTCTATCCGCTGGTTCACTCCTCAGTTGGCCACAATGTCCAGAGTTAAGCCAATCCGAAGCCAGCAGCCAGGAGTTTCTTTGGGGTCTGCTATGCAGGGGCAGGAGCCTAAGGACTTGGGCCATCTTCTGCTTTCCCAGGCCATAGTAGAGAGCTGGATCAGAAGTGGAGCAGCCGGGACTCGAACTGGCACTCACATGGGATGCTGGCACTGCAGGCGGCAGCTTCACCCACTGTGCCACAGCGCTGTTCCCCAAGTAAGCAAGTTTTTTCAAAATAAATAAACAAATAAATAAAGGAGATACACCACAAAAACTCAATCACTAAAAGAAGGAAATTTTACATTTACAAAAGCATCTACTTTTTGGATTATGCTGCCGAGAAAATGAAAGGCAAGCAAGATACCAGGAGAAAATATTTGCAAAACATAAAATCTGGGATGTGTTGCATCTAGATTGTATTAAGAACTCTTACAACTCATTAAGAACACCCACTTTTAAAATGTGGGCACAACTGAATGATCACTTCAACAAAGAAGATACATGAATTTCAGACACATAAAATTTCAGCACATAAAACATTGCAGAACATCATAATCATTGGGGAATGGAAATTAAAACCACAGTGAAGACCACTACTTGGTTAAAACAAAAATATTTCCAAATGCTGCTAAGCAGCTAAAACCCACAGACATTGTTGGTGGGAATGCCAAATGATACAAACACTTGGGAAAATGGTTTGGCAGTTTCTTACAAAATTATATATACACTCACTACATAATCCAGGAATCCCACTACTAAATATTTACCTGAGGCAAATGAAAACTTGTTCACACAAAGACCTGGACACATGTTTTATAATTGCCAAGGACCCTTTAATTGATGAGTGGATAAGCAAATGGTGATCTGTATATACAATGGAATCTACTTAGCAACAAAAGGAACAGTCAACTCTTACACACAAGTAAGTCTCAAATGCATTATTGCAAATGAAAGATGCAAAATTGGAAAGCCTACATACGTAAGATTTCATTTATATGACATTTGGGAAAAGGCAAAACCACAGGGAAAGAAAATGCCCTTGGCCTGCGCCACGGCTCAATAGGCTAATCCTCCACCTTGCTGCGCTGGCACACCGGATTCTAGTCCCGGTCGGGGCTCCGGATTCTGTCCCGGTTGCCCCTCTTCCAGGCCAGCTCTCTGCTGTGGCCCAGGAGTGCACTGGAGGATGGCCCAAGTGCTTGGGCCCTGCACCCCATGGGAGACCAGGAGAAGCACCTGGCTCCTGCCATCGGATCAGCGCGGTGCGCTGGCCGCAGCGCTGCAGCCACGGCGGCCATTGGAGGGTGAACCAACGGCAAAGGAAGACCTTTCTCTCTGTTTCTCTCTCACACTGTCCACTCTACCTGTCAAAAAAACAAACAAAAAAAAAAGAGAGAGAGAGAAAATGCCCTGATTGCCTGGTAAGTGGAAAGAATTGACTATAAAGAAGCTTAAGGGATTTGAGGGTAGGTGATAGAACTATTCTGTTTTAATTATGATATAGGTTACTGTGGGGAGCAACTCGGACTAGACTGTTACTGGAATTAAGACTTATTCTATGCATCTGCTCTCCCACAATATGGCGCTGAGAAGGGAGTAACAACTTCTACGCAGTTGCCTCTTGCCAACTTGAGTGATGACCTGCAGGAGCTGATCCTGCTCGTGATTGGAGGAGAGCAGCGTACTCGGCGTGTGGGTAGCAGAGTTGGGATTGGTGGAAGAGGACTATAAAGGAGGAGATAGACAACATGCACCAGGAACATCTATCTGAAGGAACACCTGTGCAGCCCCCGAGAGAGCCAGCCGGCAGTGTGCCGCTCCCCCGCAGAAGTGGGGAAAGTGGCGGGGGAACCGCCCTTCCACAGAGGTGGAAGGGTTGGTAGCCAACCCGGGAAGAACCAGCAGCAAACCCGGGGAGGGCCGAGCAGACAAAAGAACAGCGCAGGGTCCTGTGTCGTTCCTCCGCGAAGACAGGGAGCGACAGGTTACACAATATATGCATCTGTCAAAATTCATGGAACTGTACACCAAAGAGAATAGTTTTGGTGTATGTATTTACTTGTTTGTAAATTACACCTCAGTATTGATATGGGTGGGAGGATGTTGAGATGAAGTAGGGCCCCCTCACACCATGTATGTGAAGACTTGTCTAAAGGTGAGCAGCCAGTTAGACTCCTAATGGGTAGCACTTCACATGTGATTTTGCTCTTAGGTTTTTGCCTAGTTGCTTACCTGGCTATTGCTGCTGGCTAATTCATGCTCTCAGATTCTCTTACCTCTGAGTAACTGGTAGAGTAACTTGAGTGCTCCAGTTTGAGTCTGGTTTCCACCTCTAATTTCACCCATTGGAGTTGTGAGAAATTAAATATGCAGTAGTCTGATTCTGCTACAGGTTCTGCTTTTCCTCTGGGCTGTTTGGCTTTGTCTGGATTCTTTTTCAGTAGTCTCCTGCATTACTTGGAATTATAGCCTTTGTTTCTTGTAACCAGGAGAATCTAATGACAATGTGAGATACTTCTTTTACACCACTCATGTGTCCAGTACCAGTAGATAAAGTATATAAGTCTTAACCTTAAAGAGTTTACACTTGGGAAAGACAAGATGTTCACATTAAGCATTTACAAATCATTAAAGATCAATACAAATAAATACCAAAATGAGAAGTCAAAAAATGAGGACTGAGTGAAAGGAAAGATAGATATGCATATGTGGACTGAAATAAGCTTCCTGACAGGAAGAGGAAGAAATGATATTTTTACAAGTATTGAGTGCATATTTTCATCAGGACTTGAGCTAGATGCTTATAAATTGTCAGAGAGGAAAAATTACTATCTTCCATTCACATCCAGTATAGATGTTAGGACCAAGGAGGGGAAATAATAGTAAAATCTGTTGCATCTTGGAGCAAAACACCCAAAGTGGTGGGTCATTCAGCATAGGCATATTATCACTGGAATAGTTAAACGGAGGTTAGTGAAGCTGGACAAGGTAGAGCTTTATGAACACCCCAGAGCTGAACCATAGGATTTTCATTGTCATCTGAAACAGCCAAGTTGAAGTGGAAGAACATGGATGTTTACCATGAGAAGAAAGATTTAACTGAGTTGTTTTCTACATGACCCCACAACACAATTGGAATTGTTTGGGATTTGTGGGAACTACAAGTAATAGACTCTCTCAGTTTGGTTTGTGTTTGGGAACAGTTGCCCACCCTGTATATAATACTGTATGAACTGTGAGGAGATGGTTCCTCTTTTGCAAGTGAAGAAAATCTGAGGATAGTTAGTATCTTAAATTGGGTCTTCTATTACTGGGCCAGTGCTTTGGCATAGTAGGCTAAGCCTCCACCTGTGGTGCTAGCATCCCATGTGGGTGCCACTTCATTTCCCGGCTGCTCCTCTTCTGATCCAGCTCTTCTAATGGCCTGGGAAAGCAGTGGAAGATGGCCCAAGTACTTGAGCCTTGGCACCTGCTTGGGAGACCCTGAAGAAACTCCCAGCTCCTGGCTTCAGAAGGCCTGGCTCTGGCTGTTGTGGCCATTTGAAGAGTGAACCAGTGGATGGAATACCTCTCTCTCTGTCTCTCCCTCTCTATCTGTAACTCTACCTCTCAAATAAATAAGCTTAAAATTAAAAAATAACAGTTTTTTTAAAAAATATTTATTTATTTGAAAGACAGTTGCAGAGAGAGGTAGAGAGAAAGAGAGGTCTTCCATCTGCTGGCCCACTCCCCAGATGACCGCAGTGGCCAGAACTGCGCAGATCAGGAGCCAGGAGCTTCTTCTGGGTCTCTCACATGGGCGCAGGGGCCCAAGGACTTGGGCCATCTTGTACTGCTTTCCCAGGCCATAGCACAGAGCTAGATCGGAAGAGGAGCAGCCGGAACTAGAACCAGCACCCAGGTTAGTAGGATTTCTCCTAACTTGAAACACTGATCTCAAACAATTTGCAATGGCAAATGAGTTCTATAAGGGAATCTTTTAAAATACATCCTTTATATTCTCATTAAATATAAGGGAAGTAGGAACCAATCCTTTATCAGAATGAAAAGCAGCCAACATTAATCTCTCCCTACACCTAAAACTGTTGAAACTAAAATTTCTATCAGTGACTGCTTGACCCACTTTCCTTCCTTGCTTTCAGGACACACCTTTACATGGGTCTAATCATTTATTTGCTGGGAGAATAATTAGCTTTTCAGAGCCTCTGTGCTAGTTAACAGTCCAAAAATACATTAGTCCCACTGCCCGTTGCTTCTTAGAACAGATTATAGGAATGACAAAGTTTGAACAAGAATGTATCTATCAGTGCCTGTGTGCTAATGAAAGCTGTTACTTCCAATTTCCTTGGCTCATTGGTTTCTGGTAGGTTGCTTTAACCATGTGCTGTCTTCTCTCAAGATTTCTGGAGCCTTGAGCAGATTAAAACCGAGTTTCAAGGTTAAGTGACTAGGCAACATAATATGGCAATTCAAAGTCCAGGTGCTGTAACAAGACTTGCATTTTTTAAAAAAGATTTATTTTATTTGAAAGGCAGAGTTACAGAGAGGCAGGGGCTGAAAGAGAGAGAGGTCCTCCATCTGCTGGTTCACTCCCCAAATGGCCACAATGTCCAGAGCTGGGCCAGTCTGAAGCCAGGAACCAGGAGCTTCTTCCAGGTCTCCCATGCAGGTACAGGGACCCAAGGACTTGGGCCATCTACTGCCTTCGCAGGCCACAGCAGAAAGCTGGATTGGAAGTGGAACAGCTGGGACCCAAAGCAGGGCCCATATGGCATGCCAGCACTGTATGTAGATGGTGGCTTTACCCGCTACACAGTGCTGACCCCAAGACTTGGGTTTTAATCATGACTGCTACTTTAGTCAAGTTCCTTAATTTGTTTGGGTTTCTTTTCCATCTCTCTGAAATGTGGACTAGTAGTCCATGTCTTATAAGATTGTGGTGATGATTGAGTAACAATATATTACTCTGCTCATTCACAAAGTAAGTACTCAGTACATAGTAGCTGTCTGTACAGTGATAGACCATTGAAAGTACAGGGCTCAAACATTAGATATCTTAATTAAAAGTGATTCCTGGCCAGTGCTACGGCTCACTAGGCTAATCCTCCGCCTGTGGCGCCGGCACCCTGGGTTCTTGTCCTAGTTGGGGCACTGGATTCTGTACTGGTTGCTCCTCTTCCATTCCAGCTCTCTGTTGTGGCCTGGGAAAGCAGTGGGGGATGGTCCAAGTGCTTGGGCCCTGCACCTGCATGGGAGACTAGGAGGAAGCACCTGGCTCCTGGCTTCAGATTGGCGCAGCGCCGGCTGTAGCGGCCATTTGGGGGGTGAACCAATGGAAGGAAGACCTTTCTCTCTGTCTCTCTCTCTCTCACTGTCTTAACTCTGCCTGTCCAAAAAAAAAAAAAAAAAAGTGATTCCTTAGTGTGGGGAGCAACTGAGACTAGACTAAGTTACTGGAATTAAGACTTATTCTATGCATCTGCTCTCCCACAATATGGCGCTGAGAGAGACCAAACAACCTCTACGCAGCTGCCTCATCAGTTTGACTGATAAGCTGCAGGAGCTGATCCTGCTCCTGATTGGAGGAGAGCAGCGTGCTCAGCGTGTGGGCAGCAGAGCATGGATTGGTGGAAGAGGACTATAAAGGAGGAGAGAGACAACATGCACCAGGAACACCTGAGGAACATCTGAGCAGCCCCCGAGAGAGCCGGCCGGCGGTGTGCCGCTCCTCCGTGGAAGCGGGGAAAGCGACGAGGGGGTGTCTCCCCCTCCACGGAGGTGGAGGGACCAGCAGCTAACCAGGGACGGCGTCGTTCCTCCGCAAGTGAGGGAACGGCAGCTAACCCGGGAAGAGCCAGGTAAAAAGAACAGCGCAGGGTCTAGTGTTGTTCCTCCACGAATGGGGGAGCGACACCTTAGATTAAGTAGCTTCTATTACTCATTCAGTTATAGAATTTTTGCTTTAAATATTATATATGTACTTATTACTCCTAAACGTATATCTGTAATCCAAATTCCTGCCATGAATTCCAGACTTGTAGGTACAATCAGTTGTCTTTTGTACTTTTGCACTAACTAACATAACAGGCATTTCAAACCTGAAGTTGAAAACTGAATTCCTGATCTTGACCCTCAAATGTACTCCTCTAGCAGTCTTTCCCAACTCAGTTGATGACAACTATATCCTTATCATTGCTCAGTTAAGAAACTTTGGAGTTATTCTTGAGCTCCCTCTTTTTCCTCACATCTGACATTGAATGTTTGAAGACCTCAAATTTCTTCATCTACATACATTTTTTTTTTTTTTTGGACAGGCAGAGTGGACAGTGAGAGAGAGAGAGAGACAGAGAGAAAGGTCTTCCTTTGCCGTTGGTTCACCCTCCAATGGCCGCCGCGGCCGGCGCGCTGTGGCCGGCGCACCGCGCTGATCCGATGGCAGGAGCCAGCAGCCAGGTGCTTTTCCTGGTCTCCCATGGGGTGCAGGGCCCAAACACCTGGGCCATCCTCCACTGCACTCCCTGGCCACAGCAGAGGGCTGGCCTGGAAGAGGGGCAACCGGGACAGAATCTGGCGCCCCGACCGGGACTAGAACCCGGTGTACCGGCGCCGCTAGGCGGAGGATTAGCCTAGTAAGCCGCGGCGCCGGCCCATCTACATACATTTTATAAATCCGTTCTTCTCTCACTTGCTACAGCTGTTAGCCAGGCATCCATTATTTCTCACCTGGATTATTGCAATAGCCTCCTAACCAGTCTTATTTTAGCTCTTGCCACTTACAGTCAGTTCTCAACAAAGCATTCAGAGTGATTGTTTGAAAGTTTATGTCAGATTATGTCAACTCCTCTGCTCAAAATCTTGCAGCGGCATCCCATAAGATGAGTAAAAGCCGAAATCCTCTCAGTTCTATGAAGGCCCTATGGGAATTGTATTCCTTCCCCTTTCTGTGTACCTTGGGTGTATCTTCTGTCCCCTCATCTTAATCACTCTGCTCTAGCCAGGTTGGTCCAGTACTATTCTTCAAACTTGGCAAGCATTCTACTTACTCTTTCTTGCTGTTCCCTCTCCTAGAAGGCCTGGAATTTCTGACTTGCTACCTCACTTGTTTCAGGTCTGCTCAGATGTGGCTTTATTAGGGATGTCTTTTGTGAACAGCCTTCTTTATACTGAAAAACTTAAAGATTACCCTCTTCTGTGTTCTTTAAGAATTCATAGCTAAGGTACTATAAGAAAACAATGAAAAGATATTATAAAAAAAAAAAACATGAAAAAGTTCATAAAATTTCCTGAAGGATAAAGAAACTCAACAGGAAAAGGTTGACTCAGCAAGAGAATGACAACCCAGGATCCCAACACTAACTTTTAGAAATATAATGCTTCCATTGAATCTGAGAAGGGAAAATATACAGCAGAAGTAAAAGAACCCAGGGAAGAAATAGCCAGATAATAGGAGGGACAGATAGATGATGGGAGAGGTGAACCAGTAAGCATTAGATAGAACAAAATAGTAAGTAAAACCATTTTAAAACATAAAGACTATCCCTTTAATTTCTTTTTCTTGCCTAATAACTCTGGCTAAAACTTCGAGAACTATATTGAATAGCAGTGGTGAGAGAAGGCATCCTTGTCTGGTACCAGATCTCAGTGGAAATGCTTCCAACTTTTCCCCATTCAATAGGATGTTGGCTGTGGGTTTTTCATAAACTGCTTTGATTGTATTGAGGAATGTTCCTTCCATACCCAGTTTGCTTAGAGTTTTCATCATGAAAGGGTGTTGTATTTTATCAAATGCTTTCTCTGTGTCTATTGAGATAATCATATGGTTTTTCTTCTGCAGTCTGTTAATGTGGTGTATCACGTTGATTGTTTTGCGAACATTGAACCATCCCTGCATACTAGGGATAAATCCCACTTGGTCTGGGTGGATGATCTTTCTGATGTGTTGTTGCATTCTATTGGCCAGAATTTTATTGAGGATTTTTGCATCTATGTTCATCAGGGATATTGGTCTGTAATTCTCTTTCAATGCTGCATCTTTTTCCGGCTTAGGAATTAAGGTGATGCTGGCTTCATAAAAAGAATTTGGGAAGATTCCCTCTTTTTCAATTGTTCTGAATAGTTTGAGAAGAATTGGAGTCAGTTCTTCTTTAAATGTCTGGTAGAATTCAGCAGTGAATCCATCTGGTCCTGGGCTTTTCTTTGTTGGGAGGGCCTTTATTACTGTTTCAATTTCTGTCTCAGTTATGGGTCTGTTTAGGTTTTCGATGTCTTCCTGGTTCAATTTAGGTAGGTTGCATGTCTCCAGGAATGTATCCATTTCTGATAGGTTTCCCTGTTTGCTGGCATACAAGTCCTTGTAGTAACTTCTGATGATTCTTTTTATTTCTGTAATGTCTGTTGTTACATTTCTTTTTTCATCTCTGATTTTATTGATTTGGGTCTTTTCTCTCCTTTTTTTGGTTAGTTGGGCCAATGGGGTGTCAATTTTGTTTATTTTTTCAAAAAACAGCTCCTCGTTTGGCTGATTTTTTGTAATGTGTTTTTTGGATTCAATCCTGTTGATTTCTTCTCTGATTTTAATTATTTCTCTTCTCATACTAGATTTGGGTCTGGTTTGCTGCAGATTTTCTAGATTCTTGAGATGATCTTGTGTTAGACAATAAATTCTTAGCTACAACACCAAAATTCAATCCAGGGCCGGCACCACGACTCACTAGGCTAATCCTCCACTTGCGGTGCTGGTACTCCAGGTTCTAGTCCCGGTTGCTCCTCTTCCAGTCCAGCTCTCTGCTGTGGCCCGTGAGTGCAGTGGAGGATGGTCCAAGTGCTTGGGCCCTGCACCTGCATGGGAGACCAGGAGGAAGCACCTGGCTCCTGGCTTCAGATCGGCACAGCACCGGCCGTAGTGGCCATTTGGGGGGGTGAATCAACGGAAGGAAGACCTTTCTCTCTGTCTCTCTCTCTCTCACTGTCTAACTCTGTCTGTCAAAAAAAAAAAAATCAATCCAGAAGAGAAAAAAAAATATATATATATATGTATAAACTGGACTTAATCAAAATTTAAAACTTGTATTTCATAAGACACTGTTAAAAAATGAAGACAAAACTACAGATAAAATATTTGTAAATCATATTTCTGATAAAGGAATTGTATCTAAGATGCATTAAGAATCCACCCAGTAGTAGACAATCCAGCTTAAGAGTGAGCAAAATATTTTAATAAAGCATTTTTAAAGTATGTATCAATGACTAATAAGCATATGGGAAAATACAATCATTAGTCCTTAGGGAAAAATAAAACCACAATTTTACACCCACTAGAGTGCCTATAATTAAAAAGGCAACAGTATTGGCAAAAATGTGGAGAAACTGAAACCCTGAGCTATTGCTGGTAAGAGTATAAACAACCACTTTGTGGGTGGGTATTGTGGTAGAGTGGGCTAAGCAATTGCTTGGGACACCAACATCCCGTATGAAAGTGCTATTTGGAGTCCTGGCTAATCTGCTTCCTATCCAGCTTTCTGCTAATGCATCATGAGAGGCAGCCCCTGCCACCCATGTGGGATTTTCAGCTTTAGCCTGGCCCAGCTATGGCTGTTAGGGCTGTTTGCAGAGTGAACCAATGAATGGAACATCTCTCTTATTCTTTCTTGCTTGCTCTTTCAAATAGATGAAAATAAACATTAAAAAAAAAAAAAACTTTGGGATACAGTGTGGCTGTTTTTAAAAGATACGAACATACAGGTGACACAGCAACTCCAATACTAAATATCCACCCAAGAGAAATTGTATCTACACAAACACTATTAAGCAGATAGTCATAGCTGTATTATTCTTAATAGCCCAAAAGTAGAAACAACCAGAATGTCTACCAACTGATGAATGGATACAATACAGGATAGGCAATTCTCATGTGCAGGTTCCAGGTTTGCCTACTTGCTAACATTTATTTGTGACTCCAAACCAATAATGCTTCTTCCCGGTCATTTGTAGACATGCACATGTATAAAGTGACAAAAAATTTTAGTCACCCAACACGTGTTCCCACCTGAGGTTGCAGCAATGTTCTATCTTGTTTCAGCTCTTATACTGTAAACAACTGTCATTTTTACAGTCTACTTAGTGCCATATTTTTTGCATTTTTGTTGGAGATTTTATTATTTAAAATGGCATCTAAGCATCACAGTGAAATGTTGTGTAGTACTCTAAGGACAAATAGATTATGATGTGCCTTACAGAGAAAATGAATGTTTTGAAGAAGTTTCATTGAGGTGCACAGTACACTGCCATTGGTTGAGCTCAATATTAATGAATCAGTAAAATAAGCAAGATGCTTTTAAACAGAAACACAAATAAAACACAGTTATGTATTTTATATATTGATGGGTTGATGAAAATGTAGAATTTTGTAGTAACATAACCTTGTAGTTCTCCCAGAAGCAATGGTTCAGTATTTAATAACTCAGTGTTCACAGGTTTATAAATATGACTTGTAGGACTAATGAGAATCAAATGTATACTATACAATGAAGTACTGTTCAGCAACAAAAACAAACTACTGAAACATGTTATAACATACATGAACCTCAGAAACAGAATACTAAATATGTAGGGGGAAGAGAAATTGAGACCCAATGGAATGTGCCAGTTCATAAATATGGAATAAAATAATAATTTCATTATTGAACAAAAATATATTGAACAAAATATTTGCTAATATTGAACAAAAATAATTGGGCAAAATTACAATAATTTCATTATTGAACAAAAAGCAGAATGCATGTAGGTTTCCTACAAGTGGCTACAAAGCTAGAGGATTTTAGCTTTATTTATCTGGAATTAAAGATACAGTCATTATATATTATCCTAGTTTAATAAACAAGCAGTTTTTCAATTTGTGTCAGTATTTATACTGAGCTTTCTCTGACATCTTTTCATAATTCTTCAGCAGGCTAACTGTGATGTCTTGATTTTTGTGATTTGTCAGGTATACTCTGTTCTTCATGATTCTTTACTAATACTTTCTATAGTTGCCTCTGGATTGCATTCAATACCACATAATTAGTTGCAGGCTTCAGCATTCTTCAATAATGTTAGATAAGTTCAATTTCCCACATGTGAAAGAAGCCAGATGCAAAATACTACATAGTGTATCATATCATTTATGTGAAATGTCCACGAAGGGCAAATCTATAGAGACAGAAAGCAGGTCAGTGATTGCCTGGAACTGGGAGTAAGAATAGGGAAGGATTGATTTCAAATGGACATGAGGATAATTTGGGGGTAATGAAAATGACCCTATATTGGATTGTAATAGTTGCACAGCTATGTAAACTTACTAGAAATCACTACATTGTACACTTAAAATTGACATACTATATATTATACTTTGTTAACGATGCTTTCAAAAGGAGAAACAGGAGGCTGCCACTGCTCCTATCCTAACACCCTAGCTGAGTGACACCATCTTCACAGGAAAAGGTTTCTATATGTAAAATATTAGAACTGAGGAGGCCGGCTGAAGGAACACTTCATAAAGAAGTGAGCAGAACTGCATATGGCACAGAGACACTGAAAACCAGCAGAGAGAAAGACAGCAGACTGCCACTTACACTGCCTGCTACCTCTACCTGCCCACTCCTATCCTGGCTCCCCAAGCCAGGTAACACCATTCTGCCAGGAAAACTGTTCTGCATTAGAACTGAGCAGGGCCGGCACCGTGGCTCACTAGGTTAATCCTCCACCTGTGGTGCCGGCATCCCATATGGGCGCTGGGTTCTAGTCCCAGTTGCTCCTCTTCCTGTCCAGCTCTCTGCTGTGGCCCGGGAGGGCGGCGGAAGATGGCCCAAGTGCTTGGGCCCCTGCACCCGCATGGGAGACCAGGAGGAGGCACCTGGCTCCTGGCTTCGGATCAGCGTAGTTCCAGCCATAGCGGCCATTTGGGGGGTGAACCAATGGAAGGAAGATCTTTCTCTCTGTCTCTCTCTCACTGTCTAACTCTGCCTGTTTAAAAAAAAAAAAAACTGAGGAGACTGGCTGAGGGAACATTCAAGTAAAGAAGTGGCAAAAATTGCAAGTGGCACAGAGATTCTGAAGGTCCACAGAGATAGAGGAGTAAAGCATGTGGTCTGCTGCCATCACTGCCAGGGACACCATCTCGCCAAGAACAAGTAAGAAGAAAGCACCATGACCTCTGCCGCTGCCACAAAGGAACAGCCCTAACTATGGGAGAATTCCACAGTCCTCACTGACTTTAAATCAAATCTAGGGAACTGACCGAGGGCAGAGTGAAGAGTTTGCTTCAAAGAGAGAACCCACACTGCATCCCTCTGCTCCCAAAATGGCAGACTCATGTTGCTGCTGAGAAGCTGCTAACCTCCACCCTGTCTTAGGAGGAAACAAGTAGCTCCTCTGCTACAAGAAGCTCTGGAAGACAGCAAGGGCACTTTCCAAGGAAGAGAGCATGCCCCAGTGAATCCTGCATCCAGGGGAGCTCTGGGCACAAGCCCTGGAGCTACACTCACTAGGGACTCCTTGTGGCTCTTTAGGGCTAGTTCCCAGCAGTAGCCCATACCAATTACAGACCTGAGGTAACCCCTTCTTCAACTCTAACCACGGGGTGCTGGGGTCCCAAAGAACAAGCCCCAGCATCACCCTTGCATGTCCTATGGAAACTAGAGGCACTCCCTTCTGTACCCTGCAGTTCTGGGACTGTTGGTGGTTTAAAACCCCTGGAATCAGTCATACCTCTGAGATCTAGAAGGCCCTACCTGCATTCATCTGCTTCAGATGGTGATTGCCAATCTTTTTCCTGAAATAGCTGACACCCACCCTATGACATCTGGCTAAGAAATCCACTGTATTCTGCGGCCTGAGACTGTGACTATTAGTACTATATTTCCCAAGAGTCATCAGAACATACATTCCAAGACCTAGAGAAGACCCTACCTGCAAGACTTAGAATATGTCAAACAACTCTTTTGGCATGTAGGGTTTTCTGCTGAGAAGTCTGCTGTTATTCTAACTGGTTTTCCTATATATGTAATGATGTTTTTCTCCTATTGTCTGTTAGCAAACCAAATCCAGTACTACATCAAAAAGATCATACATCACTATCAAATGTGATTCATCCTAGAGTTGCAAAGGTGGTTTAACATTCAAGGATCAATCAACTTCATAAAGCACATCAACAGAGTGAAGAATAAAAACCATATGATCACCTCCATATATGTGGAGAAAACAATTGATAAGATTCAATATCGCTTCATGTTAAAAATATTCAGAATAAATTTGGTATAGAAGGAATGTAATTCAACATTATAAAGGCTATATATATATATGATGAACCAACAGCCAATATAATACTGAACAGGGAAAAACTGAATGCATTTCTCCTTAGACCTGTAACCAGACAAGGATTTCCAGTTTCACTCAGTATAGTATTAGAAGTGTTAACAATAGCAAATAAAAAAGAGAAATAAAAGGCATCAAAATTGGAAAGGAGAGGGGCTGGCTCTGCAGCATAGTGGGTAAAGCCACTGCCTTCAGCACCGGCATCCTATATGGGCAGTTGTTTGCTCTGCTACCTATCCAGTTCTCTGGTAATGGCCTGGGGAAAGTAGTAGAAGATGGCCCAAATGCTTGAGCCCCTGCACCCATGTGGGAGACCCAGAGGAAGTTCCTGGTTCCTGAGTTGGGGGGAAAAGTCAAGCTGGAGACATGATAATACTTTATTTCAAAGCACACTACAAAGCCATAGTATTTAAAACAGCATGTACTAACATCAAGATCATCACATAGATCAATGGAACAGAATGGAGAGCCAAGAAATTAATCCACATACTGATTTTTGACAAAGGTGCTAGGAACACACATTGGCAAGAGGATAGTCTTTTCAATAAATGGTGCTAGCAAAACTGGATATATGTATAAATGTAGAAGCATGGAGGCCGGGCTGTGGTGCAGTGGGTTAACGCCCTGGCCTGAAGCACCAGCATCCCATATGGGTGCCGGTTTGAGTCCTGGCTGCTCCACTTCAGATCCAGCTCTCTGCTATGGCCTGGGAAAGCAGTAGAAGATGGCTGAAGTCCTTGGGCCCCTGCACCTGCGTGGGAGATCAGGAAGAAGCTCCTGGTTCCTGGATTCAGATTGGTGCAACTCCAGCAAAATGGGGAGTGAACCATCTGATGGAAGACCTCTCTTTCTCTCTGCCTCTCCTCTCTCTCTGTGTAACTGACTTTCAAATAAATAAACTTTAAAAAAATAAATATAGAAGAATGACATTATATCCCTACCTCTTACCATATACAAAAATGAACTCAAAATGGGTCAAACACCTAAATGTCAAACTGGAAACTAAAATTGCTAGAAGAAACCATAGGGGAAACAATTCAAGACAGTGGTATAGGTGACCACATCTTGGATAAAACCCTGAGAACATAGCCAACGAAAGCAAAACTAGACAAATGGGATTATATCAAACTCAGAAGCTTCTGCCCAGCAGAGGAAGCAAAGTGAGGAGACTTCACTAGATTGGATGGAAGAAAATATTTTCTATTTAGCTGACAAAGGATTAATATCTAGAATATATCAGAAATAGAAAACTCAGTGACAATAAAATGACCAATCCACTTGAAATGGGCAAAGGATCTGAATAGACAGTTCTCAAAAGAAAAAAATGCAAATGGCCAACAAATACAAGGAAAAAAGCTTAGAGTTGGCACTGTGGCATGGTGGGTTAAGCTGCCACCTGCAGCACCAGCATCCAATATGGGTGCCGATTCAAGTCCCAGTTGCTCCACTTCCAATCCATCTCCCTGTTAATGCACCTGGGAAAGCAGTGGAAGATGGCCAAGTGCATGGGCTCCTGAACCCACATGGAAGACCCAAATGAATCTGCTGGCTTCTGGCTTTGATCTGGCCCAGCCCTGGCCATTGTGGCCATTTGGGGATGGAACCAGTGGATGAAGACTTCCCTCTCTGTGCCTTTGCCTTTCCCTTTCTATAGCTCTACCTTTCAAATAAATAAATCTTTGTTTAAAAAATGCTCAATATCACTAGTCATCTGAGAAATGCAAATCAAAGCCACAAGGAGATATCAACTCACTTCTGCCAGAACAGCTATTATCAAAAAGAGTAACATGCTGGTGAGGATGTGGAGAAAGGGGAACTCTTACATAGTGTGTTTGGAAATATAAATTAGTGCAGTCAGTGTGGAAAGCACTGTGGAAATATCTTAAAAAAATAGCCTTGGAAACTCATGACTGGAGCATAGGGAGATTACTGATGCCATAGACAGGAGTGTCAATTGGTAAAGTCAACAACAGGAGTCACTGTGCACTTACTCCTCATGTAGGATCTCTGTCCTTAATGTGCTGTGCATTGAGATTTAATGCTATAACGAGTACTCAAACAATATATTTCACTTTGTGTTTCTATGGGGGTGCAAACTGTTGAAATCTTTACTTAATGCATACTAAACTGATCTTCTGTAAAAAAAAAAAAGAAATTATCAATTCCCAACTTGACTCTCACTGGGATTAAACATGACAATAGGTCTGATCTGATTTCATCATCATTTAAAAAAAATCATCTATTATTTTTCACTTTATGTTTCTGTGTGGGAGCAAACTGTTGAAATCCTTACTTAATGTATACTAAGCTGATCTTCTGTATATTAAGATAATCGAAAATGAATCTTGATGTGAATGGAAGGGGAGAGGGAGTGGGAAAGGGGAGGGTTGTGGGTGGGAGGGACAGTATGGGGGGGGAAGCCATTGTAATCCATAAGTCGTAATTTGGAAATTTATATTCATTAAATAAAAGTTAAAAAAACTGGAAGTAGAATTGCCATATGATTCAGCAACCCCACTACTGGGTATATACCCAAAAGATAGAAACTCATTGTATCAAAAAGATACCTAATCCACCATGTTTATAGCAGCACTGTTCACAGTAGCCAAATGTGAAATCAACTAAGTTGTCCCTCCCTCATCAGATGAGTAGATGAATAAAATGTATGTATACAGGCTGGCGCTGCGGCTCACTAGGCTAATCCGCCTTGCGGCGCCGGCACACCGGGTTCTAGTCCCGGTCGGGGCACCAGATTCTGTCCCGGTTGCCCCTCTTCCAGGCCAGCTCTCTGCTGTGGCCCGG
Organism: Oryctolagus cuniculus; assembly: GCF_051225735.1. Lineage (NCBI taxonomy): Eukaryota > Metazoa > Chordata > Mammalia > Lagomorpha > Leporidae > Oryctolagus > Oryctolagus cuniculus. The sequence continues at coordinate 109,573,755 of NC_142877.1, read as the reverse complement.
GAGTGCAGTGAAGGATGGCCCAAGTACTTGGGCCCTGCACCCCATGGGAGACCAGGATAAGTACCTGGCTCCTGCCATCGAATCAGCGCGGTGCGCCGGCTGCAGGGCACCGGCCACGGTGGCCATTGGAGGGTGAACCAACAGCAAAGGAAGACCTTTCTCTGTCTCTCTCACTGTCCACTCTGCCTGTCAAAAAACACACACACACACACACACACACACACACAAAAGAAGCGGGGCAGCTGGGACACGAACCAGTGCCACAGCGCTGGCCCCTTATTTTTGTATTTGAAAGACAGACAGAGACAGATGCAAAACATGATAGCAGGAAGTTGGATTGAAAGCAGAGCCAGAACTCAAGCCCAGGAACCCCAATGTGGAATATGTATTTCACAAGCTGTGCCTTAGCGCAGGGGCAAAGCCTGCCCTCTCAACATCTTTTTTTTTTTTTTAGCTCTAAATATATATATATATATTTTTTTTTTTTGACAGGCAGAGTGGACAGTGAGAGAGAGAGAGAAACAGAGAGAAAGGTCTTCCTTTTCCGTTGGTTCACTCCCCAATGGCTGCTGTAGCCAGTGCTCTGCGGCCAGCGCACCGCGCCAATCTGAAGCCAGGAGCCAGGTGCTTCCTCCTGGTCTCCCATGCAGGTACAGGAAGGACCTGGGCCATCCTCCACTGCACTCCTGGGCTACAGCAGAGAGCTGGCCTGGAAGAGGAGCAACTGGGACAGAATCCGGCACCCCGACCGGAACTAGAACCCGGTGTGCTGGCGCCGTAGGCAGAGGATTAGCCTAGTGACCCATGACGCCAGCCTCTAAAAACTTTTTTTGGGGGGATTGCGGTGGGGGAGTGCTGTGGCTGGGCCTCTACAGCTGTGTGTAGGCTGGGCCTCTACCTGTACTGCCAGTATCCCATATGGGTGGCAGTTCATGTCCTGGCTGTTCCTCTTCTTATCCAGCTCTCTGCTGTGGCCTGGGAAAGCAGTGGAGGATGGCTCGAGTGCTTGGACCAAGTGCACTACGTGGAAGATTCAGAAGAAGCTCCTGGCTCCTAGCTTTGGATTGGAACCTATCTCCGGCCATTGTGGTCATTTGGGGAGTTAACAAGCAGATGGAAAACCTTGTTCTCTGTCTCTCCCTCTTTCTGTAACTTTACCTTTCAAATAAATAAATAAATGAATAAAATTTAAAAAAAATTTTCAAGACTGTTTTTTAGAAAGCTTTTATTTAATGAATACAAATTTCATAGGTACAGCTTTAGGAATATAGCAGTTCTTTCCCCCATACCTGCCCCCCCACCCCTACTCCCATCCTTCCTACTGCTCCCTCTGCCATCCCATTCTTGATTAAGATTCATTTTTAATTAACTTTATATACAGCATACCAACTCTATACTAAGTAAAGATTACCACAATTTGCACCCACACAGATACACAAAGTACAAAGTACTGTTTGAAAACGAGTTTTACAGTTAATTCTCATAGTACAACTCATAAAGGACAGAGGTCCCACATGGGGAACAAGTGAACAGTGACTCCTATTGTTGATTTTACAATTGACACTCTTATTTATGATGTCAGTGATCACCTGAGGCTCTTGTCATGAGCTGCCAAGGCTATGGAAGCGTTTTGAGTCCACAAATTCCATCAGTATTTAGACAGGGCCATAAGCAAAGTGGAAATTCTTTCCTCCCTTCAGAGAAAAATACATCCTTCCTTGATGGCCCCTTCTTTCTACTGGGATCTCACTCACAGAGATCCTTCGTGTAGATAATTTTTTGCCACAGTGTCTTGGCATTCTATGCCTGAAATGCTCTCATGGGCTTTTCAGCCAGATCCAAATGCTTTAAGGGCTGATTCTAAGGTCAGAGTGCTGTTTAGGGCATTTGTCATTCTATGAGTCAGCTGTGTGCACTGCTTCCCATGTTGGAATATTCTCTCCTTTTTAATTCTATATATTGTTATTACCAAAGCCCTTGATCTTATTTATGTGATCTCTTTGACAATCCTATCTATGTGATCAATTACATACTTAATATGATCCCTTTAACATGTAAGATGGCATTAGTACCACCCAGCTTAATGGGGTTTGGAGTCCCATGGCAAATTTTTAACTGTACCCTTAGGGGTAAGTTCATGGGAATGTATGCCAAACTGTACATCTCCTCCCTCTCTTATTCCCACTCTTATTTTTTACTGGGATCTATTTTCAATTGGATTTAAATACCTATGAATAATTCTGTGTTGAATAAAGTTCAACCAATGGTATTAAGTAGAAAAAGAAAATAGTAAAAAAATAATAGACTATTACTTGACAGTCAAGACTGTTGGCTGTTTCAGGGCCAGCATTGTAGCATTAAATGAGTAATGCCACCTCTTGTGATGCGAGCATCCCATGTGGGCACCAGTTTGTGTACCAGTTGTTCCACATCCGATCCAATTGCCTGCTAATGGCCTGTGAAAGCTCATCCTCAAATGTGATTTTTATATGCTTTTCATGGAAAGTTTAAGTGAATACTTAATTATATTGAATAGCTCTTTGGTAGAATTTCCTTATGAAGCTATATACGTAGGGGCGGCACTGTGGCATAGCAGGTAAAGCCGCCGCCTGCAACACCAGCATCCCAGTGGGCACTGGTTCCAGTTCTGGCTGCTCCGCTTCTAATCCAGTTCCACATTAATGTGCCTGAGAAAGCAGAAGAAAATGGCTCAAGTCCTTGGGCCCTTGCTACCCTCATGGGAGACCCACATGAAGGTCCTGACTCTTGGCTTCAGCCTGGCCCAGTGCTGTCTGTAATGGTCATGTGGAGGGTGAACCAGCAGATGGAAGATCTCTGTCTCTCCCTCTGTCTCTGTGTAACTCTTACTTTCAAAGTAAGTAAAAAAGTAAATCTTTTAAAATAAATAAATAAATGAAAATTGTGAGGATAATACACAAAAGCAAACCATTGTTTCTTTAAAAACATTGGAGAGTCAAAAACATAGCCTCTTCCCAACATTTATCTTTGTTTACAAATACAACAGTAGATGGTAAATCCTAATGTCTCAACAGGTTGCTTACTGTGTGTGATATAAGTAAATATTTGTGTTCTCACATATGTCTCAAGCCAAATTTTACAGTTTAAGTTAAAATAAACAATTACAATTACACTTAAGTTAAACTAGACAATTACAATTTAAGATAAAATAGACAAATACACAATTTACATGTGTTAAATTTGTCATTTGAAAGCTAAGTAAAACTCAAGTTTGGGAAAAAATATGAAGAACTTTGTGGACATGCATTAGAATTCAAGTTTACAAGAATTCTTTTTTTCAAAAACATAGTATTTATCACTGAAAAATATTTAAACATACAAAGTAATGACATGTTTTCCTCTCACTTTTTCCTGGATGAAGGCATTGCCACAATTTGTCACTGAAAAACAGATACTAGTTTGTTGCAAATAATAAACTTAACTCTTGCATTAACTAAAGGCAGAGTTGGTAATTTACCCCAAAGTAGGACAATCATAGTTTACATATGTTTTAACCTGGATTTGTATTTTAATGTTAATTTCCATAAATAGTAGTTGAGAGCTGTATGACCCATTTAGCTAAAAATAAGACAGATCAGGTAGAAGAGGTTTACTAATCAAAAATTAAGAATTAAAATGAGCACTGGCTAATGGACTCAACACCTGACAATAGATACTGATAGTTTCTAAATGTGTATTCCTAATTATAACTCCAAGAGGTCCATGTTTATTCTATAGGTAAAGTAATCGTGTGTTTAAATTATAACACAATTATTTTCAAAAGTGTGTTTCTTGGGGCCAGCACTGAGGCATAGCAGGTGAGGACACTGGCTGCAGTGCCGGAATCCCATATGGGCACTGGTTTGAGTACCGGGTGCTCCACCTCTGATCCAACACTCTGCTATGGCCTGGGAAAGCAGTAGAAAATGGCCCAAGTCTTGGGCCCCTGCACTTTTGTGGGAGACCTGGAAGAAGCTCCTGGCTCCTGGTTTTGGATTGGCCCAGCTCTGTATTTTGCAGCCAACTGGGGAGTGAACCAGCAGATGGAAGACCTCTCTCTCTCTCTCTCTCTCTGCCTCTCCTCTCTCTGTGTAACTCTGACTTTCAAATAAATAAATAAATAAATCTTTTTTTAAAAAGTGTGTTTAGGGAAATAGTGATTATAGAAAAATACTTGAAATAATTTGCCAATGAAGTTGAGTCTAACAATAATCCACACCAACTTAGATTTTAAGTATATAGTTTCTTTTTTGTTAAAAGATTTTATTTATTTGAAAGGCAGATTTACAGAGAGAGAAAGAGAAAGGAAGGATGAGAGAGAGAGATCTGCCATCCACTGGTTCACTCTTCAAATGACTGCAATGGCAAGGTTTGGGCCAGGCCGAAACCAACAGTCAGGAGCTTCATCCGGGTCTCCCATTTGGGAAGCAGGGTCCCAAGGACTTGGGCCATCTTCTGCCGCTTTCCCAGGCACATTAATGGGGTGCTGGTTCAGAAGTGGAACAGCCAGAACTCGAACCAGTACCCACATGGGAAGCTAGTTTGCAGGCAGCAGCTTTACCAGCTATGCCACAGGGCTATCCCCTAAGTATATAGTTTCATAAGCAAATTCTACCAAAGATCTATTCAATGTAATTAAGTATTCACTTAAACTTTTCATGAAAAGCACATAAAAATCACATTTAGGGATAGGCATTTGGCCAAGTGGTTAAGACACCAGCATCCCATATTGGTGCCTACCTGCCTCTGGATTCTAATTCCAGCTTCCTGCTAAAGCAAGACCCTGGAATCAGTGGTAATGGCTCAAATAATTGGGTTCCTGCCACCCATGTAAGAGATTTGAATCAAGTTTCTGGCTCTTAATTTTGAACCAGACTCTGTCCCAGCCTTTGTAGACTTTTTGGAGAGTGAACTAGCAGATGAAAGGTGTCTCTCTTTGCCTCAAATAAAATTTTCAATTGAAAATCACATTGGAATGAGTGTTCTTTTGTGAATACTCTTCAAGAATCATAAAAGCAGCAAATTTTACATATATGTATAATACATTTATTTATTTATATACTTTCAAAGGGACTAAAATGGCCAGACCTAGAACAATTTAAGCAACCAAATGGCATGGTATTTTATTACACCTCAAAATATAAGATATGTGTCCATGAATTCATCAGCTATAAATAAAGGAATGGGGGCCATTGTGGCACAGTAGGTTAAGCTGCCACCTATGACATTGGCTTCATATATGAGTAGCACTTCAAGTCCTGGATGCTCCTCTTCCAATCCAGCTCCCTGCTAATGTGCCTGGGAAAACAATGAAACATGGTCCAAGAACTTGGGCCCCTGCCACCCATGTGGGAGATCCGGATGGAGTTCCAGACTCCTGGCTTTGGCCTGGCGCATCCCAGCAAATGCAGCCATTTGGGCAGTAAACAAGCAGATGGAAGCTCTCTCGCTCGCTCTCTCGCTCCCTCTCTCTCTCTTTCTCTGGCTCTTCCTGGTCTCTCTGTAATGCTGCCTTTCAAATAAATAAATATTTTTTAGAAAATAAAGGAGTGAATGAATAAATGGAGAAGAGAAAAATATCCCATACAAAAGAATTGCAAAACTTCATGGAGCTATTTTTCCCCTCAAGCAGATGGAGCATAATTCCCCTACTACCGTTGAATGTGTGCTGGTCTTCCAATTAATCAGGTAGAAAAGCGGGCAGGAAAATGTAACTTTATGGTGAAAAAACCCTGCAGCCTCTACCTCAACCACATGATCAAAATTAACATCATGAATGGTAAATCATGCTGATTTATGTACCCTTGATGTGATGTAATGAGAATGACATTTTACTTCTGTGGTCTTTCAATAGCCTATAGCCCCAGTCAATACATGAGAAAAACACCAAACAAAAATGGAGGAATATTTTATAAAATACATGACAAGTGCTCCTATAAATTATCAAGGCCATCAAAAACAAAGAAGCTGTCACAACCTGGAAGCATGGGTGGGATCCTGGTATAGAAAAACATTAGAGGAAACCTAATAAAATCCAAATAGAGTGTAGATTTGAGTTAGTAGCAACGTGTCAGTGTGGGTTCCTTAGTTTTCACAAATGTATCACAACAATATAAAATGTTAATAATAGGGTAAACTGGATGACAGGTACACAGAAAAACACTGTACTGTTTTTGCAACTTTTCTGTATATCTGTAAGTCTCCCAGAATCAAAAGTGTTATAAGGAAAAAAGTAAAATTATACAAATGCTGGAAGAAAACATGGTGAATTTCTCTTTGGGGAGTGTGAGACATTTCTTAACTAAGCCTCAAAATTTAGAAGCAGTAAGAGAAAAGATTGATAAATCTGATAAAAATTTTAAAAACTTGTGAGTTGGTTAGAAACTACCATAACAAAACACCACAGCCTGGGTGGCTTAAACAACAGAAATGTATTTTCTCATGATTTTGGAGGCTAGAAGTTTGAAAACAATGTGTCATCAGGGTTAGTGTCTCCTGGAATTTTTCTCCTCAGTTTACAAATGACTTTCTTGTATTATTTTTGTCTTCACATGGTTTTTCTCTGCATCTGTCCTAATCTCAGACATATTGGATTAAGGCCTACTAATAAGACTTCATTTTTACCTGCAACATACATCAGAAAATGTTAATATTCTTAATATATAAATAACTTCTAAAAATAGAAATGATAAAGACTAAGAATCTAACAGAACAAATAAAAGATGTTGATTAGATAATTTACAGAAAGAGCAATGCAAAGACATTGGGGAAAATGTTTACTTTGGCCTTTCTTATATGAACTGTACCTCAGGACAACCAAATGGTTATGAATGAGATCTCTTTATGGAAGTATTCTGGCTAATAAAAGAATGGTTGACAAAAGTAGAATGCTATCATTCTGCAAACCGTTAATGAAATAATGGGTCCACCAAGGATGATGATCAGCAACAGTGCTAACATCACAGAAAAAGACAAGTCTCAAATGCCTGCTGATAGAAATATGCACCCTGCCAATGAAGGACGATTTCTGCCATATAATCAAACTGGAATCTGATCAAATCTCCAGATCTTACCAGAGATTTTCAAAACTACAGGGACAAACTGAATGTAATAAATAATAATGTAATAATGAAATAAGAAATGCAGACCATGGGAAGTTCTTTAGACAGAAGAACTCATTCAGTCAACAAATAAACTGCAAGGGGAAAAAAAGGAGGAGGAACATACAGATGAAGAGATTTAAGAATCCTACCAACCAAGTGAAGTTATGAGCCTTGTGACATTATGATATCTATATATGGTCACAATATATATTGGATATTGGCCATAGTTTTGGCTCATAACTCCCTCCCAAGGCAGGCAATAGTAATTCCAATCTTTCTTATATATGGTCATAATATATATTGGATATTGGCCATAGTTTTGGCTTATAACTCCCTCCCAAGGCAGGTCATAGTAATTCCAATCTTTCTCCACCTTTTTTTTTTTTTTTTTGACAGGCAGAGTGGACAGTGAGAGAGAGAGACAGAGAGAAAGGTCTTCCTTCGCCGTTGGTTCACCCTCCAATGGCCGCCGCGGCCAGTGTGCTGCGGCCAGCGCACCGCGCTGATCCGATGGCAGGAGCCAGGTACTTATCCTGGTCTCCCATGGGGTGCAGGTCCCAAGTACTTGGGCCATCCTCCACTGCACTCCCTGGCCACAGCAGAGAGCTGGCCTGGAAGAGGGGCAACCGGGACAGAATCCGGTGCCCCAACCGGGACTAGAACCCAGTGTGCCGGTGCCGCAAGGCGGAGGATTAGCCTAGTGAGCCGCGGCGCTGGCCTTCTCCACCTTTCTGTCTTGGATCTGACCATAAAGAAATTCTGTCGGTTACCTTGTCAGATAGATCATAAGCCTCTCATTTCAGAAGGGGTCCTGCCCACACCCAGTAGGAAGGAGTGCTGCATGGAGGCCAGGAAGAATCAGACCGGCCTGGCTGAGTTTCCTGACTCAGTTCATTAGCGTTAGGTCATACTCTTTTTGTCCAGTTGCATTTGTGGTTATCCATGCTTCAATCATACTTATTTATGCAATGACATCTCCATAAAAATCCAACAGTGAAGCATTCTGAGAACTTCGGGACAGCTAAACACACGGAGACTTACTGGAAGGTAAACAAAGACTCATCCACATGCAGGAAGGGGGCATACCCCAACTCCAAGACGACCAAAGCTCCTGCACTCAGGACCCTTCCAGACATCATCTCATGTTTAGCTATTTATTTATCTTTAAAACAGACCTTGATTATCCCCACTTTACAGGTGAGGAAACTGATAATAAGTGAAGTAAAGACTTGCCCCACGTCACATGGATGGAGAGTAACAAAAATCAAGTTCATAACTTCTGATTAACAATGATGCCCCCAACATAAATGCATTCCACAGTGTTGATTTGCTTGCTTCTGATTTGAAAAGCACTTATTTTATTTATTTATTTTTTTTGACAGGCAGAGTGGACAGTGAGAGAGAGAGACAGAGAGAAAGGTCTTCCTTTTCCATTGGTTCACCCCCAATGGCAGCTGCAACTGGCGTGCTGCGGCCAGCGCACTGCGCTGATCCGAAGCCAGGAGCCAGGTGCTTCTCCTGGTCTCCCATGCAGGTGCAGGACCCAAGGACCTGGGCCATCCTCCACTGCACTCCCGGGCCACAGCAGAGAGCTGGCCTGCAAAAGGAGCAACCGGGACAGAATTCGGCGCCCTGACTGGGACTAGAACCTGGGGTGTCGGCGCCGCAGGCGGAGGATTAGCCTATTGAGCCACAGTGCCGGCCAGTACTTAGTGTTTTTACAGAATTTTTTAAAATTATCAAGAATGTAAAAATAACCTTGAATCCCATCACTAAAATAAAATGTTAATATTTTGTGCATATCTATCCAGTATGTTTAATGCTTCTGTTATGTATATACTCAGATTTGGACTTTTAAATATCATTTTTGACCAACAAAGGAACTCTGATTCTTTTTGAATCCATCCATTTTTCCACTCATTCATTTATCCAGTTAAATTTAGCACATGTTCAATTTGTGCCAGGTAGAGATGCAATGGATGAGATTTTGTAAAAAAAAATGGCTGCAATCACAACCCTTGTGAAGCTAACAATCAAGAAGAGATGGACACATAACCATGAGGTAAACCAGTGCTCCACAGGAGGAGCAGTTCCAGGAGAACAGGTCTCCAGGGAAGCGAGGCTACACTGGGGGACCACGGGGGATTCCTGGAGAAGGTGGTGCAGCTCAGACACAGACAGCTCAGGTGCCCCTGTTGCCCACGCCCACAACCAACTTTCCCAGTGAGTTGTGGCTTCCAGGAGGAAGAGCCTCTCCTCCTCATTCTCTTCCTGCTGCTCATGCTGACACAGACGCCGATGCAGACGCAGACACAGACACAGACGGGTTAGTCCGGCAAAAGCAGATGGGAGACTGGGAGTAAGACATCACTCTTCTCTTACTGCAGGCACTCTAATAATTCCAAGGGATGCCGGGGACCTCCCCTGTCTCGGCCCTAGGGAGAGGGAAAACTTACTCAGACACTGCGCACTTCGAGGCTTCAGCGGTGGTTCAAGTGAGTCAGGTGTGGCTTGTTCTGGCAGCAGACTGTGGCGTCCACACGATGCTGGTTTTGCAGTTGTCCAGAATGTGAGAATTAGAGGGTCATGACATTTTCCACAAGTTTTCAAAGAAAGGCCTAGGAGACCAGGCAGAGTTGTGCTGTAGGGTTGGAGCCCATGGAGTGAAATGATGAACGTGGAGCTGCAGGCAGCCCCCTGGCAAGCCTAGGCAAGCGGCAGTTATCAGCATATAAAGCCATCTCAGAGCAGCCTTGTGGGCAGAGGCTAACAGAGCCAGGAAGCTTCCTCCTAGATTTCAAAGGATGTTTCAGACAACCTAAGGAGAGGGGAAAGGGCAGACAGCAGATAGAGGTCCTGTAGCAAGGGTGAAGGTGCTGCAGAGATCTTCTACTGGGGCAATCCCAAGCAGAAATACAGGACCCAAACTACTGCAGACTCCCACCAGGGCAATGCCTAGTGGAGCTGCAGAAATGAGACCAATCCGTGAGAACTGAAGCATGGTCTTCAACAGCAAAGGCAGAGGGGAGGGGATCTCCGGGCTGCTGGAAGCCCGTCCCCCACCGCAGCATACCCCCGATGCCAGACATGGCACTTGCCTTGCTTTATTTTTTCTTAATTTGATCTGATTAATCCCATCTATTCTCCATCCCCAGCTTAGGAATGGAAATATGTACCCTCTGCCTGTGCTACCACTGCAGCTTGGAAGTTTGTAACTTGAATGCTTGTAGGCTCGTAGCTGGAGATTTCCTTGAGTCCCAGATGTGGCTTTGGACCTTTGCATTAATAAATTTGGGCTGAGGTCAGACTTTGGAATTGTTGGGGATGTAATGATTGTATGCTGTGTGGGAAAATATGTGTATTTTGAGGAGCTGGGGTAGAATGCCATGAAGTTTCAACATGATTTGCCTCTTGAACTCATGTAGGATTTTAAACCACAGGTTCATGGGTTAGTGGTGTTGGGAGGGTGGAGACTTGATCCACTTATGGTGTTTAGGAGGTAGACCTGGTGGGCGGTCCTTAGGTTGTTATGGGCATGCCCTCAGAAGGTGGTTCTCATGAGAGGGCTTGTTATATAAGACAGAGTCGGGCCCAGCTTCTCTCTGTCTCCTGGCTCACTTCGTGATCCTGCCTCTGCACATGCTCCACCACTGCCACTCTGGTTCCACCGGACAGCTGAACAACTTGGGCCTGCTGGATCACAAACTGTGAAACTTCAAAACCATGAGCCAAAATAAACCTCCTTCATTTCATAAGCAACTTGAGCTAGATATTTTTGGTGATGAAAAAAGTACCTAGTACACACCTCTTATTAAGCCCACCTCCCAGCACTGTTGTATTGGGGATTAAGTCTCCATTTGGGGAATGCATTCAAACCATAGTACTATATATGTTGATGTGTATCTTTGTATGTAAGTTTTTATATATGTGGACTTACATAATCAAGCATGCCAAAGGTCACAAGAAATTCTGGGTTGTGGCTCTCCCTGAGGAGGAAGGGAAGAGGATGGAATTGGGGAAGAAAGCAAAGGGAAAGTATCAGTAAATTTGTCTTACAATAAAAGACTGAAGCAATTACCTAGAGATGATCTGCTGAAAGGTTTGACCAAGCTAATAGCGTTGTTGGAGCTATTCTTGGAAACACTCATTTTAGGGCCCACTGTAGGATAGATTAAGAAGCTGAAAGAGAAACCAATTAAGAGGTTCCTATTAACTATTTAGATGAGAAATAATGAAGGACTGCACTAGAATCAGAGTTACGGAGTCAGGAAGGAGAGAAAAGGTGACTATAGAAGACAGAATAATGTTCCCCAAGGATGTACGTATCTCAATTTGCAGAACCTGCAAATATGTCTGTTACTTGGCAAGCTGGAGTGAAATTGTAGACAAAATTAAGATGCTCATCAGCTGGTCTTAAAATAGGGCAATTATACTGGATTCCCTGGGTGGGCTCACGGTATTCAGAGCTTCCTTAAATAGTGAAGGCAGAAAAGACTCAATAGGTCATAGCTGACCTTTATTTGGTAGGAGGCCATGAGCCAAGGCTATGAATGCAATAACTTCAAGGGAGTGGAGAAGGCAAGAAAGAGTTCTCTCCTCAAGCTTCCAGAAGGAACCGCCCTGTTGACACTTGACCAATATTAGGCTTTTGACCTCCAGAATTATAAGATGATAAATTTGTGCTGGTTTAGGCCACTAAGTTTGTGGTCATTCATTATAGCAGTGTTGAAAAACATGTGACAAAGACATTTTGTAGGAGGAAGTCACAATTCTGGAGGTCTTGGAGATATCTAGGTATCAGTGTTTGGCAGGAAAATGAGTGAGTGTGGGGAAAAAGATTGGGACTAGACGGAGATAGCAGAAGCTCTGGAAGTTTATATGATGCCAAGGAAATAAGTATAAAAATAGAGAAAGTAGAGAAACCATGGGGGGCATTTAGGTCTGGGAGTTCACAAGGAGAAAGCTGCATCGATGTATAAAATGGAGTGGTTAGAGAGGTGCCAGGTAATCAGAAAACCATCTCACATCAGAAATCAAGAAAAATTTTGAGAGGGAGAAAAAGGAAGGGAACAGTTTTAAATGCTACACGAATATGGTGAGCAACATGGTCATTAGCAGCCTGGTACGCAGGCAGTAGTTTTAAAACTGTGAGACTCAGGCACAGCTTCAGATCACTTAGTCAGAACTTCTGAGGGCAATGCGCAAAGATCAGGTGGTTTTCATGTGCAGTTAGGATTGAGAATGGTGGTGTATTTGTTGAGCAGGCCTTTGCCTGTAACTCGGGAACTGACACCAGGACCTCAGCTGAGGACTGTAGGCACTAGTTCTCTCCAAAGGGAGGTAGACACCAGCAACCGGGGCAGATGCCTGGATCCCTCAATAGTGAAGCACAGTGTTGGCGGTGAGCAGCTTTACCCTCGCTAGGGCCGAGACAGGGGAGGCCCTGGCATCCCTTGGAATTATTAGAGTGCCTGCAGTAAGAGAAGAGTGATGTCTTACTCCCAGTCTCCCATCTGCTTTTGCCAGACTCACCCGTCTGTGTCTGTGTCCGTGTCTGTGTCTGCATCTGCATGAGCAGCAGGAAGAGAATGAGGAGGAGAGGCTCTTCCTCCTGGAAGCCACAACTCACTGGGAAAGTTGGTTGTGGGCGTGGGCGACAGGGGCACCTGAGCTGTCTGTGTCTGAGCTGCACCACCTTCTCCAGGAATCCCCCGTGGTCCCCCAGTGTAGCCTCGCTTCCCTGGAGACCTGTTCTCCTGGAACTGCTCCTCCTGTGGAGCACTGGTTTACCTCATGGTTATGTGTCCATTTCTTCCTCCTTTTTTTCCTTTTCCTTCATTTGAAAGACAAAGCTAGGGGAGAAAGAGGGGAGGGGGAGGGGGGAGATGGGGGGAGTAGAGAGAGAGGGAGAGATCTTCCATTCATTAGTTCACTCCCCAAATGGTGGCAACGGCCAGGGCTGGGCCAGTCTGAAGCCAGGAGCCTGGAGCTTCTTCTGGGTCTCCCTGCATGTGGGTACAGGGCCCAAGCACTTGGGCCATCCTCCACTACTTTCTCAGGCACATTAGCAGGGAGCTGGATTGGAAGTGGAATAGCCGGAACTTGAACCAGTACTTATACGGGATACTGGAGTCACAGGCAGAGGCTTAACTTTTATACCACAGCACTGGCCCCCATCATTTCTTCTTGTTGATTGTTAGCTCACTAGGGTTGTGATCGCCACCATTTTTTTTTTTTTTACAAAAGCTCATCCATTGCATCTGTACCTACCACAAATTAAATATTTACTAAATTTTATTGGGTAAAATGGATGAATTAAAAAAGAATGGGAGTTCTTTCATTGACCAAAAATGGTATTTAAAAGTCAAATCTGGGTATATACCTAACAGAAGCATTAAACATATTGGATAGCTATGCACAAAATGTTAACATTTCATTTTAGTGATGGGATTCAAGGTTATTTTTACATTGGGAATTAAAAAAAAAACAGCAAAGACTTTAAGTTCTTTTCAAATCAGAAGCAAGCAAATCAACACTATGGAATGCAATATGTTGGGGCCATCCTTGTTAATGAGGAGTAGACTTGAGTTCTGTCTCTGCTACTCTCTACCATGTGACCTGGACCATGTCCTTACTTCATTGACTGTTAGTTTCCTGGTCTGTAAGATGGGGATAATCAAGTAGCATGTGTTTCTGAAAATTGAGATAATTCATGTGGTCTGAATGACTGCTCCTGAAGTGTTGATTATTATTACTACCTTTGGGGAACATACCTGTTGCCTTTTGACATTGTATGAATTTCTACTGTAAATATATGTGTGAATTCATTGGGTTGTAACGTTTAAATACTTAACCAAGTTAGCTTAAAATTTAAAATAATTCAAGCCATCACCAACAGGTGGCAGCATACTGTGGTTTCTTTATAACAGTTGGGCTGGTCCTGGTGAACTTGGACAACTTTCCCTGTTAGAATCTGTTTCAAAAGGGATGAGGCTTCAGAGTTTATCAGATTCAACTCTTTCGATGTACATATATGAAAACCTGAATGAACTGAAATCAAAGAGCACAACCTGTTTGGCTAGGAATGGGCAGTATTGGGGGCGGTGGGAAGAAGAGTGTTCTCGTGTACTTTGTGCTGAATTTGCATTATATCTGCAAGATCCCTTAGAAAGCATGGCATATTTTTAGAATGTCATTTTCCAAAAAATATGTATTCATATGTATCAAATATATGTTCATATATATAAAATATATGAATTCATTATAAAATGTTAAGTTATATGGTTAGTGACCCACAACTGGGTAAATAACTTTCTTTTGGGGGGAAAAACAGGGCAGAAAACATTTTCTGGTTGTCAAATGGAAATACCAATTTGGAGGGTGAAGAACATACCCTAGATTGGTACAGTAAGTGATTGATGAACCTCAAAATACAAAGATTCCCCCCACGCCACCCCTTCTTTAAAGAACTTTCTTCCACAGAAGCCCCTTGCCATGTCCCTGGGATCTTACCTGCATAGTCAGGGTTATCATTGTATGACTTCACATCCATATTACTGGCTCATTTATTCATTCACTAGGTGCCCATACTATGTGAGCTGCAGGAATACATAAGTGAACTGCGAATGGAAAACTCAACTCCCAGAAGTCACAATCTCTGTCCTTAAAGGGCCTTGGGGTCTGAACTGCTTGACACCAAAACACACAGACACACACATGCAGACAGTGTGCTGCACACACTGTAGACACCCAACACATACCTGAGAGAAGAGAGGTCTTCAAAAATTTCATATATCCAAGTGCATTATAGAAAAACCATATGGATTTCAACTTTTTTTTGGTATCAAAATGAGCTTCTAGTTCCAATTTCTAGAAACTTTTTGAAACACCCTCATATTACGCAGCCAGGGAACGTCACCCAAGACCTGAGGTCACTGAACTGCACTGGTGGTTTTACCATGTGAGTAAAGTTTTACAGGCTCAGACCTGATTTTTCAAATGTCTAGGGATCTGATTGTTTATACTCTGTCAGCGCTTAGGGGCTTCAGGGTGTTCGCCGACCCAAGGAAGTCTTTGTGTGCTAGCATAATAGCCCCAGATCTCTTTCAAAATGCCCAGCAGAGCTGAAGCTGTGCAGCCCCAGTGTGACTGCCAGATGGCAGCAGCAGCACATGCTGTGTTAGACTCTGGTTAGCAAATCTCAGAGGGGAAGGGGCTGGTTTATCCCCTTCCATTTTACAGATGGGAAAGCAGAGCCTCTCCCTCCCCAGTGGGAAAGGCACCAACCAAGGCTGGGTAACTAGTTAGCCAAACCATCTAAAGCTGATGAGTTGTACATAGTCACTTTTTGTGATTTCGTGGTTACGGGAAGTACTCTTTGTGTATACAATAAAACATGATTTCTTTTCATGTAAAAAGTCTTAGCAAAAAACACAGTAATATGAAGGAATGGGAAATGAGGTGAAAAGTCCGTCTCCTTCCTGCCTATCCGGTCTCCTCAGAGGAGGAGTTTGCTACCAAGTTCTGGAATAACTACCCAGAAGTATTTTAAGTACACACACAGCTGTGGTGCATTTGCAATATCCAAATTATGTATGTGTGCATTTGATCAGATGAATATCATGCATGCATGGAGCATAAAATCGTATGAATAAGCTGTGGTCCCCAGGAACATGTCCCCTCGCCCTTCCAGCCTCCCCTAAAAACAAAACAAAACACGAAGAAAAAGCCCACAAACTGGTTTCCAAACTCTGCAGTGGCTTTACTTTTTAACCATTTCTCTGTTGATTCAACAGATTAAGCTCTGCCAGGAGCACCCATAGTATCGATCTTGGAAAATCCTGCCTTCTGAAGCCCTCCCTGCTGTAATTAAATTACTGTAAATACAATTAGAAGGTCCCTCTAGGTGGTCTGTGTGACACCAGCCCTGAAGGGATTGTCCTCAGATATTTGAACCAAAAGTAAAGAGCAGAGTGGCGGAATCCCCTTCATCTTGGGGGCAGTCTTTGGAGGATTTGTGACTGTGGAGTAACAGGTGGTGGGGTTTAGGTAGAGCAAGTGGCACTTTCAGGAGACAGTTGCCTCAACCATCACTGGCCATCCGGTGTGGGGGCTCCCGCCTCTGTGGCCTGCTTCCTGCCCCCACGCACCCACTCCCCCACCCTTGTCTCCCCAACTCATGGTCTCTGCCAGCCTCTACCAGCAATTTGCAAATTTTGCTTGCAGTCTGAAGGGGCTAACCAGGGTGGTGAGTACTTTGCACCCGACACTTTTGCATGGTGTTGGGCTCTGTTGCTATGTGGTCCACGTGTGTTGCTCAACAAGCTTAAACTTTGCATAGCCCGTGCTAAACTAATTTGCGTCAATTTGTCTACATCATGCCAACAATCGTTCTGAGAGTCTTGAATAGAACATACAAGGCTGCTGATAAAGGCCCTCGGAGCAGATGCTGCCGACCATTCTGCGAGGCCTGGCCGTCCCTAGTGCTTCACCATGGTTTCTCCATATCCTAGTGACAATGTTAGTTTTTCCACTGGGAAGTGAAAACTTTTTTTTCCCCCTAAACAAAGGACAGGGCCTATACAACTGGCACTCCAGCTGATTTTTTTTTTTTTTTTTTTTGTTAAAGGATGTGGCTGAATTCTAGTCCCAGTGTTTCCTAAAAACTTTTTTTTTTTAAAGACAAGTTTTGGAGAAAGCAAATCGAGTTAGGTTTTTGGTTTTAGAACATTTATAGAACTGGGGCCTGGTGCTTTTCAAATTCTGTCAGTATGCTAGAATAAAATTTTAAGCCTAAAAAATGTACTTTTTATGGTGTGGTATCTTTTTGTAAATAAGAAAATAATTAACATTTAGTACTAAAGATATGCAGTACAAAGTGAATACAAAGCAAAACTAAATATAAATTGTGCTATATGAACTGTAGGGAATGATAATGCTGTTGGGACAAATTCCCTTTTTTGCCCAAAGGCAGATCCAGAAATACATTGTTCCAGTCAGGGGGAGGGGGGCTTCAGAGACCTCTGGAAAGCTAATTTCTACAGGAAATTCTGTTCAACACTGGCTTATTCACCTGCTTGCCAGTTTTGTCTTTCTGTCATGCCTCTCCTTATTTATCAGAAAGCTGAGAAATGGCCAAATGTTTACATTTAAATGTTGTGCTGATATGTTAGAGTATGGGCAACTAGTGAGAATTCATGCAGTTCAACAAATTGCTATTGAGTGCCTACTAGGTGCTGGCTACCCTTCTGGGTCCTTGGATGTAGCCATGAGCAATCGGACACACTCCTTGATTTTGTGGCTCCTAGAAAAGATGAAATAGTTAAGGAAACCAGTGAAGACACAGCAGACAACATGGATGTCCAGTGGTGAGAGTGCTAAGAGGAAACAGGGCTCTGGGGTCACAGTGGTACTTTAGCTACAGAGGCTGGAGAACTCACCAATGAGATGAGATGGGGCCCAAACTCAAGGTAGGAAGGGAACCAGCCACGGCATGGGGTCCAGGCAGTGGGAACAATCAGTTCAAACCCTGAGGAGGGAATGACACTGCACGTTCACGGAGAGGGAAGCTGGGGCAGCAAGAAGCTGGGAGACGGAGCTCCAGAGATGAGAATAGACAGGAATGGCAAGCGCTGTGGCCATGGCTCTGTCCACTACTCAGTGTCACAGCTCATCAGGACAGCTGGGAACCTTGCAGAGCACCTTTGAGAAATGTAGGCTGGGTGACAGATCACTTGGGTGGATTCAGAGCTGCCTGATGCACACAGGTGTAGGAGAAGGTGTTCAAAATCATTAGTCATTTAAAAATCACAAATCCAAGAACAACTAGATAAACTTCTCTACTGGTGATCTGGTCGAAAGGAGAGCTCGGAATCATGTCAAGAGTCAGCAGGTGTGTGGAGGGTGGAACCCTCACACCGAGCGAGAGAGCAGCAGTCATTCTAAAGGACAATCTAGAATCACTTAGGCAGCTAAGTACCTGAGATACCCTAAGACCCAGCAGTCCTGTTTCTGGTATTCACATTATGAGTTCCATGGAAATCCTGTTGTAGGGATAAAAAAATACAGCTTTGGAATTTAACAGGGCTTGGGGAAAAGCACGCACTGCAGGCAGAAAGGAAGGAGGTGTTGGCCAATCATCTGGGGACTGCCTGTCCTAGTGCCATGTCACACCACTATCCTTTCCACCCCTGTACTGCCCGTGACCTCCAGGAGTAGCCAGAGCGGCTTGCCTCCTATTGGGAAGGCTGACCACTGCTTCTCCCTCCTGGAGTGCCACAGCAGTCACTACTGAGGCCAGTTCCCTCCACCCGCTCTGGGAGCCCTGAGGGACCTGCTCACAAGTCTCCCACAGGAGCCAAGGCTGAGGAGCAGTGTCCCCAAAACATGCAGGGTCAGGGTTAGGGTGATGGAAGCCACTTACCATGACTGAATACCGGAAGTGTATAAACCCAAGTTAAACATGTCCACTACTACCTGGGCAAACATGCTGTCGTGACAACCCAGAAGGCGACAGGTGATTTTAGAACCCATGGTTTCTCCAGAGCTTAAAGGAACCAAGCTTCTGGGTTAAAGCCCTTACCCTTGCTCTTCCTCTCTGGATGCCAGTCCACACCAGGGAGTATGGACACCCAGTCTGGAAGTCATTTCCCACCTGCCCCCAAGCTCAGTGAACGGCTGCCACAAGGCCACTCTACAGGCCTGGGGCATTTTTTTTTTTTTAAGTCTAGACCCAGGAAAGGGGCCTGCACTGCCCTGTGTATGAACTTGGGACATTCTGAGGTCCAAGTCAAGTGAGTGTGTCTCCTGCACCCGAGGCATTCCTTATCCTGTGAGGAGGGACACGGTCCAAACACAATGCGGATAGCCCTCTTTAGCTCTCTGAAGCCAGGGGACCAGAGCAGTGGCCCTTCTTGCCACGGTATGAGGGTGGTGTTCGTGGGTAGACAAGTGGAGGCTGGTCTGTGACAGGGCCTTAGACGCCATGTTAAGAAATACGGACTTTATTTCTTGAGCACTGGGGAACCGTGATGAACTTCAAGCAGATTTTTGAGATAATAAAATTAAAGATGATAGAAACAGATCCACTTGGAGATCGTTAAAAGTCAGCCTTTCCAAAAGATGAAGAGATTACTTCCGAGCTGTGGGGTCTTGGACCTCCATTTCTCCACGTGTGAAGCAGGTATGCTGGACAAGAGTCGCAGTCTCAGAAGCCTCTTAGCCCCCAATCGTTCTGTCTTAGAGACAGGTGAGAGCTGGATCAGGGATTCTCAATTTGGGTTCCACTGAGGTTTCTGCACACCCTGCCCCCGTTTGAATTAGAATCTTTCAGGTCCTCCAGGGGAGGCTATTGCCACCAGGATTGAGATCCACTGGGCCTGACAATGTCCTGGCGGGGCCACACACCTCTGCCTGAACGTCTCTAGAAAGAGCACATTGTGGGGCAGGGAGTTCTCCGTCTCTTGTCTTCCTTTCTTCCTGGGGCAGAAGGCCTCTGAGACTCAGTATTTCAAACAGCTTTTATTTATATATATATAATTTATTTATTTGAAAGAAAGGAAAGACCAATCTTTCCACTGGTTCATTCCTCAAGTGGCCGCTTTCCCAGGCACAATAGCAGGGAGCTGGATTGGAAGCGGAGCAGCTAGGACTTGAACCGGGGCCCACGTGGGATGCCAACACTGCAGACGGCAGCCCAACCCACTGCGCCACAATACCGGCCCCAAACAAACAGCTTTGTCAGAAGAGCCACAGGCTCTGAGGGAGGCCCTGGTCAAGGAGTTGCCTGCCTTTGTTGGAAGTGGCAGCAATGGGAGGTGGAGTTTGAGGCCTGGGCAGACAGGTGCTGCTAATGAGAACCAGGCCCCTGTGATGGAGCTGCCAAGGTTGGGGCTTGGCACAGAGGAGGCCACTTCTCAACCAGCATGAATGGGCCCAGGCTTTCTTGGCAGCTCCTCGGCCTCCACCCGCACCTGCAGGCCTGGGCTTGTTGGCGGGTGAGGAGGAGTGAGGAGAATAGGGCTGTGGGACAAGGGGTGGCAGAAACAGGCTGCTGTGTGTTCATCTGGGTCCCAGAGAGCGCAGCGTGGTGGGGAGGCAGGAAAGGGAGTTGGGGAAGTGCTCCTTTCCAGCTCCGGAGCTTAGCATGTTCCGGCCGTGAATGAGACCAGCTGATGCTTTGTACCAAATGTAAAGCAGTCTCTCTTCAGTGAAGGGCTGAGGACCAGGATCCAGAGCTCTCTGGGAGCTTGGCAGAGCCGAGCCTGGGCCCTGAATCCTGACTCTAGGGGCAGCAGAGACAATGCTGCCTGCTTGGAGAAGCTGTTACCATGAAGCAGGAGTCTTCAGCCTGGAGGTTCCTGCCAGGGACAAGCAGACTGATTCTGCCACCCGCCACCCCTCCAGGGCCACATCCCAAGGGCCAAGACCACAGATTCCAAACCAGACTCAGATGTGAGGTCTCAGGTTGGGGAGATGCCTGCTTGTACAGGATAATGCCCCTGATGCTGTGAGCAACAGGATCAACTGTGGCAAGGAGTGGCCCCAAGAATGGGAGGATCAAAGTAAAGCAGTGTTGGCCGCTGCCGTGCTGGCTTTGTGCAGTCCTCATCTGTGCTCCCATATTTGAAGCTGAGGAAATGCTGAAGTTCAGGCTTGTGAAGTTAGTTGTTCAAGTGTCCAAGCCAGGATTCAGGCTGAAATTCCTCCTTTAGGCTGTGTGTCTTGTAATCCCAGAAAGCAGCTGGGGGGAGCTGTCTGGCAGAGCTTGTCATCGGAGGAAGACGAGGGTGGAAGAACAGGGCCTCCCTCCTAGACCGCTCACACAGACAGCTGTGTGTCTGAGATGTCATAAACACGGACGTTTCTGAAAAGTGAGAGATTAAAGAATTAGATTTATTTGTCTTTTAAAAATTTGTATATTTTAGGTGGGCACTGCGGCTCACTTAGCTAATCCTCCACCTGCGGCGCCGGCACCCCGGGTTCTAGTCACGGTCGGGGCGCCGGATTCTGTCCCAGTTGCTCCTCTTCCAGTCCAGCTCTCTGCTGTGGCCCGGGAAGGCAGTGGAGGATGGCCCAAGTGCTTGGGCCCTGCACCTGCATGGGAGGCCAGGAGGAAGCAACTGGCTCCTGGCTTTGGATCAGCGCAGTGTACCAGCCGTAGCAGCCATTTTGGAGGGTGAACCAACAGAAGGAAGACCTTTCTCTCTTTCTCTCTCTCACTAACCCTGCCTGTCAAAAAATAAAAAAAAAATTATATATTTGAAAGAGCGAGTGTGCACATGCTCCCCTATTCCCAAATGCCCACAACATCTAGGGCTGGGCCAGGCTGAAGCCAGGAGTGAGGAACTCCATCCAGGTATCCTGTGTGGCTGGCAGGACTCAAGTACCCCCATGGTGTGCATTAGCAGGAAGCTGCAATCAGGTGCGGAGCTGGGACTCAGACCCAGGCAGGCCAATGGCAGCATCCCAAGTTAGGTATTAACTGCTCGGCCAAATGCCAGGCCCTGTTTCTGTCTGAAACAGGGTTCATGTGTCTGCAAAGACCCTCTCACCCTGGTTAATCAATCAAAGCCAGTGCATGGGAAGGCTGTGGGGATGTCTCTTGGCCTCCAAGGATAGGAACTGAAGTCAAACGTCAGAAGAGACCAGAACCAGCAAGTGCCATAGCCCCTTTTCTACCTTGTGTTTGGTAGACAGGTGCTGAGGGCTTTGTAGGAAGATTCTCCAATCTGGTGTGGACTGAGCAGTTTGTGGATTTCCCATTTGGAGAGACTGGGATTCCCTGGTTTGCTGATAGGGAATCTTAACACCAAAGACAGTGGCAGTTCTAAAGCAGAGCTGCAGAGTGGAAGGCCCCCAACTCCAGGCACCAGGACAGACAGGGTATGCAAGCAGACTGCAGCCTCCTTACTTTCCTGCAAATTCTCTGTTGCTCTGAGTCCCCCTCCCCCAATTCCAGCTTGGAAAATGAGGATAATCAAGCCTGTTTCAAATAGGCTGAAGAGGCACGGTGCCTCCCAGTGAGGGCCAGCTGTTTCTCGCTTCTTCTCCCCATCACTTCCTGGGGTGGACGTGGCATCCCCTGGAGAACCCCTCCAACTTTGTCATCACCCAGGAGTTCTCAATGTGAGACAAAGCACAGGCTGCAGCTGGGGGATTCCAACTGTTACTTTGGAGCGGCGCCCTGAGCTACTGTGTGGGCATTAACCCTTGAGCTGGGTAGGAATCTGTTCTCTGCTCTTCACAAGAATGGATTTCCTCTGCTGCTTGAGTTCCAGAGACACTGGCAAGGGTCTGGGAGAACTAAGAAGTAGACTGTCTACCACAGAGTTTTCATAGATGGATCTATTGGAGGGAGGAAAGGGGAAAGGGTGGCTTTGTATAGGACTTTAGCAAAATCAGGAACCTATGCAAACCACCATTGACCTGTATTTCAGCTCTTAATTGCTTATTTTTATTTTTTTATTTAAAAGGAAGAGAGTCAGAGATCTTCCATCTACTGGTTCACTTCCCAAGTTCTCACAAGAGCTGGGCTGGGGTCAGGCTGAAGCCAGGAGTCAGGAACTCCATTTAGGTCTTCTAAGTGGGTAGCAGGGACCTGACTACCTGAGCCTTCGCCCTGCTGCCTCCCAAGGTGCACATGAGCAGGGAGCTGGGTCAGAAGCAGAGCCAGGACTGGAACCTAGGAACCCTGATAGAGGATGTCAGTGTCCCCGGCAACATCTTAACCATGTAGCTGCATGCCCACCTTGATCTACATCTGAAAGGTTGTTTTTGTTTGTTTGTTTTTTGTTTTTTTGTTTTTTTGACAGGCAGAGTGGACAGTGAGAGAGAGACAGAGAGAAAGGTCTTCCTTTGCCGTTGGTTCACCCTCCAATGGCCACCATGGCTGGTGCGCTGCGGCCAGCACACCGCGCCAATCCGAAGGCAGGAGCCAGGTGCTTCTCCTGGTCTCCCATGGGGTGCAGGGCCCAAGCACTTGGGCCATCCTCCACTGCCTTCCCGGGCCACAGCAGAGAGCTGGCCTGGAAGAGGGACAACCAGGAAAGAATCCGGCGCCCCGACCAGGACTAGAACCCAGTGTGCCGGCGCCACTAGGTGGAGGATTAACCTATTGAGCCGCGGTGCCGGCCTAAAGGTCTTTTCTTACTAGGAGACTTCAAAAAGTTTGTGGAAATAGAATTAAAAGGTAAGCTTATTTGGATGCCCAGAAATTGCATAAAAAGGGTCTTTCAAAAAGTTCATGAAAAATGCTAACTGTGAAAAACTATTCATGGACTTCAAAACCTTTTTGCACCAAAATGAGCTCTTTTAACCTATTTTCTCGTGGATTTATAGAAGTGCCCTCACCACTATCATTTTGTAATGCCTAGCAGAGCCCCCACCTAGGGAGCAGGCAGTTGTTAGCATTCGTTTCCTTTTTTTCCAGGGAAGAAAATGGGTGCACAGGTAAGGTAATGGGTACGCCCAAGAATGCAGCCAAGAGGAGGAATACTGATGCCCTATATCCTGACTCAGTTTTCAGAGTTCTCACTGATACCCTGTCTTGAAGGAAGGAAGACAATGATCTTTTTTTATTTTTTTTTTATTTTTTTTATTTTTTGACAGGCAGAGTAGACATTGAGAGATAGAGAGACAGAGACAAAGGTCTTCCTTTGCCGTTGGTTCACCCTGCAATGGCCACTGCGGCCAGCGCGCTGCAGCTGGTGCACTGCACTGATCCGTAGCCAGGAGCCAGGTGTTTCTCCTGGTCTCTCATGGGGTGCAGGGCCCAAGCACTTGGGCCATCCTCCACTGCACTTCCGGGCCACAGCAGAGAGCTGGCCTGGAAGAGGAGCAACCAGGACAGAATCCGGCGCCCCGACCGGGACTAGAACCCGGTGTGCCGGCGCCGCAGGCGGAGGATTAGCCTAGTGAGCCGCTGCGCCAGCAACAATGATCTTTCAAAGGGAATGAGAGACCGTACTGGGCCTGCCTGACCTGTGCCCCTTCACAAGTGGGTCAGCCAGGGTTCTGTAAGATGCACCCTTTTAACCTTGTCTCTTAAGGACCTGATGCTAGGCTAGAAGCTGAGCTATACAGAGCTCAGGGCCCTGTGGCCACTGCAGAAGCCATCAGAGGCCACAAGGGTCTGGCCAAGAGCTGCCACCAAGGACTCTGCTTTCTGCTGCACTTGACATGGGGTCCAAGGACATCAGTGATCAAAATTAGAGGTTTCTGGAAAACTGATGAGGGGAGGAGAGAGAGAATGGGAACAAGAACTTGAATGTACTTCTGTAAAGTCTCAATGAAAGTACACCCACTTTGGAAAGCCACTTGCCATTTTCTACTTGGCTGGAAATAAGCAGATGCCATGGTTCAGCATTGCACTCATGCAGACTGTAGCATAGGCTACAAAGTGTGTGCAGGATCATCAGTGATATGTTGGAATGTCCATAGGCACATTTCTTGTATTAGCACCAATCTGGAAATCCATCATGAAGGGTCAAGGTCAACCAACACCCCTATAACAAAAAGGTTAACAAGACAACAACACTAAAAGTGTATTTGATCTTTTTTTTTTTTTAAGATTTTATTTGAAAGACAGAGTGACAAGGAGGAAGAGACAGGGATCTTCCATCTGCTGGTTTGCTCCTCAAATGGCCACAGTGGTTGGGGCTGGGCCAAGCTGAAGCCAGGAGCCTGGAACCCCATCTGGATCTCCTACATGGGTGGCAGAGGCCCAAGTGGCTGGGCCATCATCCACTGCCTTCGCAATATTAGCTGGGAGCTGGATCAAAGTGGAGCAGTGGGCAATCCAACTGGCGCTCTGATATGGGATGCCAGCATTGCAAGTGGCGACACAACACTAACCCCTTCATCAAAGTTTGACGTGAGCCAGTAGAATGAACTTCCCAAAGACCCAGGGTGAACTCTCCATGTTCACGCTATGGTTTGATGGAGTGTGGATGGCTATGTAGCTTTAGTGTTGGACATAGAGGGTGTGAGCTAAGAGGAACAGGCTGAGTGGTAAAACCCAGCCAGGTGCGGTGTTCAGATTCTTCTTGGCCCCTGCAGGATTCCTTCCTCTCTGGGTGTGGGGTAAGAGGACTCCCTCTGAAACAGTGATGGTTCAGACAAGGTAAATGGATTTCCTTGGGGTCGGCTCTGAGACTGAAAGTTAGGGAAAGAGCAGAGTGATATTTCTAGGCTCCGTGGGTAGCTCTGGGAGAGGGGGATTGGGTTTCTCTGACATGCCTTAGGGAAGAGAGATACTGCTTCTGTGGCTTGCCTTGGGAGGAGAGAGCAGAACTGGAGGAGATCAGAGACAGACCCTGCTTCTGAGATCTTCCCTTTGGGGTATTGTTTTCTGAGCCCCAGCAAGGGAAAGAAACCAGAACAAAAATGATTTGTCCTGTGGGTTTTCCATTTATTCGGAGCCCAAATAAGCAAGCGTGGATGGTGCACCTGTAAAGAGAAGCATGGATGGATTCTGGTACCAGTCAGGGATGACCCTGGAGGAAGGGTGTGAGGGAAGTTTCCGGAGTGCTCCCCATGCTCTCATCTCTCTTCTTGGGTGCCCCAGGGAAGTGCTTGATGATAATTGGTTAACCTAGCTCTCTGCATGTGTGTTCGCCCGTCCACCTGCTCACCCCCGAATCTGCCGCATACAGATTCTCATCTCTGGCTATTATGGGATGGGCTGGAATTGATGGATGAGCCTTCCACTGTGCCAGTTCTCAGCCATGGTGTTGGGACCCTGTGTCAGGCCTTCCTTAATGAAATTCCCTGGGCTGTTCTGCCAGGGGTTCCTAACACAAGGGCTGCAGTGCCTTCTCAGGGGTCTGTAAACAACGCCCTGCCATGCTATTCGCTACACTGTGTGCACATGTGTACCTTTCTCTGTGTAGTGGTTTCATGTCTTCTTGGGATTGCTAGAGCAACCTATGGCCCTGAAAAGGCCAAAAAACATTGCTAGAGCCCACTCAGCTAGCTTAAGCAGAAAAAGAGAGAGAGAGAGAGAGAGAAAGCAAATGAAAGGACAGTGAGGTCCTAGAAAGCCTGGGGCTGCGACTGCTCCTGCACCACAGGTCTCTGTCCTGTCTGGGTCTGCGCTCAGCTCTGTGTCCTCTTGGCTGGGTCGGGGCTGGCTCACAGATGTAACCAGAAGGTTCTGAGTTGGGTGAGATGGAGACAGCCCCGGAGGGATCAGGTGCAGCCTGGGCAGGCACCCAGGCCACCTCTGCTACAGTTGGGAGCAGAAGCCACACTGACCAAGGAATCCAGAATGCCTCCTGTTGGAGGTGATGGTCTTTCCCTGTGCGCCTCTGGGGGGAGAGGGGGCGGGGAGGGGGAGTTTCCCCAGAAGATTCTCAGGCCTATTCTCAGCTCATGCCTGTTTGTTAAAGATTCAGGTGGGGGTCCAAGAGCCCAGGGTGACTGTTTCAGGCTCTCATCCTCGGGCTGGCTGGCTGTCCCCAGGGCTGCTCCTCCCCCAGCACCAGTCGCTCATTTGCATACGGCTTCCAGCAGCTCCTGCAGGCTTTGTTTTCTGACCCCACGCAGGCCCCCCATGCCAACCACACTTTTTTCACCCCTCTGTCAACTGATAAATGGGTTCACAGACCTTATTCCCCTGAGACCCTCATGCCTGGGGGACCCTGACCTAGGACTTCAGAAGCCACTGGCTGGCTCACTTCTCAGTTTGAGCGTCTCTGGGTGGGGCCTGGTGGTGCAGACCCCTGCGGTGAGCCTCACAGGTACCTGGCACTTGGTTCCTTGGAGGTTCCTTCAACAGCCAGGCAGAGCCCCCTGTCCTCCTCGCCAGGTTATTCCAACACAGGAGGGCTGCGGGAATGGCTCCGGTTCGGCCTCGGAGTCGACTGGAATCAGCCACCCTGACTGCCACTGTGGTTCCATCCCAGCCTCGGGCTGCATCCTCCCTCCGCCCTGGGAACCTGGCTCTCCAGAGTCACCTGTCTTTGACTCCTCCCACTCCTGTCTTTGACTCCTCCCACCTGGACAAAACACTTCTTAGGGATGCACTGGACCTGAGCAGCTGGGGTACCCTCTAGGGGTACCCCTGGGGGTGGCAGCGAGGGTCGTGTCTCACCTCTTGTACCAGTTCTTTCCAGCTGGGGGAGCAGAGCCAGGCGAGAGTCTGCAGGCACCAACCAGCCTGAGTGGGGTTGCTCAGATGGAGATAAGCATAGGGTGCTCGGGCCGGAAAGGGACGGGGGCACCTGCCATGGCCTTTGGGAACCAGGCTTTCTTAGGGGAGCCTGTGCTTGAACTGAGCTTGAGAACAAAGCAGAAATGAGAAGGCTTGGGGCTGGGGGGCAGAAGGCAGGAGGTGTGGTCTTGGACAAGCCTCAGTTTTCCCTTCTGTAAATTAAGGATGATAATAGTACCTATCTCCTAAGGTGGTCATGGGGATTAAATGAGAATGCCTCTATGCCATTTGCGCTGTTGGAAGTAAGCTCTTGGTAAATGCCTAAGATGATGTGGCCAATATGGAGAGGTGATCAGGTGTTGTGGGTGAGAGCATGGATGCTAGCCCCTAGAACTGGGTTCAAACTCTGCTGTGAACCCCTTAGCGTAGGAATAAAAGTAGAACCTAGCTCAGCATGTGTGTGAGGATGTAGTGAGGTGACACGTGCACAGTGCTGGAGCCCAGAGCCCTGCTGGTGTAGTGTGGATGGAGTGGGTGCTGGATGGGGTAGGAGGTGACAGCGTAAAGGAGCAGGCCGTGCCCTTCTGTTACAGGAACACACATCTGATGCTTATGTAGTTTTTGGTGCTCTAAGAAAAGTATGAATACAAGGTTAAACAGGAAAGTGAACACTTAAATACGAATTTAAAAAGTTAGCCAGTACCATAAACATAAGAACTCAGCAAAATACCCAACTGCTTGCTATCACCTATTATAATTCCTTTCCTTCATTACCTGGCTGCACACTCTTTAATAGTAATAGTAATATTATAATGCTAATGTTAATAATAATTAATAATCTTTAGACCATCTTGCGTGGCCTAAATGTTGGTGCTGTTCTGAAATTCCAGTGGTAGAACCCACATCCCCATGTGCTGGCAGGAAGAGGTGGGGAGTGATACCTGGCTGCATATTTATTACTAATAATATCAATAATAATAATATTACTAATCTTTAGACCGTCTTATTATGGCCTAAATGTCGGTGCTGTTCTGAAATTCCATTGTTAGAACCCACATCCCCATGTGCTGGCAGGGAGCGGTGGGGAGTGATTCGGTTGGGAGGGCTTTGTCCTCGTGAGACCAGTGTCCTTACAAGAGGCTTGAGGCTGCAATCTTATCCATTCAACCGTGCAAAGAGATGGAGGAAGGAGCCACCCTTGAAGCCCAGAGTCATGCCCTCAGGGACACTGACTCTGCCAGCACCTTGATCTTGGACTTCTCAGCCTCTGGAACTGAGAATTAACTTCCTGTGGTTTATAAAGTACCCCGTCAAAGATATTTGCTACAGTAGTCCGAATGGACCAGCACACACCTCTTCATAGTAACAGTGATTGTGTTATGCTGCCTACAGAGCAAATAAAAAATCACTCTTTCTAGCGTGGTCGATCCAAGTTTTGTGTTTTAAATGGATAGCTTGGAAAGATTTATTTAAACCCCTCAATAAATGTCATATACCAGCATGATTTTTTTTATTTATTTTTTATTTTTTATTTTTTGACAGGCAGAGTGGACAGTGAGAGAGAGAAACAGAGAGAAAGGTCTTCCTTTGCCGTTGGTTCACCCTCCAATGGTGCACCGCGCTGATCTGATGGCAGGAGCCAGGTGCTTCTCCTGGTCTCCCATGGGGTGCAGGGCCCAGGTACTTGGGCCATCCTCCACTGTACTCCCGGGCCACAGCAGAGAGCTGACCTGGAAGAGGGGCAACCGGGACAGAATCCGGCACCCCGACCGGGACTAGAACCCGGTGTGCCGGCGCCGCAAGGCGGAGGATTAGCCTAGTGAGCCGCGGCGCCGGCCACCAGCATGATTTTTTTAGGGCTGTCAAATTTGAGGCAATATCAAGTTCTTGCCTTGAATAAACTGTAAGCATTCAGGGCATTTCAAATTTTCTCACACAGTGAGTGCTACCAAAGACTCACGAGTGACACCAATAACCAGTGTGTTCCAGAATGTCTTTGTTGCCACATAATGCAGGTGTTTGATATGATCTTCAAAGCTGTCAATTTCTTGACAAAGCAGTAGGAAATCAACGCCTATTTCCAATGAGTCTCTGACTCACTCTTTATCCTTTGATGATCAGACATTTCAAAAGTCTAATGATTACTGCTATAGGAAATGTGCCTCCTACTCTCACTGAATTATTGGCTTTGGTTTACCTGAAATTGATTTTGTTGTGTGTCTCAGCATCAGAATAATTTCTCTCTGTTATTGTTCATCTTCATTTCACATGTCATTTTTTATTGTACGAATTTTCTCTAGAGAATTTCATAAACACATTTAGAAGCACAAAGGAAACTTAAATAGATCCATATCAGAAATCTGCAAATTTCTTTTAAAAAATGTTTATTTTATCTGAAAGAGTTACAGAAAGGGAGAGACAGATCTTCCATCCACTGGTTCACTCCTCAAATGGCTGCAACAGTTAGGGCCAGGCCAAAGCCAAGAGCCTGGAACTCCATCCAGGTCTCCTGCATGGATGGTAGGGGCCCAAAGACTTGGGCCATCTTCCTCTGCTTTCCCAAGCACATTAGCAGGGAACTGTATGAGAAGTAGAGCAGCCGGGGCTCCAACCAGTGCTCTGATGTGGGATGTTGGCTTTGCAACTAATGGCTTAACCACTGCACCACAATGCCTGTCCTGGAATCTGCAAATTTCTTACTTGTTTCACTGAAAAATTCCCAAAGCACCTTGCCAAATTTTGGCTAAAAGAGAGTATGCTTAACCTCTCCTTAAAGACCTCACCGACATAAAGGAGATGTGATAAAGAAAAGATGTAAGAAGAAACCATGATTTTTTTTTTTTTATTGACAGGCAGAGTGGACAGTGAGAGAGACAGAGAGAAAGGTCTTCCTTTTGCCGTTAGTTCACCCTCCAATGGCCGCCACGGCCGGCGCACTTGGCCGGTGCATCGCGCTGATCCAAAGACAGGAGCCAGGTGCTTCTCCTGGACTCCCATGCGGATGCAGGGCCCAAGAATTTGGGCCATCCTCCACTGCACTCCTGGGCCACAGCAGAGAGCTGGCCTGGAAGAGGGGCAACCAGGACAGAATCTGGCGCCCCGACCGGGACTAGAACCCGGTGTGCCAGCGCTGCAGGCGGAGGATTAGCCTATTGAGCCGCAGCGCTGGCCAGAAACCGTGATCTTAACAGATGACCATTAAAATATTTTTTGAAATTTTGCAGCAATATGTGATCATGTGAACCTTTTGCAAGGGTCTCTCTCAGGGGCTTAGCCAGTCCTACAAGCTTAATCTTTGGGTTCAAGGTGAGCACACCCCTGTTAGCAATCAGCCCCTCCAGAGGCTCCCAGTCCACTGCTCACATTCCATCATAGTTACGGACTTACTCTGTGCCAGCTTTCTGAAGGCAAGACCCCTTTCCTCTCTATCAACCCAAGAATTCCTTAAAATTCATTTGTGCTGTGTACCAAGCTCTGGTGTAATTACTGTCTACCACTGCCCTTATAGATATTGATCAGGTTTGATTTTTTTTGTCCTCAAGCACTCTCTGGGACACAAGAAATACATAAAAAGTACACTTTTAAAACTACCTTGTTAGAAATTATTTTTTAAAAGATTTATTTGAAAGGCATAATGGTAGCTGTGTATGTGGCAGCGAGGGGGAGAAGTGATGGAGAACAGAGGTCCTCCATCTGCTGGTTCACTCCACCAATGCCTGCAGCAGCCATGAATGAGCCAGGCTGAGGCCAAGAGCTGGGAACTCCATCCTGGTCTCCCCCATGGGTGACAGGGGCCTGAGTATTCGAGCCATCATTGCTGCCTCCCATGGCATTAGTAGGAAGCTGGATTGGAAGCAGAGGCAGGACTCCATCCCGGGCACTCCAACATGTGAAATGGGCACCCTGCTGCAGCGCCTACCCCCCTGAAAAACTATCGTGAGGTAGTCGTGGATTCAGATGCAGCCCTCAGAAGTAAAACATTTAGTGTGTTTACATTGCAATATTATAGTCAGGAAATTAACATTGATACAATCCTCTGAATTTATAAATTTCCCCAGTTTAAGGTAAGTTTGCGTGTGTACTTAATACTATGCAATTTTATCAGATACATACAAGTAGCCTTTTTTTTCTTTTTAATTTTATTTAATGAACATAAATTTCCAAAATACAGCTTATGGATTACAATAGCTTCCCCCCCCCATAACTTCCCTCCCACCCACAACACTCCCCTCTCCCACTCCCTCTCCCCTTCCATTCACATCAAGATTAATTTTCAATAATCTTTATATACAGAAGATCAATTTAGCATATATTAAGTAAAGATTTCAACAGTTTGCACCCACACAGAAACACAAAGTGTAAAATACTATTTGAGTACTAGTTATAGCATTAATTAAACACCTAAGAGTAATTGTGTATTAATTACAGAGTTCAAGCAATGGTTTTAAGTAGAACATAAAAAATACTAAAAGGGTAAAGTATTAAGTTCTTTTTTTCTTTCTTTTTTTTGTTTGTTATATAGTTTTGTTTATTTAATAAATGTGAATTTATAAAGTGCAACTTTTGTATTGTTGTGGCTTCCCCCCACCAACCTCCCTCCCTCCCATGGTCCTCCCCTCTCTCACTCCCTCTCCCATCCCGCCCTTCATTGAGCTTCATTTTCAATTACCTTCATATACTAAATATCAACTTAGTATATACTAAGCAAGGATTTCAACAGGCTGTACTCACACAACCGCACAAGATATAGGGTATTGTTCAACTAGTAGTGTTGTTTTTAAGTTTCATAGTAAAACACATTAAGGACAGAGATCCTACATGGGGAGCATGTACCCAGTGACTCCTGTTGTTGGTTTAACAATTGGCACTCTTATTTATGACGTCAGCAATCACCTGAGATTCTTGCTATGAGCTGTCTAGGCTATGGAAGCCCCTTGAGTTCACCGACTCTGAACTTGTTTAGTCAAGGCCGTATCACAGTGGAGGTTCCTTCCTCCCTTCAGAGAAAGGCGCCTCTCTCCTTGATGGCCTGTTCCTTCTGCTGGGGTCTTGTTCACCAGGATCTTTCATTTAGATTGTTTTTTTGCCACCGTGTCATGGCTTTCCATGCCTGTGAGACTCTCATGGACCTTTTAGCCAGATCTGAATGTCCCTAGGGTTGATTCTGAGGCAAGAGTGCTGCCATTCTATGAGTCTGCTGTGTGTCCTGTTTCCCCCACAGGATCATTCTCTCCCTTTTAATTCTATCCTTAATTATTTGCTTACACTGGTCTTATTTGTGAAATCTCATCGACACATACCCTATCTTTTTGATCAGTTGTGTATTTATACTTATCAACAAGTAGCCTTTTAAAACAACTGAACGCTTACTTTTAAAAGACTTAGGTATTTGAAAGAGAGAGTGATGGTGGGGGGAGGGAGGAAGAAAGAAGGAGACCCTCCATCTGCTGGTTCACTCTCCAGATGTTCCCAGGGCTGATGAGGCTGGGATCCAGGAACTCAATCCTGGTCCTCTACATGGAAGGCAGAGCCCAGCTACTTGGGCCATTGTCAGCTGCCTTTGCAGGTGCATTAGCACAGAGCTGAATCGGAGGCAGAGCAGCCAGGACTCCAGCTGGTGGTGCTCCCGCAGGGGATGCTGGTGACAGTGGTGGGTTTAACCCACTGCACTGAAGCCCTGGTCCCAGTGCTCAAATATTAAACAAGCAAACCATGAGCAACTCCCAAGTAGTAAGAGCTGATCTGAAATGGAACTGAATAAAGATGCTAATTATCTTGGATTTAAGATTGGGATTTTGTTCTGAAGACTAGAGTCAACACAATGGTTAGAATGAACTTTTCCAAAAGTTCAGGGCTGACATGGTGGAGAAAGGACTGGTGGAATGGGACCGGCGGTTGCTCAGGAATGGTCAGCGGCCCCATCCCCTCCCCCGGAGTCGTAGCCCCTTGGGGCAGCTCCTGGGTGAGTGCCAGCCAAACTGGCCCCTGCGGACACCTGCTGCTTAGTGGAGCCTCTCACCCAAGGCCCCGCCCACCACCCATTTAGATCCTCCCCTAAGCTCATGGTGGGTTTAGCCTTCTTCTTGGAGAGATGTCAGCCACTCTAGAAACTGGACTGGTTTATGGAACATAGAATAGTCAGGAAGAAGTTATCCACGCCCCCACCCCCAGTCACCCCAGCATGGGACGGCACGCTGGGGTAGGGGGTGGGGCTGAGTGAGGGTCGGGGCCTTGGGAGGAGCACGCCCAATGCAAGAAACTGAACAGCAAATCTTTGCTGATCGTGTCCAGAGCTGTGTGTCCTGAGAATCTAGTGGTGGACAGCCCTAACAGCCTGGCCAGGAGACAGTAAACAGGGCTCTCCAATACATAACCAAGGGGGAAGTATTGTGAAAAGAAAATACAACCGACTGGGCGAGTCTCCCAGGGTTCCTGGTAGACTTCCCTCTGAGTGCGTCCAAGTCAGATCTGGACCCCAATCCTGGCACTACCACTAGCAGCTGGGGGTCCTGCACAGGAAGGGTGGTCTGGCTGGGCCTTGGGCTTGGGGGTCAGAAACAGAAACAGGACTTCCAGATAAATGGGCTCTGAGGGCACCTCCAGAGCACAGTCCAGAGAGTCTGGGACCTCAGCAGCTCTTGCAATCAATCCTCTTCCCGTCCTAAGCTGGGTTAGAATCCTGTCTTCCTGGGGGCCGGCGCTGTGGCGCAGCAGGTTGATGCCTTGGCCTGGAGTGCTGGCATCCCATATGGGCGCTGGTTCTGTTCCTGGCTG
Source organism: Oryctolagus cuniculus (assembly GCF_051225735.1). Lineage (NCBI taxonomy): Eukaryota > Metazoa > Chordata > Mammalia > Lagomorpha > Leporidae > Oryctolagus > Oryctolagus cuniculus. Next base: position 109,539,708 of record NC_142877.1, on the reverse strand, counting down.
CTCCTCTTCTGATCCAGCTCTCTGCTATGGCCTGAGAAAGCAGTAGAAGATGGCCCAAGTCCTTGGGCCCCTGCACCCATGTGGGAGACCCAGAAGAAGCTCCTGTCTTTGGATTGGCGCAGCACCTGCCGTGCAGTCATCTGGGGAGTGAACCAGTGGATGGAAGACCTCTCTCTAAGTCTCTGCCTCTCTCTGTAGCTCTGTCTTTTAATAAATACAATAAATCTTAAAAAAAAAAAAAGAATCCTGTCTTCCTGATCCCTGTGCTGTATTCACTTAGGCCTCCGTGTCTGCAGACTCAACCAACTGCAAACCAAAAGTATAGGGGAAAGCAGTGTACTGAACATGCAGACTTTATGTTGTTGTTGTGGTTATTCCCTAAACAATACAGTAAACAGCTGCTTACCTAGTCAGAGCTGTTAGAAGTAAGTTAGAGGGGCCAGCGCTGTGGCGTAGTGGGTAAAACCACTGCCTGCAGTGCCGGCATCCCATATGTATGTTGGTTTGAGTCCCGGCTGCTCCACTTCTGATCCAGCTCTCTGCTGTAGCCTGAGAAAGCAGTAGAAGATGGCCCAAGTCCTTGGGTCCCTGCACCCGTGTGGGAGACCTGGAAGAAGCTCGTGGCTCCTGGCTTCTGATCAGCACAGCTCCGGCTGTTGCAGCCAATTGGGGAGTGAACCAGCAGATGGAAGACCTCTCTCTCTCTGCCCCTCCTTCTCTTTCTGTGTAACTCTGATTTTCAAATAAATATTTTTTTAAGAAAGTAAGTTAGAAGTGACTTAAAGCATACAGAGGATGTGTCCGATCAAGTGCAGATCCCACGCTGTTTACATAAGGGACTTGAGCGTCAGAGGCTGTGCGGTGTGCGGTGTGTGGGGAACCCATCCCCCACTCTGCTGTTGCTCGGGATTGTGATGCTGCTTGTTTACATAGCCATCTCTTATTCATGTACTTATTTGTAAGTTGTTGTCATTTCTAGCTATTCTTTGCTTTAAAAAATTTTATTTCATGTGATTGGAAAGAGTTCGAGAGAGGCAGGGAGCTGGACAGAAGTAGAGCAGCCAGGTCTTGAATGGGGACTCACAGGGGATGCCAGCATTGCAGGCGACAGCTTTACACGCCTCGCCACAACAGCAGCCCCTGTTGTAATTTCCTGTGGGCCTTTTCTCAGCAACTCTGGACTCTGAACTGGGGTGGGCATCGGGCACAGCAGTTAAGATGCTGTTTCAGGGGCCCACATCCTTACTGGAATTGCAGCAGCACTCACTCCTGCAGCTTCCTCTTAATACACACCCTGAGAGGCAGTAGATGATGGCTCAAGTACTTGGGTGCCTGCCACCCACATGGGAGACCAGGATTGTGTTTTGGGCTCTTGGCTTTGACTTGGCCCAACCCCAGCTGCTGCATGCATTTTGGGAGTAAACCAGTGGATGGGAGATTTCCTCCCTCCCTCCCTCCCTACCTCCCTCCCTCCTCTCTCTCTCTCTCTCTCATTCTCATTCTCATTCTGTCTCTGCCTTTCAAGTAAATAAATAAAATTTAATTAATTTTTAAATATTTACTTAAAAGGCAGACTTACAGGGGCAGAGAGACCTTTTATTTGCTGGGTTATGCCCCAGATGGCCACAATGGCTGGGACTGGACCAGGCTGAAGCCAGGAGCCATTAGCTTCATCCAGGTCTCTGACATGGGCATAGGGCCCAAAGCTTGGGCCATCTTCTGCGGTTTTTCCAGGCACATTATCAGGGAGCTGGACCGCAAGCGGGGCAGCCAGAGCTCCCATAGGTGCCCATGTGGGATGCTGGCATCACAAGCAGTGGCTTTACCTGCTGTGCCACAATGCCGGCCCTAAGAATTCAATTTAAAAAATACTCTTAGAATCATGGTGTGTGTTTCCTTATCTCTCAGATATCCCCCAGCATCAGCATCTCCGTCATCAGTATCACAGCCAACACATTTGCTGTAACTTCAGTGTGTTCTGCGCTGTTCAAGACTCTTAAAATGTGTTCATTTGGGGCTGGCACTGGTGCCGCAGGTTAAGCCGCCACTTGCAATGCCGGTATCCCCCGTCAGAGCGCCAGTTCCAGTGCTGCTGCTCTGCTTCCGATCCGGCTCCCTGCTAATGCACCTAGGAAGGCAGCTGATGATGGTCCAAGTACTTGGGACCCCGCCAGCCACATGGGAGACCCAGATGGAGTTCCAGGCTCCTGGCTTCAGCCAGCGCCCAGCCCCAGATGTTATGGCCGTCTGAGGAGTGAGCCAGCAGATAGAAGATCTCTCTCTGTCTCTCCTTCTCTGTCACTCCGCCTTTCAAATTAAATTCCTTCATTCTAATCTTCATCCTGCGTCTCTCACTGTAGCGTTGTATCCCACAGAAAAGGGGTGTTGAGCGAATGAGCACAAGGAAAGCAGAGAACCTCTGATTCCCTTCCCCCCAGGAGTCTTAACCTTCACAGAGGAGATGAATTTTAAGGTGAACTTTGAAATCTGGGTTCAGCGAGCAGAGAAGTGGGATGTGTCATTCCAGAGTAGCTTGGGCGATTGTAAAAGGCACATCAGGTGTTCGAGGGGTGGCGATTAGGTGTGACTGGACAATTATATACATACATGGGGTGAAGATGGGGGTGGAGAAATGCAAGGATTGGAACAGCTCTTACTGGAAGATAGAACTTGAGGCAGGCTCGTTGTGACAGCTGTATGCACATTGTGTGTGTGTGTGTGTGTGTGTGTGTGTGTAATCCTCTGTACAGCTCAAACATCTACAGCAGTGACCTCTAAGGGAGAGTGTAGGGTGGGTGGTTAGCCTCGTGGTTAAGGTGCCCATATCCCACATTGCAGTGCCTGGCTTCAATACCTGACTCCGGCTCCTGGCTCCAGCTTCCTGCAGATGCAGGCCTGGTGCAGCGGGTGATGGCTCTAGCAGTCGGGTTCCTCCCACCCACATGGGAGACCCAAACTGAATTCTCAGCTCCTGGCTTAGGACCTCGGCCAGCCTCAACAGTTGTGGGCGTTTGGGGAGGAAACTAACAGATGGGAATTCTATCACTATCTCTAATTAAAAACAAAACAAAAAACCAGTGTAGGCACCCATCCTACCCCACCCCAGATGGGGTCTTCAGGAGGATGGGTGGGAAGAAAATATTGGAATTTCTATTTTAAGTTTTTATCTCGCCCTTTAAGCACCTGTGTCTTGGAATGAAGTTCAGAACAGCACTGCCCAGTGGAGGTTTCGTGCAAGGGTGAATGTTCTGTCCCAGCACTTCACAGGGAGCGGAGTGTATGGCTGCTGACTACTTGGATAGCACAGGATTATATTGTCCATTTATAATGTAGTTTACGTGTATAAATCAATATGAGGAGGCAGGTGCAGCTCTGCTTCTAATGCCGCACGCCATTATGACCATTTGCAAGGGTGCACTTTTCATGTTGCCGCGAGGACACCTGCCTCCCAGGTCAGAGTGCCAGGGCTCTGCTTCCAGTCTGGTTTCCTGCTCACTCACAGGAGATGACTCGGATATCTGGATTCCTGCCACCCATGTGGGAGACCCAGACTGAGTTCTGGCTCCTGGCTTGAGACTGGCCCAGCCCTGGTTATTGTGGCACTTGGGGAGTGGACCAGGGAATGGAAAATCTGTCACTCTACCTTTCAAATAAACAAAAATTAAAAAGAAAAAAAAACAACTCAACTATTATTTGCAGGCTGTTGGTCCAGAGATCAAATTTAAGACTTGGAGCCAGAACAAAAGTTACTGAAAATTTGCAGAGATGGAGGTAACTATGGGGGTGAGTTCTGGACATCTTAGCATTATAAAATCTAGTCTGTTTCTCTCTGTGTGTTTCTCTGCCTTTCTAATGAATAAAAACATTTTTTAAAAAGGGAAGGCGTGGGGCCAGCACTGTGGTGAAGTAGGTTAATCCTCCAGCTGTGGTGCCGGCATCTCATGGGTGCTGATTCTAGTCCTGGCTGCTGCTCTTCTAATCCAGCTCTCTGCTGTAGCCTGGGAAAGCAGTACCCACATGGGAGACGGGGAGGAAGCACCTGGCTCCTGACTTCGGATCGGTGCAGCTCCGGCCATTGCAGCCATTGGGGAGTGAACCAATGGATGGAAGACCTTTCTCTGTTTCTCCCTCTCACTGTCTGTAACTCTACCTCTCAAATAAAAAAAATCTTTAAAAAAAATGGGGGAGGGGAGGCATTTGGTAAAGCATTTAAGATGCTGCTTGGGATGCCAGCATCCTATATCAGAGTGCCCGGGTTCAAGTTTCAGTTTGCTACCCATGAGCACCCTGAGACGCGCCAGGTGATGGATCAAGTATTTGGGTCCCTTCCACACATGTGGGAGACTAAGACGGAGTTCTGGGCTCCTGCCTTTGGCCTTGTCCCAAACCTGAAAATAAACAAAATCTTGGGATTGGAAGCGTTCTTAAAGATACACAGTTTTGCTTTGTGGGTTGTTTTTTTTTTTCCCTGTTGGGGCAAGACAACAGACTGGGACACAGCATAGCTTTAACCTCTGCCTTCCTAAGTACACGCCCCACCCTCTCACCGAATGTTCTCTCTCTAGCACTGGTTTGGTTGAGGTTTGTTCCTGCTGAGATTCATGTTGAAATTGGATCGCCACTGTCAAGTGTACAGAGGCGGTGCCTTTAAAGACAGTTAGGTCATGGGGCTCCTCCACCTTGGATGGATTAATGTCTTTCTCTGAAAACTGGATTAGTTCTCTTGGAAATGCAAGAGCACAAGAGTGGGCTGGTACAGAATGAGCCTGGAATCTTCCCGCAGGCTCTCCCACGTGGACTGTTGCACACACCCACTCTCTTCTGCTTCTCCACCACGTGGCTCTTGCCAGATCTTGGGATTTCCAGCCTCCAAGATAAAGCTCTTTTCTTTATTGATTTCCCAGACTCTTAGGGGCGGGTGTTTGGCTTAGTGGCTTACACTGTCATTTTAGCACCTGCATCCGACAGCAGAGTCTTGGTTTGAGTCTTGGTTTCTCTGCTGATGCAGCTTCATGCTAATAAACAACCTAAGAGGCAGCAGATGATGACACACATACCGGCGCGCCTGCCTCCATGTGGGAGACCAGGAAAGAGCTCTGGGCCCCTGGCTTCAGCCTGGCCCAGCCCTGGCTGTTGTGGGCCTTTGGGGAGCAAGCCAGCAAATGGAAGATCTCTCTGTCTTTCAAACAAAAGGAAAATAAATTTCAAAATATTTCCCAGTCTCGAGATTCTGTTATTGCAAACCCTTAGCTAATTTATTATGACATCACTGTGTGTTTGTTTGCCTCCAATGACTCCACTCTAAGCTTCACAGAGGCAGGCACCATTTGTGTGTTGTTTGACACTGTGCTCCACAGCCTGGCCGTGGGTAGGTGCTCAAAATGTATTTGCGTAATCTGTGGCAGAGGGGAGGAGAATGGGCTCAGATTGGGCACTGCTAGAGATCAGAGTAAAATAGATGTTAGGAGTTGAAGAAAGGCTTTGATTAAAGGGCCTTGAATACCTCTTGGAGCAGTTACTGCCGGAGGCCCACCTCTGTAGCCCAGGGGGATGGCCAGTGTTGGCTGACTGGGGAAAGCCAATGGGCTTTGGAGCTAGATGGTCCGGGTTTGGATTGTGGTTCTACCACTTTTATGATCTGAACTTGGATCATTGACTTCCCTAAGGATTTGGTTTCTGCTGTGGTTTGGGTATGGCTTCAATGTGTCCCCCAAAATTTCATGGGTTGGAAGCTTGGTGCTCAGCGTAGTGCTGATAGGAGTGGGTGTGCGACCTCAGAGAGGTTGGACCCAGAGGGGGGTCGTTGAGGGTGTTGTCCGCAGGAGGAAATGCTGCAGTGTTCAGTTCTCAGGAGAGTGAGTTGTTCCGGAAGAGCAGGACTTGTCTCTGTGTGGCCCTGTGGCTCCCTGTCTCGACACAAGATCTCCCCAGCTTGTGCTTACTCCCGCCCCAGTGCCACCCACTGTGATGAATGCAGTCGGGGGCTCCCTTGCAAGCGCTGTATTTGCAGCCCCCAAAGCTGTGAGCTGAATGCGAGCGATCTGCGAAAGCTCATGGAAAATGGAATTAAAAGATGTTAATTTTGGTGCAAAAAATTTCGGAATTCAGTTTCTCTACAACACACGTTTTCCAAGAACTTTTGCAGATCTTCCCTAAGTCCTTTATGAGTTTACCAGCCTCAAAGTTTTGTTACAGTAATGGAAAACTGACCAATACAGTTCCTTGGCTATAAGATAAGCATGATAACCATATAATTTTATAGTCATTAAAGAATATAACAGGGGCCAGCATTGTGGTGTAACCACTAAAGCCACCATCTGCCATGTCAGTATCCCAAATGGGCACTGGTTCGTGTCCTGGCTGTTCCACTTCTGATCCAAAACTTTGCTAATGTGCCTGGGAAAAGCAGCAGAAGATGGCCCAAGTGCCTGGGTCCTGGCCACTCAGATGAGAGACCCAGATAAGCACCTGGCTTCGGCCTGGCCCTTGTAGCCATCTAGGAAGTGAACCAGAAATAGAGGATCCCCCCTTCCTCCGTAACTCTTTCAAATAAATAAATATTTTTAAAAGAATATAGTATGTAAAAATGCTTTTGGTAAACTTCAGTTTATTTTTTTTTCTTTTGTTGCTCGTGCTGTTTAAAAGTTCGTTCATTTTTATTTATTTGAAAGGCAGAGTGAAAGATTGAGCAGTCTGATTTGGATCAGAGGCAGACGTGGGATTCAGTCCCAGGCACTCTGAGGTGGGACACGGGCATTTCAAGCAGCAACTTAACCTGCTATGCCCACCCCATATAAAAATATGTTGCTGTTCTTAAGATTTGTTTATTTAGGGCTGGCATTGTGGCACAGCAGGTTAAGCACCCACCAGCTATGGGCAGCATCCCACATGAGTCCTGGCTGTTCCACTTCTGATCTAACGCCCTGCTAATGCACCTGGGGAGCAGCAGCTGATGGCCCAAGTGCTCAAGTTCCTACCACCTGTGGGAAAATCCAGATGGAATCCCTGCCTCCTGGCTTTGGTTTGGCCAGGCCCTAGCCATGTGGCCTTTTGGGGAGTGAATCCATGGATGGAAGATCACTTTGATCTCTGTCTCTTGCCCTCTGTAATTCTGCCTTTTAAATAAATAAATCTTAAAGTATTTGAACAGCTGAGAGAGAGGGGGAGAAGGAGGAGAGACAGACAGATCCTCCATTGTTTGGTTCACTCCCCAAGTGTCTGCAGCAGTCAGGACTGTACCAGGCTGAAGCCAGGAGCCAGGAGCTCCATCTAGGTTTCCCACATAGGTGGCGGTAACTCAAGCAACTCCTGGGTGTATTAGCAGGGAGCAGATTGGAAGCAGAGTAGATGGGGCTCCAATGTGGGTTGTGTGCAATGCAAGTGACAGCTTAACCCGCTGCTCCACAGTGCTGGCCCCAAAAATGTTTTTAATACATCACACGTGTATGTGTGTGTGTGGCAGCTTTTATTGAGTGTTTTTTTAAATGAGTGAATGATTTGAATGAGGTGCCAGATAGAGACGTAGGATGGGAAAGTGACCTTGGAATAACGGGATGAACAAACTGTTAAAGCCCCATGTGTAGCTAGTCAAATAGACATTTAATCCACGAACTGATCCCTTAGCAGAAAATGTTGGATTGCTTACTGGGAAGCGGTTTAGCGGGATGTAACAAAAGCTATAAGCATGTTTATTCCTTATTATCCACTAATCCACTTCTAGAAACCTGCGAAGAAGTAATCAGACATACAAGGATTTATTTACAGAACTATTGGAGTTATTCATTGATGCCATTATACGAAGTCCCAGATGGGCTGGATCTGAGTGGTAAGGGGAGTTAAGACCCTGACTGTTACCCATACAGATGAGTGGTCTGGTTTCGTACTGTGTGTAAACAGACTCATACAGTAGGTGGTGTTGGTTCAGCGTTGTGCTTACGAGATTCATGCGTGTTGTTGCATGTGCTACAGACGGTTTATCTTGTTTTAAGATTTCCTTTACTTATTTGAAAGGCAGAGTTACAGAGGGTGGGAAAGATGGAGGAGAGATCAGTCTTGGCTCTGCTGGTTCATTCCCCAGTTGGTGTCAAGGGCCAGGGTCTGGGTCCGGCTGAAGTCAGGAGCCTGGAACTCTATCAGGGGCTCCTGTGGATGCAGGGCCCAAGTATACAGGCTGTATTCAGGCACATTAGCAGGGAGCTGGAATGGAAGTTGAGCAGTCTGGACTCGAACTGGCCCTCATGCTAAGCTGGCCCTGTGATGCAGTAAACCATCAGATTTACTCTTTTTGGACAGGCAGAGTGGACAGTGAGAGAGAGAGACAGAGAGAAAGGTCTTCCTTTGCCGTTGGTTCACCCTCCAATGGCTGCTGCGGCTGGTGCACTGCGGCTGGCGTACCACGCTGATCCGAAGACAGGAGCCAGGTGCTTTTCCTGGTCTCCCATGGGGTGCAGGGCCCAAGTACTTGGGCCATCCTCCACTGCACTCCCGGGCCACAGCAGAGAGCTGGCCTGGAAGAGGGGCAACCAAGACAGAATCCGGCGCCCTGACCGGGACTAGAACCCAGTGTGCCGGCGCCAGAAGGCAGAGGATTAGCCTAGTGAGCCGCGGTGCCGGCCACAGATTTACTCTTACTGCTGTGTCCATCTACCGCCATTTTGACCTTGGTGGGCACCGAGGTGGCTCACCAGCTTGAGGCTTTGATAAATACATTCATGTTCTAGTACACATGTTGTTAGGGTGAATTCTTTGGGTTACAGTTGCCAGAGCAGGGAGTACACATTTCTCAGCTTCAGTAAATACTAAAACGGCCTCAATTCACAGTCTCATCAGCCACACATGACATCTGTTTGCTTCAGTTTCTCGCCAGCTTACTCAGGCTTTGGGCGCACTTCATGTTTGTTACTGTAGCCGTAGTTCATGTGTGTCATCAACCTCTCTGGTGGATGCTGTTGGCTTAGTGGTCACTCGTGGTTGTCCACCCTGAGTTTGTTCCGATAACTTTCTTTCCAACAGGACCCTATTTTTTCTCATGGGCTTCGGGAGAAAACCTGCCTTGACACATTTATAGGTTTCATGGCATGAAGAGTGACCCCACTGGCCTTGATCGTAAGTGGTTCAGGAGTGGGCTGGTGACGCGACTCTGTCCCAACAGGCTGCAGGTGGGCTCGGAGGAGGTTTCCTTATTCTTCCCAGGGAGTCAAGGGGAGGTGCAATGGTGGGTGGGTGCGATGCCCACCTTCTGCGCTCGCTCCAGTGTTGAGGGGAGACCCCTGACCCCTTCCCTGGAAGCCACCCAGCACAGCCATGTTCTCTTGCACGCCAAGCTGCCGGATCAGCTCCCCAGGACTCGCAGGTGCTGCGGGTGAAGCCGGTTTCTGTTCTTTGCTAACGATCTGCGTGGGTGCCCAGCGTCATCTGTGGGAAGCTCACAGCTTCCTGCTGGAGGCTTTCCCTGTGGGGGTCCGGGGAGGGAAGTGGCTGTCTGCGCTGGCATTGGTGATGGCTGCGGAAGGCCAGCGTGGTGGGAAAGGAAGGGCCCGTGCCTCAGAGGCCACGGCTCCTCAGACCCAGCCTGCCTCTGGCTTGTTCTCACGGGACCCTGGGTAAACACCTGTTTCTCGGAAAGCCTTAGTTGTCTGGCTGTGAAATGCAGGCCAAGGATCCCAACTCACGTCCGGGGGTGCTGGTGGGATTCAAGCAAGATGCTCCACACGGGGGCTGAGGCTGGGTCTCCTGACCCCAAGGTCACGGAGGTGTTTTTCTGTCAGACCCAGAACCCGCCCTACCGCTTGGGGGTCACGTTCTGGGCCCTGAGACGCACCTGCGTCTGTTTCCTGGAGCGCCTCTCGAACCACAGTGTCCCCGCCCCCACCTTGGCCGGGCTCCCCCCAAGCCCTGCTTGGCCAACCCTGGCGGGCGGGGGCCTTTGTTGTCCCTGGGCGACAACCCCCTCGCCGCGGCCACTTCTGCTCATTTTTCTCGGGAGCTGCCTAGCTGCAGAGAAAGGCCTTTGGAACACTTCTGCTTTCGCCGGTCTTTATATCACCTCCATTTCCCCCCTTCCAAACGGGAACATCATTTATCTTGGACGTTAAGGGCTTTCTCTCCTCCCAGCTGCATTTGTTGACACGCAGTTAATCTGTTTCTTGCCTCGGCTCCCCTTTCTCCCTACTCGGCCCCCCAGACAAGCCATAAAGTGCCTACAGCTGTGCCCTTTATTCCCCTTCCCATTCTGTGCCCACGAGGGGGACGAGCTGAAATATAGCACAGCCATTACCGCAGACAAAAAGGGACAATTTTAAAACATTTTTGCTTTTCATCAGGGAAGCCGCTGGCACAAAAAGTGCATCATTTTATTGTAAATGCTTTTTAAATATGGGTCACTTGGCCATCGGCAGCCCCAACGGGTGGAAGAGTTCAAAGCCCGCAAAGCAGTCAACGCAGACATCAGGTTTTTCCCGTTGCCTTTTAAATTATGCTGATTGACACTGAGACAAATGGGGAGGGGCTTGCTCCCGCAACCCCCACAGCCGGTCTCCACCTCCCTTCGCCGGGAAGGGCACGCCAAAGGGGTTTGCCAGGCTGAGAATGGCAGCCCCCAGAGTAATGGAACTCCTTTTGCTATTTTTTTTTTTTTTACTTCTATTTCACAAAGTATTGAGACCAGGGGGTTTGAGGTCTGGTCTTTCAAGAGGAGCTTTTCCTAACCCTGGCAGTGAAGAAATTCTCCCGTGTTCCCTGCCGCCTCAAAGGTGGAAGGCTGTTGGTGACTGATTGCTGGGGTGGGTCTGGGATGGCTGGCCTAGCCAGGCCAGAGGCGGCAGGTGGGAGAGGTGAAGGGAGCAAAGTGACTGCCTCTTGGTGATTTTGTGGGTGCGATGTTGAGAGATGATGGTTAAGGTGATTGCAAGAGGGGGCCCTGGTGCTGTGGCATAGCAGATTCATCCACCACCTACAGCACTGCCGTCCCATATGGGCACCAGTTCAAGGTCTGGCTGCTCCACTTCTGCTCCAGCTCCCTGCTGGTGCACCTGGGAAGGATGGCTGAAGTGCTTGGGTCCCTGCACCCATGTGGGAGACCTGGAGGAAAGCTCCTGACTTCAGCCTGGCCCAGCCCTGGCCACTGTGGCCATCTGGGGGGTGAAACAGCAGATGGAAGATTCTCTCTCTCTCTCTCTCTAACTCTGCCTTTCAAATAAATAAATACAATCTTAAAGATTGCAGCAAAAGGTTAGAGAGAGCGGAATGAAACATGCCGCGTTCAGAGTTGGTGGTCACACCTGCCACTCACCCCTAGGCAGCCTCTGCCTCTGGAAAAGGTGGTGGATCCAGAGAGGAGGATTTGGGCCACGGGCAACAGGACCAAGTGTTTTAATGAGACTGGGATCAGGGTGGCCTTATCTACTCCTGGCATCCAGCTGCCTATGTGGTCCATAGAGCCGGGATGTGGAATGTGGAGAGCAGGGCTTTGTGTACTGAGGTGCCCTGCTGGGCCATGGAGTCCCTGGGTGAGAAACAAGGACAGTGCTGGAGAAGTGTCCCCATGTGGCCTCCCTGTGAGCAGTAAGTGAGCTCAAGCATGGGCCATGACTCCAGCAGGCATTCAATGGTTTTTGAAAATGTATGAGACTGGGGGCCGGCACCGCGGATCACTAGGCTAATCCTCTGCCTTGCGGCGCCGGCACACCGGGTTCTAGTCTCAGTTGGGGCACCGGATTCTGTCCCGGTTGCCCCTTTTCCAGGCCAGCTCTCTGCTGTGGCCCGGGAGTGCAGTGGAGGATGGCCCAAGTACTTGGGCTCTGCACCCCATGGGAGACCAGGATAAGTACCTGGCTCCTGCCATTGGATCAGCGCGGTGCGCTGGCCGCAGCGTGGCAGCCATTGGAGGGTGAACCAACGGCAAAGGAAGACCTTTCTCTCTGTCTCTCTCTCTCACTGTCCACTCTGCCTGTCAAAAAAAAAAAGTGTCTGAGACTGGTTGTGAGCCAGGAAGTAGTCCCAGGATGTGACATCTGCACTACAAGGATGGCTGGACAATTTGCTAAGACATCCATACTTGAAACTAACATGGCGTCAGAGGACGCTGAAACTGCCTGTTGCTTTCCCAGGCACATTAGCAGGGAGCTGGATTGGAAGAAGAGCGGCCAGGACTCAAACTGGTGCCCATATGGGATGCCAGCACTGCAGGCAGCAGCTTTGCTCACTACACCACAGTGCCAGCCCCTTTATTTTTAAAAGATTTGGGGCCGGCACTGTGGCATGATGGGTTAAGCTGCCACCGGCAGTGCCAGCATCCCATTTGAGCACCGGTTTGAGTCCCGGCTGCTCCACTTCTGATCCAGCTCTCTGCTATGACCTGGGAAAACAGCAGAAGATGGCTCAAGTGCTTGGGCCCCTGCACCCCCGTGGGAGACCCGGAGGAGGCTCCTGGCTTCGGCCTGGCCCAGCCCCAGCTGTTGCAGCCATTTCTCTGTATCTGTATCTCTCTCTCTGCCTCTCCCTCTCTGTAACTCCACCTTTCAAATAAATATTTAAAAATTACTCATGTGAAAGGCGGAGTTACAGTGAGAAAATGAAGGGTACGGAAGCAACGGCTGTCTGCACTCCTGTCTTCCTGTCTGTCCTCTCTCCTGTAGCCTGGCTGGTCTCCCTGGTCCTTCCTTGTCCACCTGAGAAGCACAGGATGCTGCTGCATCCATCACACACTGAGCTCCTGCTGGTCCTGGGCACACACTATGCACCTTTTGCCCACCAGGCTTTGCTTGAGCCCCCTGTTGTGGTAGAACAGCCTTTCTCCTGGACATGGCAGCTCAGGCTTGAACTTGACCATCACCTCTGAAACTCGCTTGCCCCCACCTCCTCCCGGCATCCTGGAGTACTTAGCACGGTCCTGCATTACGGCTTCTCCCACTGTGGACCCTTTGTGGACGGGGGCTTTGAGTCACATTTGCATCCCCAGGCACCTTGAACAAGACCTGGCACAGTCGGTGCCCAGCAATGTTTGCTGAACAAATGGATGTGGATTGGTGGTTCCAAGTGCGGGTTTCTCTCTGAGACAGACCAGAATGAAGTGAGAAAAACATGTGATTCCTCCAATTCCTTAGTCCTCTTGTAGTCTCCTGAGGTTTTTTATTCCAAATAAGACTTCAGTGTGTTTTACTGATTGCAAAAGCAGTACACAGGTAGCATAGAATTTAACTTGGATTCTGTGAGCAGAGTCAGGAATCTGATTTTTGCTATGTATAGCAAATAAGACTGTCTGCCTTGCACATAGTAACACCTTTGTCTTAGCTTTCTCACTAGCAATGGGTGCTAGAAGACTGCTTGCCTCCTAAGACTGCTGCGAAGATCGCATCAGAATGTGCAGGTAGTGCTCAGTAGTGCCTGGCACAGTGGCCACTCATGATGTATTTTCAGCTCCCACTGAAATTCTGCTGTTCCTACGTCCACTCGTGAACACTTTCCAAACAGCAAGATGCAGAAAAGGCAGGGGCCTCTGAGACCTGGTCCCAGCTGCAGTCGCTGTCTCAGGACCTCCACTGTTTCACGAAACGGACACCCATACTTGACTCCAGAGGCCTTGGGAATAATTGCGATCTTTTGTCCAGGGCATCGTGTCCACAGGACGGAGTGACTGTACTGGACCGTCGTGGGCTCCCTTCCCAGGGTGCTGCCCAGCAGTGACGTGACCCCCAGGAGAGAGGTGCGCTCCTCGGTACAGCACGCCTGAGGCAGGCAGGTGCCAGCGTTTCCCGTGCTGTCTCTTCCAAGGTTGCTCGGGTGCGCACGGGCTCAGCGTAGTCCTGGATCGCACTCCCAGGTTTCTCTGGAAGCATTTGCCTCTCATCCAGTCGTTCTGCTGTGACATTCTCTTCTCCCTCACCTTGTTGGTTCTTAGAACACTATTCATTTGGTCTTTCTCCCTGTCGCGCTCATCACGTACAACCAGCTCTGACGGTGTCACCTTGTTCTTCCTGTCACTCCCCATTTCTGTGCACCCCTGCCCTCTGGAGTTCAGTGTGTGGCATCTAAGAAAACGAATGCCCACCACTGGACTACACCCTGAATGTGGCTGACGTTTGCCCCTTACGTACACAGAGGGCCCTCTGCGTTGTCTGGCTGCCCTGCACGTTCAAGTGGCTCTAGCTGACAGATGCTGGGGCTCCGTGACACCTCCCTCAGCTGTGCAAGGCTGGTGCTATGTCCCTGTGCTCTCAGTGCTGGCCAGGCGGGTGCTGTCTTCCAGAGGGGCAGCAGGCACCTTTGTCTTTTGGGAAGGTGGGGGAAGGGGTGGTAAAGGTCATGATGTCTTCTCTGCTGGGAAAAGAATACTGAGTGCAGGCAATTAGCAGTGTTTGTCACCATTCATGTAATGGAATATCATGTAGCCACTAGTTTTTGAAGAATATTTATTGACATGGGAAAATGCTCACAATATGTTAAAGAAGAAAGCAGGATACAAATCTGTAAATACAGCATGATCCCAATCTTGTAGTAAAATAAATTATATATGCATAGAAAAAATACAGGAAGGACATACACTAAAACATTAACAGTGGTGGATTTGGGGTAAATTTTATCGTTTTCTGCATTTTCCAATCTCTCTCTGATAGATGTATTACTTTTATAATCACTGGGAAAAAGGAAGTTGATGTGGGCCAAACCTCGTCCTGGGAGGCAACAAGGTTGATGGGGTTCTGAGGGGCTGCTGACGGCTGCAGCCTGTGTCCTCCTTTATCAAGAGTGGCACTCTGTAAAGAAGGGACAGGAAAGTGGGGCCTGCCTGCCTCCCAGCACTGCTGGGCACGCGAGGTCACAGATGTCTGGTGATTGTCGTAGAGCGGTAGTCCAGATAGCGTACTTTAGGACCCATTCCTCTGTCCCCTACTTCCCACGTCTGGAGGGCAGTAGGCAGACGTGTCACAGTGGGATGGCCAGTGACTTTTGGTCGTGCCCACTGCAGGAGGGGAGGCCTGTGGCTCTAGTCTCTGACTCGTCCTAAAGGACTCCTGGTCTCCAATTGAAACCCAGGGCTCACTGAGCAAGTGTCCCACTCAAACTTCCATTCCAAGTTACCCCTCTCCTTAAAAGTTCTTTAAACTGGCCTGCTGAAATAGTTATTGCTTAAAATGGCCTGAGAACAACCACCCTCCCACTCTGCTCCCAGCATTGGGCCCAGGTATGTGGTAGGGAAGGGAAAGGGACAGGAGTGGCGTGGGCTCAGGCTGCCCGAGGCGGACTCGGGGTCACTGGCTGTGCTGCTGGGTAACTTGGTCAGTCGGCTAGGAAGGCCATCTCACGTGAGCTCGGGCGCAGCTCTGGAAGGTGACAGACCTAGCAGGCCCAGCATATCATAACAGATGTTGTTTCTTTCAGCGTGCAAGATGAGGTCACTTTGGTCTTCACCCTCTGCAAATTCTCCCTCTTGAAAAGCACAGGGAAACGCAAAAATGGAACCAAACTGACTGGTAGCAAAGAGTACACTCCTGAAATAGGACTGCTGAAGCACTTCCTGTGTGTGAAGCCGCTAAGATGGCATTCACTGAGGTAAGATGACACTCATGCCAAAGCTACTGACGGTAGAGATTACAAAAATACTCTGAAAATGCACTTGTAGAATGAAATAACAAAAATACTTAAATTTCTTTTTCTGAACTTTTCCCATTTAATCTGCAACTGGAAATTGCCAAGTTTCACTTTATTTACTGTTGGTTAAGACTCCCGCAACCACTTAGGATGAATATGCTTTTATTCTTCCTAGTCTTTTGTAACATATTCTGGATTTAAATTTTTTTTTATTTTAAAGAAACTCATGGTCATCATAATGAGAATTAATCTACGGGCCATACTACTAACACACACACACCTTGAATATCTTTTCTTTTTCCCCCCATCTCCCTATCTTGTCTTTAGCTGGCTTTCTTGTCTTCAATACAGCAGCCTCCTTTGCCATTTGTGTACATGTCGGGGGAGGGCTTGAAAGCCTGATAACTAAACATGTCAGAAACATATGCAGATTGTAGTAAAGAGGCTAAGAGTGATATTCTTGAAGATCTCTCCTATGAGTAAATTATAAGAAACTTTGTGACATCTCTTCTGGCAGCTCATAGGCCTTTTAAAACTTAATTCCTGATGTGTTGCTTTGCCAGAGAAGTAACTTTTAGGTATAAGATATTTTCACTAATACTCCACAAACTGTACATATCCTTACAAAGGCTATTATGGTAAGTGAGATAATGGACATAAAAGCACTTTTAAAAAGTATAAACTGTGAAACAGTATTTTTTTAGCCCATATATCTATAAAGAAACACACACAGATGGCTAAATTGAATCAACCCCAATGTTTTATTTAAAGTTGTAAAAGGCAGTGGTTAAGCACATTATCTATGTGTGTGTGTGTATGTGTATGTACACACACACATACACACACACACACATACATAAAAAAGGAAACCAACCCCTTTTCAACTTTAGCCACTGATCAGCTAGGCCCACTGTTGCATGATTCGGTTTCTACTTCTTCATAGGACCAATTCAAAAGTAAAAATAAAGTCTTAATCAGTTTAACTGTAACTATTTGTGTTTCTTTTTTTTAATAAATAAAGTTACCATTAAACTGATCA
The DNA here is from genome assembly GCF_051225735.1 of Oryctolagus cuniculus. Taxonomy (NCBI): domain Eukaryota; kingdom Metazoa; phylum Chordata; class Mammalia; order Lagomorpha; family Leporidae; genus Oryctolagus; species Oryctolagus cuniculus. The sequence goes on along the minus strand of NC_142877.1, from coordinate 109,523,084 downwards.
CATATGGTAGAAAGGTAGAACATACACACACAAGTGCACACACACAGTCCCCAGTTTAAAACGTGACATATGAATGACCTATATGTACAAACGGGTGCTGCTGCCTCCCTGACTCTCCGCAGAGGCCACGAAAGAGCCTCCATTACTCAGGGAGTCCCCGTTCCCACTGCTGGAGCACTGTGCGTTAGACTCCAGAAGGCGCGCTCCCAGTGAGTGCTACAGATGGTGGTTCAGTTCTACGGTACTAGTGTTCAGGTACATTAGGGAATAAATAGGCACTGTAGCTGCCTGGGAACTAAACCATCATTTATAACTCTTTACAGGGAGATATGGATTCTGAAGTTTTAGCTAAGTGACATACACACTTTTAGAGTGTGACCAGTTTGTAAGTCTGGGGCTCTGTGTGTGTGTGTGTGTGTGTATATTTCTACGTATTTATACAAAATTGAAATGAAGAACAGGGCTAAGTTTACAGAGCAGCTACTTGGCTTCCATTTCGTCAGTCCTGATCTGAGGAGTCACTGGCTTCAGCCCTTGTTTTACCAGCTCCTTCCGCTTCTCACGTGCCCATAGCTGCTGGAGAGACTGAGAAGGGGCAGCCACCCACGTGGGAAGAGAACATGGCTAATCTTCTGCTAAGAATCTTGGCAAACAGAATCGCCAGACTCACTCAGGGCTGCATGGCAGAGTAAAGTCTTCCAGTCCCAACTTGATGAAATGGATTACATTTTTGTCTGTTTCTAGTCCCTGGAACTCCGTCTAACTGCAGCTCTGTATGAATGCCTCGATATCGCAAAAAACACAGGATCACCTCTTAAATATGCTGGATTCTCAATGAGTAAACCAGTTAATGTGTTTCTAGCCAAAGCAAGGGCATAAATGTTTTAGAGAAAAGATTCCCTGGAGCTACAGAGAAAAGATGCTGATAAAAGCAATACTGAGAGCTGAGCAGGTGACGCTTTCAGTCTGTGTCGGAGCTGGTCTCTTCGATGACAGAGTACTGGTTGAGTGCTTCCTCCAAAGGCGTTATTGTCCCATCAGGTTTTAGTCCCATTGGTTTAAGCAACTCCTCTCTGGAAAAAGAGATAAAAGAGAAAAAAAAAGTATTCACCAGCATCACACACACACACACACCCCTCCCCCCACCCAAATCCACATCCTTTTTAAAAGAAGAGTCGTTAAAAACCAAAGTATTTTCCCTCAAGCTCTCTGTGTGTTTGTAATAGGAAAGATGAAAGGGGCATGGAAAGAAAAAGAGGCAGATAAAAGACTTCATTCACACAGGCCAAACCTACTAAGCCAATTAAAAGTATGAAAAGTCAAGGTCTAAATGGGCTCAGGACAAGGAGCAGGTCTCTTCTGTTTTGAATAATTAACTGCCCCCCACCCCGTTTTGTGGATTCATTTTGTTTCGGTGAAGTTGAAGCAGCCAGCACTTCACCTGCCCGGGTGGGTGAGGCACCCAGCTCAGGGCTGACTGGATGTGCAGGCATCCAGTCAGTGGAGTCAGCCTGTCACGCTGCATTTCATCTCCACCACCTCCAGTGATACAGAAGTATTTGCTGATCATCTGGTCTTCTCCAACTTTCCTTTCCTTTTTTCTCTCATGCCTTTCCTTTGTTTCTTCTTTAAAAAAAAAAAAAAAAAACCATTGCTTTTGTTTGTGGCAGTTTAATTATGGGATTGACAGCCATTTTAATCTCTTCAAAGCTGCCCAACTACCTTTTTTTTAGCTAATCCAATTATATCTACTCTACAAGTTACAGCCTCATCTAAAGATGATTAATTATTGATTAAGCCAATCAAAAAGCATTAGGAGTTAATCTTTTCATAGGCTCTTATTTATTACACGGAGATTATGGCAGATGCACCCATTGCGTTGCTAACTTCAGTTCTCTTCCCACCCTGCAGGTCAGTAGTGTACTTAAAAGTGGCCTTGAAGAGGCCTGTTTCTAACAGAAACAGGCACTGCCCCTTGGAAACAGGTCTATAACCAAAAATCCGTATGACAGCTGTTGTAATGGTGGTAGGATTTACAGTGAAGGAAAATACTAAGCTTCTCCCTCTGCCTCCTTGCTGTTGTCCCTTAGGCCAATACAAAGAGGGGCTCCCTCCTGGGCAGAGGCAGCCACATGCTGTGTATGACAGTGTTACAGGCATAGCGCAACCTCCTGGGAGACAGGGGAGGGGCTGGGGTCACTGGTTAAGCCAACAGGAGCCTAATGAAGCAGCTCTGGCCAGCTCCACAAGACTGCCTCTGAGAATATGAAACACCTGAGAAATGTGGATGGCTGACTGGCTAGGTTGAGGTTCCTCAATGTTCTGAAGTGCAAAACGTGTTTCTTAATCTAAGAAATGGGGTCACAATCAAGGAATTTAATGTTGGACGGGGCCTCAGAGATCATTTAGTCCAACCCCTTTAAGGAAACTGAGTGACTTACCCAAGGTCACTTAACTAGTGGCAGAGCTAGGTCTTGGCCATGGGTCTCCCCTGAATTCCAGTGCTCCTTGAAACACATCACATCTGGTTTAACTGCCCTCGGTGCACTGGAGGAGCAATAATTATGTGATGGGAGCTATGTCATATATGGAAAAAGGTACATCGGGTACAGCTGCTGCCCTTGAGGTGCAGGTAAAACAAATCAATGAAACAGTAACTTAGAAGACAATGGAGTGGATGCCTGAGAGAATGATGAATGGACGCTGGCAGCGCCTGAGATGAAGCACTTATCAGACTGCCTGGGGAAGGCGAGGAGAGGCAATACCCATGAGATGTTTGCTGAGGTAGCCTGTGCCAGGGCCCAGGTCATTTCAGGCAATGGAGACTGTGTAAAGAGTTATGTATGGTCCAAGTGACCTGTGTGATTTTGTGGAACCCTCTGTGATTGTCAGTTCATCTGTCCCATCTCTGCTCTCATGAAACTGGGAAAGGGCCCACTGTCTGGGGAGGGAAGAGGTTCAGTGAAGGAGTGGCAGGAGGGAAGGCTGCAAGGTAATTTGAGATCCAACAGCCAAGTGTTTTAAATGCCAAAGTAAGGAGCTTAGATTTGACCCCGTAACGAGCATTCGGTCCAGTGTGTTTAGGAATGCACCTCCGGCAGCAGTGTGGCAGACACAAGTCATTAAGAAGTCCCGGTGATGGTGTGGAGGAGAGGAGACAGAGCTGGATTAGGGCCGAGGTCATGGGAAGAAAAGGCAACACTGCGGAGGCAGGTGTGACGACCCACTGACAGGAGAAGGGCGTGGTGAAGGTGAATAAGGAGGAGTGTTTCTGTGGCTGCAGCTTGGAACCAAGTGGGTATGACACAACTCGGTGCAGCCAGAACGCAGGAGATGGAGCAGATCTGGTGGGGAGATGCTCAATCTTTCAGGACACACAGAGCTTGAGGTGCCTGCATGACAACCAGGTAGAAATGTTGCTAAGTGGAGAGCAGGAAACCATCTGTTTCCATTGAAATGTCTCTCCAGCACAGATGTAAACATGCTACAGCTATATTTTACAATATGCATTGTATATATTTTATAATAAACATTTTCCTAGTTCGGATTGTGCTGAAGCACTTGGTGCTATTGGAAACTACGTACTAGTAACTGATAGAAAAGGAGAGGGGACAAGCTTCTGGGAATGAACCACGGAGGGGTAAGAGTTGAGGTCTACAGGTTTGTTGAACTGAGGGCACCCTGAGGTGGGATAGGAATTTAAGAGCAGAGAGAGGCAGAAGTAGGACTGGCAGATGGGACTGCAGGGATTCTACCCAAGACAGTGATGAATTGTTGGGTGGATAAACTATCACCCCTGAGGGAGACTCGCACTACTGCATCTCTGACAACAACATGATACCAGGGTTAGCTCCCAACATCTGGGAGTATGTTGCAATCAAATGCAGTCTTACCAGATTCATCCCTGTGCCCTAATCCAATTTTATAATGGTAATTAAAATACACATTAGCTTTATGGCCAAATTGTGGGAATTTATTTACAGAAGGGCCCCATATTCTAATTCTCACTTGTGAACTATTTTTCTCAGGTGCCTGTTTTTTAATGCTTTGATTCCCTATTCCACTCTCCTTCCCCCTGTCCTTCTGCCCCCGCCATTAAAATGGAAGTGCCTTCATGTGATGCTTGGACTGGACATTTCTGTAGGAAAGGCATCTGTGAAAACTGGCCACGTAATCATGCATGTGTGCAAATGAATTAAGGCAGCAACATGATGTTGTAGAAAGAACTAAAAGATCCGGAGTCAGGAAGTCTGGCTGAAGTCCTGATTCCTCCACTTACCAGCTGTGTGATTTTGGGCAAGTCTCTGAGTTTCAATACCCCCATCTGTGAAATGGGGGTCATAATAATACTAGATATGGTAATAGTAATTAAAATAGTACAGCTCAAAGAGCTCTGTGACTGACCAAGGACTTAAATAGATGTTGTGGTACAGTGAAGAACACATACAAGTGTTTGGAGTCAGGCAGATCTGAGTTCTAATTCTGGATCAGAACTAGGACTGCATAATGTATACAGTATAATGAATGACCATCGTTGGAACCCACATGTTGCAGTGCACTTTCCTTCATGCTCACAGGTTTCCCCATGCTAGGGAGGAATAAGCAGGGGAAGAATATGCAGAAGCAAATTAAAGACATGATCCCTGTCCTTAAGAAGCTTTCAGTCCATCCAGAAGATAAAACACACACACATTAAACAATAGTGAAAGAATTACGGAACAAGCCTGAGATGATTAACAGGCAGAGCCCTGCTTTCCCTCAGTTTGACAGTTCATCAATACACCCTTAATATATTTGAATTTGTTGAAAGATTTCTTATCCTTTTTGGGAGTAGGAGAGGCTCATTTCCAGATGTGAGTTTTTTTCTTATGGGTCCCAGGCTTCTTTCTCATATCCCTATTCTAATTTTTCTGATCTTCTTCCTTGCTATCTTCTAACTCTCAGCCCACAAATACAAAAGTGAAACCTCTGATACAGAGACATATTCCTAAAAGGCTTCGTAATTGATCTGGTTAGACTGGGTTGTTTCATCTCCTGTCTGTTGTGCTCTAAATCAGCAAGAAGTGGACGGAGAAGGGGAAGCTTTAATAAACACCACGGAGATGTCCCTTCCCCAGTCACATAGGCCATGCACATGTGGGCAGGGCACAGGGAATGGGCACGCTGACCATAGGCTCCTTGTGGGAGGTGGATGTGGGGCCAGACTGCAACAGCAGCGATGGACATGGAATCATGGAGAGAAAAGCATCTCAGAAGCAGAATTAGTTGAGCAGAAGCACAGAAGCAAGAGTTAGCCGTGTGCAGGGATGGGCAAGCAGGCTGGCTCAGCTGAGGCAAAGGAAAAAGAAAGCTCAAAACAGAGACTGAGTATAGAAGAGGATTTGAAGAGAGACCCTGAATCCTAGGATGACAAGTCTGCGTTTTAATACAGAGGTAATTTTGTCCTTTTTTTTTTTAAGTTCCCCACATTTAAGAATATTTACTAAAAATGACTCATTAAAAATTTGAAAACTATGAAACACTGTCCTGGCAAGTTCAAAAGAAAATATACTCTATGCTTTAATTAGTCAATCTTCATATCCCTATGTGTAGCACAGTGCCTTGCAGAAAGCAGATCCTCAGCAAGTATTTGTAAACTAAACTTTAACTTGCTTGTGACATTACCTGGTATTTTCACACAGAGAATAGAAATGGGGGTCTCTTGCTACTCCTAATAACTATAACAAGAACAAAAGAAAAGCTAAATCCTTGGCTAAAAGATGACTTTCATCATCAAGATTTACAGCATTAGGAAAGATGTTAACATTGCATAGGAAATGTTGCATGATGCTTTCTGGGGATTTTCTAATCTCTATTAGACTATAAGCAACTTGAGGGTAGAGTCCATGTCTCACCTGGCTGTAGTTTGCCAGTATCTGGTATAGGAGAGAGCACTCAGTAGGTGCTCAGTAAATGTTTACTGGAAGAACACAGTACATGGGATAAATGGAGAATGATAGAGAACCATTTCTCATGAATCCTCCTCATTATTTTAACCCTGGTGAGTTACTTCCATGATGAGTGAATGGCGTCAGATGTTCTGACAGCCTGGCAGAAGGTAGGCTCCCGTTTTATCATACAACATGGTATTCCCAACCACTAATTGGTATGGACTTGGCTTCTTATATTTGGGACTTCAGGAAATCTAGATTCTAGTGTCATATCTTTGACTAATGTACTAGGTGTCCTTGGGCAAGTCATTTGCCTCACTGGGCTTCAGTCTTCCCATTTATAAAATGAGAGGTTGGACAAGATGATCCCCAATATTCTAAATGAATTTTAAGAGTCTTAAGTATTAGGCTACTAAATAGTTTTAATCGATTTTAAAAGCTGCTGTTTAATGATGCTCAAACTCATTACTGCTAAGCCTTTGTTTCTAATCAAGATATTCTAAACCTAATAGCCACCCAAAGCATCCTACCTAATTGTCACCGACATACACCGAGACCGCAACTCCTTCCTGGAAATCAACCAGCAAGTGACTACAATGATTATAGAGGTAAAAGTCCAAAGCAATGGTAAGTATTACAAAGAAGGATCCAAACTGAATCCTGGCTCTCAAGGAACAGGTCACTTCATGAGGAATTACTGGTCCTGCATCATAAAGGTCTTATCTAAAAAGGACGGCTAAGTGTCCGATAGATGTATGTCATGTAAAATGGAGATAATATATATCGAAGTGTGTATCAGGATTAAGGTTCACATAGCAACAACTCCTTCATACTTACCTTCAATGCTATACACAGGCCTTAACACAAGTTAAGACTGCCCTCGTTATCATCAAAAAGTACAGTGATGTCTACTGGATAAAGAGCCCATTCTAGGCACTGTGACAGTATCATGGCGGGCTTCTCATCTGATCAGGCATCTGGCCAGGGAAGAGATAAGCCTCCAAGAATGTTCAACTGGAACGAAACATCATTTAGAAATTTGATCTTACTAAACGATAAGGAACCATAATCTATAAGGGCTTGGCCAGGCAAGAGGACACAGATAAAGCACGTCCAAGAAAGGAAACCCTATTTTGCCCCGGTCTAACCCTTGGGACTGCTAATGGAAACCAAAAAAACTTTCTTAAAGATCTAGGGTGGGAGATGATGGGATTTATACCATATTTAAATTTATCTCTCTTTTTTAAAATTTTCCAGATATTTTTAAATGTTTTCCTGAGCCACCATTTCTCTGTAAGTATTGTACTTTGGGGTACTTGGATTTATGTAACTTTTCAGAACTTTAGATAAGGTCCTCTCTCTTTTTGTTTTTGTTTTTAAAGGCTTGTGGGTTTCTGTGTGACTTTTCCCCCACAAATGACAGTGCAACATTGGGGCTCAGATACTAACATACCCAATCGCACATGGCAGAATAGGTCAGATGTGTATGTGTATAAAACACCTTACTTGACCCGGAAGCAAGAGAATACTCTTGCCCACAGCACATGTTTTGTGCAATACAAACAAAGCATTCAGTTCAAGTGTACTTGTTGAAAAACAGGACATAATTAAGCAGTTGGTAAAATGCATTCTTGTTTCCCACTTGCAGATCTCCCAAGAGTCCCTTCGAATTTACCTATACGAGTTTCAGCTTCCCGCTTGCCACTTAGCTTGATAACGACTCAAAAATCATTCCCTTGTTTTCAAGGGCTCTTCTTTCTTGTCTGCTCTGTGTACTACAGGGCAGTATTGACACATGGAATTAATGACAGGGTCTGTAATGAAACAACAGTCATGCAAACACCAGTCTGCTCTTTTGATAAAACAGCATGTTAGAGACCTATTCACCTCCCTCTAATTGAGTACTGCATAATAGTTCCGATCCTTTTATGTAACATATTTTGTTCTATGATTAGAAAAGAAGAATGGGGGGGGAGGGTCTATGAGGCATTGCTTCCTTCAATCACCCCTTGATTAATTCTCTTTTTAATGAGGGTGGCTGCTATTTAGACAGGTTCTGTTACATACTTGTTTTGTTGACTTCTGTACAATGTATAACAAAACCCAAGACAGGATAATTGGGAACCATTTCTTTGGCACGGAGATTCCTGCTCTTAATGTAAGGTTGGCTTGGAAAAAAGAACCCTGACATTTTAAATTAGCCATTTCATATTTAATTCCTTTTCACATTTGAAAGATGTAAGATAAATTAGTGTATAAATAAAGCATTTTAATTAACAGAACTTTTCCAGACATGCCTGCTACAATGGAGCCGCTGATAGCCCCAAGGAGGAGGCTCTGTATGTGTAGCCTTGGCTGTCACTCCGAGTCTGGGGTGCATCTCATATCAAGGTTTCAGTTTGTGCTGAAGTGCAATGGATTTCTGAAGAATTTGTGATGTTGTTTTTAGCCTGTTTTTTCCCACAGAAATAATACAACCTTTGTGGCTGGTTAACATTTTCAGATACTGTGAAAGATACTCTACAGTTCATGGCTTCCTAGTGCTTTCCGGTGAGAATCATCTTTCACAAAGCCACTTATCCAGTAGAATGGATGAGTCTGGTGGCTTTCCCACAGCAAACTCGAAATCTGCAGGCTGCCTCTGTTAAACATGATCCTGGAGATCCTCTCCTCAGCCCTCATACTTTGGGTATGGGTGCAATGGGAAAGGTAAAATGTACAGCATAAAATATTCATTCACAAGACAAATGGATATGGTGTATTATCCACATCACCATGTCTGGGAACTTTCTAAGAAACAGTCCTATTGGGAAGTCTTTTGAAAGTTGGTTTTTATTACATGATGACATGAATAGGAATTTGTTAGATTATTCGTATTTATTCTTCCTAAAACAATTAAGAAACACATTATTATAGTACTAGAAATTTTACTGATTTCCCTCTTAAAGCTGGGGTTTTGTTTTGTTTTTCATATGAGTCATTTATTTAGCATTAAACCTGATATTCAAGAAGAGCTGAACAATGCAATGAAAAAGCAGGCATGCATGTCCTCTGCATCTTAATTCTCTTCTAAGATAAATAATCCCACTCTTTTGTTTTCTGCATTTATTTAAAAATTTATTTTTCTTATTTCAAAATAATCAGACTGATAACCTTCAGAGTTGTTGGTAACGTTTCAAAACGGGATAAGGTCTGGAGTCTGAAGACAGAACTGAGTTGTTCTTAACTGGATGCCTGGTCTTGAGTTAGTCACTTTATCTTTGACACATTTACTCCTTAATATCTCTTACTCTATTTAATTCACAGGGCCATTTTAACAATCACTGGAAATAATATATACGGAAATATTTTTTAAAGCTTAAATCACTATATAAATATTAGTCTTTTATTATTCTCATTCCTGTTAGAGGAATTGCATGCAAAACTTAAATTGCTACCCACCTCACATTAAATAGCATGGTTATAAGAAAATATAGAGAAAGATGTCAGAGATAGTTCTGGAAGAATAAAATTCAGTTTTATTCTTAAGTGCTGGTGTTCTTTATTATTTATTGATAATTTATTTACAGAAATTTTCTATCCTGTTGTCTACATTAGCAAAATAAACATTAATAAGTGGTCAGCATGCCAATTGACACTGCTGAATAAAACAGCAGAAAGGAGTTCTCATATACTCTGCCCAATCAGGAAGACTTTAAAAGTTAAAGGTGGGGGTGACTAGGAGAATAGTAAGTTGGAGATTATTCTTACTTGATGTTTCTCTAATGGCCAAAAGTGATTTCAGCTATTGCTTTAACTATGAACTCAGAGTTGTTATTCCTACTCCAGATCTAAAAGACAGTGGCTGCCAACAGGCAATACAAAGGCAGTGTGATATCCTACTCAGAGCTGTCTAGTCACTGGAAGGAGTCCTCTATAACCTCACAATATCAAACTTTTCACTTTAAGAGTGTTTTAAGTGTTTGCCACTTTAAGAGTGTTTTAATCTAACTGGATCCAAGTCCCCTTAATTTAATTTCCAAGCAACTTTACAATGCATTTTAATGCTATAGAGCAGAGCTGTCTAATACAAATATAATTGTAAACCACAGGGTAAGCCATAAATGGTATTAAACATTTAGTAGCCACACTGAAAAAGAATAGGTAAAATTCATAATATATTTTGTTGGCTCTAATACTCATTTCAACATGTAATCCATATCAAACACTTAATGAGATATTCTACATTTTGAGGGTGGGGAGACTAAGACTTTGAAATCTTGTAAGTATATTCCAATTGGGACTAACCACATTGCAAGTGCTCAACATGGCTGGTGGTTACCATATCAGTGTAGACATAAAGGATTTTCTGATGGAAACAATTATGATTTTTAAATTTTTGTATCTATAATAGATCTTACAAAGCTTTAGAAATTGGGTCATGTTTCTGAAATGCACCTGAAAAGAAGCAAATTAAACCTGTCTATCTTACCACACAGGTAGGGATAAACAGTTGTTGAATTTTTTGTGAGGAGAGTAAAATAACTCACCTATAAAGAAAAACAAAGTATTTATGCCTGAAAAGTAACAAGTCCCTCTTGTGTTAGCAAGTTTAAAAATAAACTTTCAATTAAAAGTCATTATTCCTCTATTTAATGCCTGCATGTATTAAGAAAGCCATGTTTCAAATAGTATATAAAATGGCCATCAATCCATCAATAAAAATCAATTATCAGCTAAGAGTAAGAAAAGGAAGAAATAGTAGGATAGCTACTGATTCATTTACTTAGATAAACATAAATTTTAAAACAGTAATGGAGTTAGGGCTGAGTAGAGGATTAATCAGTTCTGTGTCCATTTAAGGAACTAAAGGGGATTACAGAAGTCAAAGTAACTTGAAATACTATTTTCTTGGGTTAGTTTAAGCTTAAGTCAATGTTTCTCCCTTTTCTTGGAAAAGGTACCCTTATTATATATGAGGTGTGTGCTGTTGTCAGGGCAAATGCAACTCTAACCATACTGGACTTGCTTAACCACACACAATCCCCATTCTAATCTGCTGGAGTTGTAGGGGCTTATTTTTTTCCAAGTGAGAGAAGGAAAGAGGGGGTGGAGAAGTGGGTAAATTTTACCCCTTCCCATCCTGTTCCCACATTAAAAATGTCAAATGAAGCTTTCTACAGTCTCATGCCCGGGCCTTAATGCTTGTACCTGATAGATATTACAGTTGTTTTATATTAAAGGAATTCTGTATCTCGATACTTAAGTTAGCCAGTCATGACCCAAAGTACTTTAGGCAATTCCTTTGCAGCCTTGAATTTTATGATGTTTCGCCAAGAAATGCAACTGACAAAGTATACTTTAAAGTCTTGCACCATGTAGGCTATTATAATAGAGCAATAAAATTGACATTCAAATCTGGGTATCAGCTGTGTCATTATTTCATTATCACATGTGGGGAAACCTTGGGGTATAAAGCACTGTACTAGCTAAACATGATGGGATTTAATGGGTTCAGATTATTCTCAAATGCTTAAGCCCTCCAGATATACTGCCAATGCCCTTATCTACAAATGTTACAAAAATATTCCTTTTAGTAATACTAAAGAAGAAAAAAACTGCTTGGAATACTACTAAGTCAACTGGTACTCAGAAGAAAATACCTGATTATTAATCTCTCTACTAGAGTCTTTGCACATTCTGGTGAGATAAAGTTGCTAAGGTGCTGCGTTCGTTGAGGCAGTAGTTACGTCCAGCATAGAGGCAAAACAGGGATTTAATTTTAAGTTTTACATTGGTGGTTTTACAATTTTGAAAGTGAGTAACATCTATGCCCTACACCAGGCTCAGTAATGGTACTTGGCATGACCAACCTTAGTCATCACTTTGGTAAGTGCTTTGGCACGGGCCACTGTTGCTAACCACCATCCTGGTGCAGGTCCTTCACATCTGCTCTCCTATGGATGGAAAAAAGGAAGTGTCTAGTGTCCATTCGTTGGCCACGTCACCTCCAACCCTATCCTTTTACTCACACACCTTTTAATTCAGGAGGAGAAAATGATTTCATTTTTGAGAAGGAAAAATTAATCAGACAAAACTACATGACACTCTCAGCACAACAGAGACTTGGTTGAATGCAGAACATCCTAGATGACAGCTGAGGGAATGAGGAGGAAGTGTTCTGGTAAACACTGTGACAGACAGACACAGTAGCACAGTGGACAGAGCAAAGGTCTTGAGTCCTAGAAAATGAAGTTCCTAATCTGACTTTATTAGGAAGCTAGAAAGAGAATGTATATGAAAATGTTTTGTGTATTGTCATAGGAAATGAATTACCATTGGTCATTAGCTTGGAAATATTTTGGACAATTCTTTGGTCCCTGCTTCCCCCAATGATAAATCTGATAAATTTGATTACTATGGTAACATGTTAACAAAACAACCTGAGTTTTTTGCAAAGATGGAGACTATGAATACCAAAGAATGATTAATAAGATTTTAAATTTCCCTCTACCTGGAATGAATGGTCATTTTTCATTTTTCTATCAAATACCTCTTAAATTTTAGGATTAGCGCAAATGCTGACATTGCCTGTGAAACACTCTCTGAATCATCCAGACAGAACGAACTGCTCCTTTTCCTGGGTGCTTAGAGTTCAACACAGCCCTCATTTTGTCATTTCCTTCTACCTTGTATTCTAGAATAGGTTAGAGCCAGTTTCTTCACTAGAATGTGAGTTTCCTAAAAGCAGAGACTGCCATGTTCACCTCTGAATCTCCCTTGGCTGCCTTGCACAGAGTGGCAGCTTTGTCAATGTTCCCTGAATTGTACTAAATTTAGTCTACTTAGACTGTACGCCATCTCTCTCTCCTTTTTTTTAACTTCAAAAAAAAAAAAAAAAAGAGAGAAGAAACTTAAGACTAATGAGGAATATAGCACAACAAACATGTAAGATGCATAAAGAATGGCTTCATTCTTTGCATTCCTTCTTTGAAATGCCCACTGCTAATCTTTATACAGATCTGTCATTGTTATTAGTGAGAGCAAATGTTAGAAAGCACACAAAGGCAGACAATGTAAAAAACCCACCACACATCAAGCAAAAAGTTTACATGATTTAGGACTATTCTCAAGGATGCCTTTTGCTTCAACTTTAATGGCAAAATTGGTACCATCAAAGCCAACACAAGACATATTTGCTCTGCTTTATACATGCAAAAATCAGCATCACCTTCAGATTGAGTTGGGCATCTGCTGGGTGTTTCCAGGTGAATGTGCATCTTCTTTGAGGCATAGTTTAAATCAGGTAGAAGCTTGGGTATTTCAGACTTGACGTTTGTGTATTTATTTGTTGGCAGCTTCTAGGATATGTGGATTCCCCTGAGATTAAAAGGAGAAGGACCTAGCACCTTTGGTTTCTGTGCCTGTTGAGAGGGAGGCCTTATGAAATGCTGGTGTCTCTCCCAGTAAGCCACGTAAGTAAATTATACTGTACTGTCTGAGGCAGCTCCTTCCCTCATCTAGCTCAGCGTAACCAGGGTAGATGGGAAGTTGAACAGCATTGTTTTTAACCATTAAAAACTCATTATTCAAAATTGGAACTTACGCAACTTAACTGATTGACTTTGCTAACCCTCTAATGTGCTCCACTCGGGTCCTTGCTACCACTTTGCCCTGCAGCTTCCTCCAGATGGACTCTTGTACAGATACCACTGAGTTTCATTAGCTACATCAGATCCCTTGGAAGAGGCTAACCACATAGATGTTTCATACATATATACACACATATTTAGAAATTGTTATTTTTGCCACAATTACTGAGTTCTAGTCAAACTTTGCAGATAAATGAAGCTACCTCTAAACAACTTCTACCACAAAACCAGCATCATTAAAAAAAAGAAGTTGACTGCAGAACGCCAGAATACCCACACTTGTCACACTCCTGTCAGCCTCATGCTCTTGTCCATTTCCCAGCTAAGTCCCTGCTGTGCCCTCTCAGCTGACTGCTTTGTTATAGCTTTCCTTTTTCATGGTTGGCTTTCCCTTTCCATTTGCTACTTCACCGAGTCATATTAACCTGGCATATATAGTTAAATATATATATATATATACACACACACATACATATATATATTATTGATCTAGTTATTAGGAAAAAGCAGATGACCAAAAGAAATGCACCTTTAAGTGACAGCTGCCACTAACACACAGCACTCACTCAAGATGGCTTAAAGGAGACAGTAACTCAATGTATGATTGGAAAACAGAGCAATTCAGCCAAGTATAAAAGGAATTATTTTCTAATAACTCCTTCAAGATGACTAGTTGCTTATTAGTATATACTTGATTTAATTATTTTCAAAACTAGTTACTTTTGGAGGGGAAGAGGGGGGTGAAACAAGAGGGGGAAGGGAAATTGTTTTTAGAGGCCATAATTAATAAAAATGCTTGCTTTTAAAAAATATTTCATTTGAGCTATTTCTTTTTACCTTTTCCTGCTGGGTATATGACATTTTAGAATTCCTGGTTTCAGCAGCAACCCAAAAAGGCAGAATTGCAAACTTGCACATCAAAAATGGGGTGTGTGTATGTGGAGGGGAGCGCAGTATGATTTGGAACAAAAACCAAAACAGAATAAAACAAAAATACAAGAAGCAGCAAAATCATTGAACCTAACTCACAGCATCTTTTTGAAGACAGGGCGGTTAGTTGGTTAAATATTATAGTGACCTAGTAGTTACTATCGTAGCCTGAAGAGTTTCCATGTTTAGGAATGCACATCCAGAAGCGGCACTTGTAGAAAAGCCAGGGGAGCCAAGAGGTCTCTGAACTACCGCTGCCTGGGCCACCCTGCTCGAATCAACATGGATTTCCAGAGTTGCTGTTCTATGGTAACTCTCAGTGAGAGAGACAAAGAAATAGAACATTTTTAGAAACCAAGCAAAAAATGGATGGTAATACAATACCTGGAAAGTTTATCAAGCATGTTGACAAGTTTCATGGCTTCATATTCTTTTTGTTCTTCTGTCATTTCATCTATGGGGTTTGGCATTGGTTCCTCTAAATGACCAGTGATAAGATTAATGCTACAAAAAGAAAAAAAAGTTATGCTGTATGTTTTAAATTTATGCTCTTTCTATACTTCTCTGGTCCAAGTTTTAGGTGATAATAAGAAAGAGTATAATAGCCAAAAAATTGGCAATTTCAATCATTATTTTATGGTATAGCACTGCTGTAGGAATTTTTTAAAAATGGACTTTTTCTATTAATTTGCTTTGGGATATGGGCTAAAGTTATTGTCTTTTTTAAAAAAACGAAAATTGACTTGCCAACTTTAAAAAAAAGGCATGGCTGCTTTTGAAAAATACAAAATTTGGTGCCGTTGGATAAATATCCTTGGATGCAAAGCTTATTCATTAATTATAAGGGGACAAATGATTTCAGAGAAGGTGAAATGAGGAAATCCATTTTGTGATACAGCATAAAATAAACATCAAAAAAAAAAAAAAGAACTGGAAAAATGACAGAGAGGCTGCGATCTGGAAATGAAAGCATGCCAATTTATAATCTCAGGAAATTAGTCCATTAGTGAAACCACAGAGGGCAATGAGTGTTTAAATAAAAGATAAAGCAGAAGATAATTTTAATTAGATCTGATCTGACCTAGATTTAAAAAGGAATAAAATCTAGCCTACCAGAAAACAAGTGTACCATCTTAGCTTTCTAGAAATAGATTTAATGCTTGTACAGTACTTGAAATGAATACCTTACGTAAACTTTGAATGAAGCTCTAATATCAAGCATTCTCTTAATTAAAAGCTGAACTTTTTTTCCCTGAGGGGAAATGAAAGATAACTTTTTCAGTAGCTGCTCAAGTCTGTAACTTAAACATTTTTCTGGAGAAGACGACAACAGGTTACACTATCTTGGTACCAGCCAAATACAGATTATTTTTTTAAATAAGAAAATGAAATATCCTACAAATAGCAAATTACTAATAAATTGCTTTCTAGAGTCAACAAACACCCAAAGCTTTCAGGATCTAGGACTTCAGTATAGGCAAATGACTGAGTAGATCAGTAATAAACAATGTAGAGTGATAGAGACTTGGGTAAACTGACTGGAACACACTGTCAGCCTGATTTTGAAAAATCATGTGGGCCACAACAAAGACATCACAGTAAGATTTTCTGGTGGGCAGCTTGCAAACCCTCCTTGAGACTTGCTTGGTCAAGTTACTTCCTTTGCTGACCATGGCTCTTCTCGTTTCGTATTAAGGCCAGCTGACTGAGTACTGTTACCTGTTACTATCAGGTTTCCTTTCCTTTTCCTACATTGGTCAGAGGCTACAGGACGCAGAGATTCTTCTGAAGGGACTCAGTGCTCAACTTCCTAAAAAATCAGACTTAAAACCTGTCTTGCTATTTTTACATAAGACTTACGTGTAGAGCTATAGTTTAAAAAGGTTTTTTTTTCCATTTAGAAACCCAGTACATAAAAGAGAACCACAACTTCTCAGGTAGAAGAGGAGATAGGGACAGCAAAGAATAGGGGCCTAGAGCCCCTCTGTTTCTCACGAACATACTACCTCTTAGGGTAGCCTCAAGGCACTTTCAGGCACTCTGAAGCAACCTGAAAACACACAAGCTTAGCACTGAGTCTTAACTTTGATTATACATTAGAATCACTTGGGAAACTTTAAAGAAAAATCTTGGATTTCACCACAGATCAACAAAATCTCAGTTTCTTTCTTCCTCTCTCACTATCTCTCTAGTTAAGTTTTTCGAATGATTCTGATACACAATGAAGTTAAACACTACTGGGCTGCTTCAGACACAAATTGTATACTATTTCATATCCTCTTCTCAGGTATTCATAAAACAAAAGGGCTTCTAGCTAGAGGCCATTGACAAAAATACCTAATTGGTCATCTTATGTCCTAAAAGTCAGGAACAAAAAGGAGAAAGACAAGGCTTCTGAGTGATGTGGAGGTATATCCAGATGCCACACTGAAAATGCACTTCCATCACACACCTATTATTTGCTCCAGCCTATAAAACAAGACATCAGTTTTCACTGGTTTCTTTCTTGCCACCTGCTAAATTATAAAAACAACTAGTCTTAAAAAAAAAAAAAAGGTACTTATTCTGGATATAGACCATGTGCCAAGCAGACAAAAGAAATCAGGCCTTAAAAGAAAGAAGGGAAGATAGATATATTAACTATGTAGATCATGCTCATTTGCTTCTTAAGATTTCCCTCAGATTCACTGGAGGCATGATTTAAACAATCAGATCTGTAGACTGCTTTGGAGTATGATGACATTAGCACAAAGCATCATTGCTAATGAAAGAAATCTGTCAGGAGGACACACTGGTAAGCCCTGTGCTATTGTGGGTACCGCAGCACACAAAGTCAGGATAGGAATTCCTGGATTAGGACACATTGGATTTTCTCTTGGTTCTCTTATGAGTTAATGTAAATGATGTCTGTTTTCCCTAAGTCCCTGTCAAGTCCCCTGGCTGCTAAGATGATTTAACAGCTTGCTATGAAGTTGGCTACTAAAGTTAACAAAATTTTTTGGTATCTGAGCATAAAAGCAACAGTCAGAACTCATCCTTTACCTGTGGAGTAAAACATTCTAACCCCTGCCCCAAATCTCTCCAGAGAGTTATGTTTCATTGTTTATTTTAAAAAGACATCTCCCCACCATGATACTTGGAAGAAGGTAAACAAACGCACAGATACACAAGATAGGGCTGTGAACTGCACTACTCTTATGGGAAAAAGGTCAGTGTGCTGTGGCGAAGGCACGCAATTTTTCCTCTTGTGCTTCCTTCACTCCACAGCCTCATGTAGCTCCCCTACCCAGAAGTCAGAGAAAACAAACAACAGTCACCATGACAACAATGATGTACAGTTTCACAAAATAGATAATTTTCAGTTGAACAAACACCAGGCACCTTTACAGCCTCAAGTAGTATGGTCTATCAGTACAGAGACTTAAAGTTTAAGGTTTCCAGATCTTGACACTTATTCAGGGCTACTTTTTTTTCTTCCAAGACTCTGAATCTTAAAATGCTTTAAGGACACCAACTGTGGAATACATTTTATTGGGTAGTTGTATTTATAATTTCTCTCACTTCATCTTTGTTTCCCTCCCCATACCCATCTTCCCAGCACTCCAATCCTATGGCTATTTTGCCTTCCAATTAGGTGACAAGGTATCATTCCTATCTATGATATTTCACTATGAAGTTTATATTATATAACCATTATAAGAACTGATAGAAGCTATATAGGCCTGGAGACAAAAGGATTAAGACATAGTAAAAGGTATGAGCGAATGAACACACCCGTAATAGTGAAAATATTTTTCAGGACTTTTGCTCGCTCTTCATATTGTTGCTACCTTTGGCCAATATCAACAGCACTAGGCCATTTAACAAGAAACAGCCATTAAAAGTTCACTCATGTATGTGAAACTCCAATATCTAAAATGTGTGGCTGAAATTTTACTGAAAGCATTCTGATTAAAGAAGAGACTCTCATGTCACATCCCTACAGGGGCTAGGCAGGTAAGATAAGTGAAAAAGAAAAGCTGTCAAACCAAAGGTGCTTATGCCTGCTATGAAGGGGATGGGATCGCAGCTACTCAGATCCATAAGTTGGCTGCCATCTGAGAATGCGGGCCTAAGATACCAAAATTTGCATTTTTCCTAAAGAAGGCAAATATCCAGATTTTTATCTGAAGCATATGAATCCTAAATCTTGGCAAGTAATTTTTTTTTTTAAGATTTATGTATTTACTTGAAAGAGTTACAGAGACAGAGAGAGAGAGAGAAATGAGAGAGCTTTCATCTGCTGATTTACTCCTTAGATGGCTCCAAGGGCCAAGGCTGGGTCAGGCTGAAGCTAGGAGTCAGGAGCTTCATCGGGGTCTCCCACATGGGTGGCAGGGGCCCAAACACTTGGGTCATCTTTTGTTGCTTTTCCCAGGCAATTAGCAGGGCGCTGGATCAGAAGTGGAGCCGTGGGGACATAAACTGGCGCCCATATGGGATGCTGGTGTTGCAGGCAAAGGCTTTACTCGTTATGCCACAATGCCAGACCCAGCAAGTCATTATTTTAAGAAGCACTGTATAAAACAAAAACACAATCCAAACAGTACTACATGGGATAAGCCAAACAAAACATACTTGTGAGCTAAATCAGTCTATGTACTGACAATTTGCAACCTTTCAAGAAGGAGATCAGTGTTTTTAGGAAAAGGCATTTTGTAAGCTTAGACCAGGAAAGAAATGGGGTAGGTGAAGTGGGGAAGGAGATGTGACATAGGAATGAAACTAAAAATGTCTTCACGGGACAGAAAACAAATACTCAAAATATTTGCCCCAACATGCCAGTACAAACAGCAAAATGGAGGTTTCTTGAATTTCATTCCCTTGGTTCCCACTCCCCTACCAGATGTGAAGCTTGCTAAGGGTAGGAAGGTCAAACATTTTTATATACTAATGCTGAGTACTGGCTGAATAAAAAAATTATTCAACATCTCAAAAAACTCATTCACCAAAAATTTACCAAGTGCTTACTACCATGTGCCAGGTACTATTTTTGAACAAAATCAGACAAAATGAAAACAAAAACCCTACCTCACCTCTCCTAAAGGAGCTTATCTTCTTTGTGGAGAAAACAACAGACTTAATGAGTAAGGAAGCTTGTGTTATATGTTAGAAGGTGACAAGTGTGCAAGAAAAGAGTAATCTAAGTGCAGGTAAAAGAGTCACAACTGTTCATAATGCTTCTCTAGAAAGTGATATTTGAGTAAAGTGAGAGGTGAGGGAATGAAACGGACTAGCTCTCAGGACAACAGGCATTCCAGGCAGAACGGACAAAGCAAAAATCTGGCACAGGAGCATGTCTGGAGTGTCGGACAAAGAATACAGTTGTCAGCATGGCAACAGCACAGTACAAAAGGGGACAAGCATACCACTGCACAGACTCTGGTTTTTAGCCAATGAAGAGTTTTGAGCAGCTGACACGGTGTGACTTATGTTTTGTAAGGATCACCACTGACTGCTATGTTGAGAATAGAATGGAGAGGGGCATCTGTAAGACCAGTTAGAAGGCTATTAAAATTTTAACTAATACTAATTAAAGGTGACTATATTTTCAATGTATTATGAAAATAAAGCCAGAACCACCTGTACATATACAAGGGTCCTTCAAAAAGTTCATGGAAAGGGGTCAGAGTTGTGGTGTAGCAGGCTGTCATCCTCTGCAATGTTGGTATCCCATACGGGCACCAGTTCGTGTCTCGGCTGTTCCACTTCTGATCCAGCTCCCTGCTAATGGCCTGGGAAAAGCAGTGGAAGTTTGCCCAGTTTTTGGGTTCCAGGCACTCATGTGGTGGATCTGAAAGAAGCTCCTGGCTCCTGGCTTTAGTCTGGCCCAGCCCTGGCCATTGTGGCCATCTGTAGTATAAACCAGTGGACAGAAGATCTCTCTTTCAAATAAATAAATATTTTTTAAAAAATGAGAAAAAAGAAAAAATTCATGGATGAATGGAGTTAGAAGATAAGTTTATTTTTGGTGCAAAAAAGGGTTAATATCATGATATTTTTCATAATATACATTTTCTAAGAACTTTTTGCAAACACCTCTTATGTGAATATTTATTGAATTAGAATGGGTCAAATATAACTTTTGTGTTTTTAGGGGTTTATACAGCTACATTTACTTTCTCTTTTTTTTTTATTTTTTTATTTTTTTGACAGGCAGAGTGGACAGTGAGAGAGAGACAGAGAGAAAGGTCTTCCTTTGCCGTTGGTTCACCCTCCAATGGCCGTCACGGCCGGCGCGCTGTGGCTGGCGCACCACGCTGCGGCTGGCGCACCGGGCTGATCCGATGGCAGGAGCCAGGAGCCAGGTGTTTTTCCTGGTCTCCCATGGGGTGCAGGGCCCAAGGACCTGGGCCATCCTCCACTGCACTCCCTGGCCACAGCAGAGAGCTGGCCTGGAAGAGGGGCAACCGGGACAGAATCCGGCGCCCCAACCGGGACTAGAACCCGGTGTGCCGGCGCCGCTAGGCGGAGGATTAGCCTAGTGAGCCGCGGCGCCGGCCATTTTCTCTTATTTTCTAACAAAGAAAGATAAATATAAATGCCCTGAGGACCAAGAAGCTAATTAATGGGCAACCTCATCCTTCCCTTTGATTGGCTTGGAGGAAGAATAAGAATCAGTTGAAACACAAGCTTTGACTTCACATCCATTAAGATGACTATACAAAATATACACACCCAGAAAATAGCAGGTGTTTTGAAGACCAGAAAAAAGAGAATCCTTGTGCCCAGCTGGTGGAAACATAAAATGGTGCAGCTGCTGCATAAAATGGTATGACAGTTTCTTAACAAATTAAACCTAAAATGCCATGAGATCTAGCAATTCCACTTTTGGGTGCATACTCAAGAAAGGTGAAAGCAGAGACTTGACTGGGTATCAGTACACCCATGTTCAGCATCATCAATCACAACAGTCAAAAGGTATACACAACCCAAGTGTCTACTGATGTTTGAATGAATAAACACAATGTCACTGGGAAGCAGGCCACACAGCAGACTCATAGAATGACAAATGCCCTAAACAGCACTCTGGCCTCAGAATCAGCCCTTAAAGCATCTGGATCTGGTTGAAAAGCCCATGAGATTACTGATGCCATAAACAAGAGTGTCAATTTGTTAAGTCAACAACAGGAGTCACTGTGCACTTACTCCTCATGTAGGATCTTTGTCCTTAGTGTGCTATACATTGAGATTTAATGCTATAACTAGTACTCAAACAGTATTTTTCACTTTATGTTTCTGTGTGGGAGCAAACTGTTGAAATCTTTACTTAATGTATGCTAAACTGATCTTCTGTATATAAAGAGAATCGATAATGAATCTTGATGTGAATGGAAGGGGAGAGGGAGTGGGAAAGGGGAGGGTTGCGGGTGGGAGGGACGTTATGGGGGGGAAGCCACTGTAACCCATAAGCTGTACTTTGGAAATTTATATTCATTAAATAAAAGTTAAAAAAAAAAAAAAAGCCCATGAGAGCATTTCAGGCATGGGAAGCAAAGACATGGTGGCAAAGAATGGCCTACATGAAAGATCTCTGTGACTGAGATCCCAGTAGAAAAAAGAGACCATCAAAGAAGGAGGAACCTTTCTCTGAAGGGAAGAGAGAACCTCCACTTTGCTTATGGCCTTGTCTATAAATACTGACAGTTTATGGCCCTATCTAAATAATGTCAGTTTGTGGAATCAAAGGCTTCCATAGCCTTGGCAGTTCATGACAAGAATCTCAGGTGATCACTGACATCATAAACAAGAGTGTCAATTGTTAAATCAACAACAGGAGTCACTGTGCACTTGCTCCCCATGTAGGACCTCTGTCCTTAATGAGTTGTACTATGAGAATTAACGGTAAAACTTGTCTTCAAACAGTACTTTATACTTTGTGTGTCCGTGTGGATACAAACGGTTGAAATATTTACATAGTACAGAGTTGATCTTCTGTATATAAACATAATTAAAAATGAATCTTAACAAAGAATGGGATGGGAGAGGGAGTAGGAAGCGGGACGGGAGTTGGGGTGAGAGGGTGGGTATGGGAGGAAGAACCACTGTATTCCAAAAGCTGTACCTATGAAATTTATATTTATTAAATAAAAGCTTTTAAAAAAACACAATATATGGACATACTGATTGTTATGCAACCTTAAAAAGAAAATTTGACAAATGCTACAATATATATGAACCTTAAAGACATTATTTTAAGTAAAATTAATCTCAAAAGGACACATACTGAATATGATTCCACTTACATGAGACTCCTAGATTCCACAGAGACAGAAAGTAGAATGGTAGTAACTAAAGGCTGGAAGGGGTGGAAATGAATATAGAGTTTCACTGAGGAAGATGAACAAGTTCTGGGAATCAGCTGTGGTAATGGTTGTAAAACAGTGAAAAGGTATATAATGCTATGATAGGTACATTTAAAATTGGTTACAATGGTGAATTTTATGTATGTTTTACTCCCAAAAAGCAGAGTGAAAGACAAAAAAAATTTGCTTTGCCTACTTCAAATGACAAAATTCTCCCAAATCACAAGTGCTACAGTCAGGCCACTTGACCACTTATGAACTGTTTGCCCTGGACAAGTTTTTATGACTTCACTCAGCTTTAGTTTCCTAAAGTCTTCAATAACTAAAGAAGCCATGCAACAACTACAAGTTTTTGTGGAGTTTACTATAATTAAATTCAGATATAAGATATTTTGAAGAGATACCAGTTCCTAGGGATTTTGTATAAATGTAACACTGATTCAACATTAAAGTAGAGTAAATAGGAAACTGCATCCTAGTATTTACAATATATCAGCAATGGAAGGAACGAGGGTAATGTGGTATCATTCTTTAGCTACACAAATATATGAATACCAAATATACATACATATGTGAATACCAAATTTTATCTAGGCAATTAAAAACTCCAAAAATGCCTTTTTAAATTAGAGTACTTTCAAAATGTCTCCTATATTAGGCTGTTTGATGAAGAATAATATCCTTAATATAAAGGACAGAAAGCTAATGGTTGTGAATCTAAAGGAAAAGAAAATGAAGCAAAGCTCAGCTCAGTTAACACACTTGGCCACCTTGCTGCCCATTAATTCAAACTATAATACAAAAGAAAAATTAGGGAATGCAATTTTGAAGTGCAAAACTGTGATGTGATCACAAATATCACATATGATAGTAAACTTCTGGAAATAGTATTCATGGCAGAAGTGATAATGATTTTATTTTCAACTCTGGTCTTTCAGAGATATTTCAATATGTTCCACGATTGCTTACAATAAATCCCAGTTCCTAGAAATGGTAGTTAAATCTTATTATACACCATCACAACCCAAACTGGGCAAAAAGAAAAACCTTCAATTCTTGATTTCTGGTTCACTTCAAAAATACTAAAAACAGGTAAGTTATTTACCTAGTCCCAACAAAAATAAGACAACTATAATAGGACTTAAGAAGCATAACAAAATCATAACAAATAAAGGAATATTTTTGTCTTGTGCTGAAGAAATTATCTGTACAGCTGGTATCATGGTAGCAGATCAGAATAACAAAGTCAAGAAGGCAACACTACTGAGTTTACCTGAGACAATGCTTTGTAAGCTTTTGGATGTACTTGTGAACTAGTGTAGAGTGTGAAGAGTGTCAGGAGCTGTGGTAGGGTTCTGTCCACTCTGATTATTCCCATCTCCTATCCCACACCAAAGTAGCCCTTTAAAGTCATCACTTTGGACCCATACTTGCCTATGTATCCAGCCTAAAAGTCACTGGTCTACAACAAACCAAACTTGATTAGACATATCTCTCTCCATGTACATGCCATGTTAGTCAGTCAGATCACATACACTGTCAAGGGACCTCCAGGCTCAATGCATAAAAGAAACGTGTAGAAGTTAGAATTTAGAAATTTGGTTTCCACTTTGCTGTAACGACCAAAGATTACCTGAAAACTTTTAATAAACCTGGCGAGACAGACTCCAAAAACTTATGTGTCATGTAACTTGATTCTGTGAGTGTATTTTGCTTTAAATCTGCTAATTGCAGAAAGCCATTTCCAGTCCATTAAATACATTTATTTTGACACAAAAAGGATTACTGTGATATTATCTGTCTCCCATAGCCTGAATGGTAAGCTCCATACAATTCTTGGGTTCAGATTCCAGTAAAGGATTACAGGTTACCTTGGTGCATTAATCAGAATCCACTTACATTTTTGACAATGGGACCAGGGCCAACTGGATGAAGGGTTATTTCTCTGCTTCTGCCAATACTAGCAACTACTGTGAATAAATATAAGAAAAGCAGACTGGGGTCTTGGGAATGCTAACTGCTGAAGGGTAATCAGGGAGTAGAGAAGTAAGCAATTCTTTCAGATTCTGACTCTACATTTGACTAGACTGGTAAAAAGTCTCCTAACAAGTTCTTTGAGCTCTGTGGATCAGTCCTCAGAGCACAAAAGATTGTATTCCTTGCAAAGAAGTTTGTGCATCATCACTTCCACAGGGGCCATTTCAAGAAGTCTTTTAAAGTAACTATGAAGTATCCTACCATACTTTTTCCACCTCAAATAGGGAAGGTTTAAGAGAAAGAGACACAAATCTATCTGAAGAGGGAAGATACACCACTTGAAAAATTCATACTTGTAATGAATAATGTTTAAGAAACACAACAAAATTTCACAATGATGACTATTCTGATCATACTAACACACCATTCCTATGAAAAATATATGTCAACTCCAAAGGTTAGAAAAGATTTCAATTAGGGAAGTAAGGTCCAAGTATAGGAGCTTGTCATGACACAGTGCCAAGACAACAACAAAATCAAACATCATGGTTATTGATGTAAACAAAAAATGCTTTCCTGAAATGTAACACTGCTTCCGCAATTTAATCTAAGTCTGTTTGCTTTAACACTGAAAGAGACACACTGTCCTTGTGCTTTCTTTGAGCTTCTTAATATATAGTAGCATTCTGGCACCTGCTAGATAGATGACCATGACCATTTTAGAAGTCTTCTACTAAATAAAGTCAAAAATACACACAGAGGTGCAAAGATATCAACCATCCATGAAAACTCATGAGCTTTTTCTTCCTTGACTTCTCTTCCACATACCCCAGGATTCTAGGACTGTCTAATGTAATTTCCACTTTGATTTAAAAATAAGAAACTTTTCAAGTGGTATATCTTAAAGTCTGAAATGAAGAGATATAAAACTGTTAAATTGAAGTGGAAATATAGTTTATGGGATAAAAAAATCAAGAGCTGGTAAGACTAATTTAGAATGATGACTTCTATAATTAGAAATGAAATAAATTGATACCTCTATCTGAGCTTAAAATACATGATAGGTATGTTCAATTTATAGCATCTAAATAGTGGTAGTATTATGAACATACTTCTTAGAGTCATCACTAGCTTTTTTTCCCCAAAAACCTTTTTTACTAGAACACTTTGCAGAGGCTGATAGTATTGGGGATGCTAAAAGTTAACACTACCTGATCAGCCCTGATTTGCTAAGAAATAGGTCATAGATGTCCTGCTGATTGAGGGTTGACTGATCATTTCCCTCCCACATACTGATAACCCATTACTTGCATGTTAACAGGACACAGCCTATGCTTTTTTATTTTTAAATAAAGGATTAATTCTGCAGATGATACTCTATTCTCAATCATTTACTATATGATCCACATCACACCTGGTTGTTAAAAAACACAGCATGTCAATCATCACTGATAATGCCAAAAGGGAAGGGCTTACTTTTGAATGTCCAGTAATGGAACCTAGAAAAAAACTGAGCTTAAATAATTCCTAATAAGTGGAAACTAAGAAATTCACCTGGGATGGAATTTGAGAGGGGAATGAAAAGGATGGGGAAGAAATAGAAAGGAGAGGTAGTTTGTCTTGGGATAAAAGAGAAGAATTATTGTCTAATTTCTAAGTAGTCACCAGAGAAGACTTCAGAGAGTCACTGGTTTGCTTATTCACTGCATTACTGCATCAGTAAAAATATGATTCCCTAAGTATGTTAGATTAAAATTCACTATAGAGTAAGACTTACTTCCTTGTCAAATGTGTCTTCATTGCCTTTTTTTGGGGGATCAGGGGATGGTGCTCATAGGGCTATTATGTAAGAGGGAAGTTCAGAAAGTACAAGACCTATATTTAGATTTCTAAGAAGACTGAAGCATCAAATCATCAACTTAAATACCTGGTCTTGTTTATACCTTTAAAACCTGAACCTATAGAAAGGAAGGCAAATGGTAATCACTAACACTTTTCCAATGTATGATGGTAGATATCTAAAAACACCAGCTCCTTAGTACTTGGGGGAGAATAATGAGCACTGAAAATACTCTGTGGCAGAACAGCTCCTGCAGTATTATCCTTCTTCAGTCACTTGAAATCATACTCTAAGGAACTAGCTGTGAAACTGCCTCTAAAACAGCATTAAATGGAAAGCTTCCAAATCCACAAGAGAAAATTAACACTGGAAAATTAAAGGAAGTGAAAAGCAAATAACCAACTCAAAGGCACAGCCATAGTTAGGTAAAAAGAAATTAGATACTATACTTTGGTTTTGCATTTTTGTATTCTTCAGTGTCTGTGTCCTCATCCTCTGAGTACCAATTATCGCCTCTTCCGCCAGCCAAGAGTCCCCTGGCAGCCAAGAGTCCTGCAGCATTCCCATAGCCAGTGTATTTCAGCAGACTGTCCACTGCAAAAAACAGAACAGGGTTTGAGACAGGGATCTTCAGATTCTCATTATCATCACCAGCCACTCAGCTGCAGGGAGGCTGAAGAGACATACCATGACACAGAGGTTTACCCAAAGGGTGGCAGTGAATACCCACAAGGCCTCCTATGTATTCTGAGGACTAACAGCCTTGTTTAGGTATCAAACAAGGTTGTTCTGAACACACTTTTGGCAGGAGTAGGGTCTCTGTGACTGCTAGGCCATTGATAACTGTCATGTTTTAAGTTTTTAACTTCAAATTTTAAAATCCAGATTCAGAGAAATAAGAAATTAGAGACAGGAGTCAGATTGGGATTTTACCAATACGGCAAGTCATATAAAATTTTTTTCAAGGCTATAAGAAATAAGAAAACTTAAGGATATTAGTATATAGAATAACTAACTTACTGCTTTTAAATAAAAAGTTAGCAACATAGGGTCTGTGTTGTGGCACAGCAGGTTAAGCTGCCACCTGGGATGCTGGTATCCATATGAGCACTGGTTCAAGCTCTGGCTGCTCTAATTCCAAACTAGCTCCCCACGAATGCACCAGAGAAAGCAGCAGAAGATGGCCCAAGCTCTTGGGCCCCTGCCATGCATGTGAGACCCAGATGGGTTCCAGCTCCTGGCTTTGACCTGGCTCAGTCCTAGGCATTGAGGCCTTTTAGGAAGTGAATGAGCCAATGGAAGATCTCTGTTTGTCCCTCTCTCTGTAACTCTGTCTTTCAAAATAAATAAATAAATCTTCATTATTTAAAAAAAAAAATCCCAGGTTTTTTTCTTATTATCGTTTTCTTTTTTTTAAGACATTTATTTATTTGAAAGGCACAGTTACAGAGAGGCAGAGGCAGGCAGAGAGAGAAAGAGAAAAGAGAAAAGAGAAAAAGAAAGAGAGAGGTCTTCCATCCACTGATTCACACCCTAAATGGCCACAATGGCAGGAGCTGGGCTGATCCAAAGCCAGGAGCCTGGAGCTTCTTCCAGATCTCCTGCATGGATACAGGGGCCCAAGGTCTTAGGCCATCTTCTACTGCTTTCCCAAGCCATTGCAGAGAGCTAGATCAGAAGTGAAACAACCAGGACTCAAATCAGCACCCATTTGGGATGTCTGCACTACAGGCAGTGGCTTTCTTTACCTGCTATGCCACAGTGCTGGTCCCAATAAATAAATCATTTAAAAAATGTAAATATATATATAAAGTTAGCAATAGGTAAGCATTTGAAATCCACTGAGAAGGTAAGGCTAGATTTTAATAATGGCTCTACCACTTACTAGCTGGTTGACCTTAGACAAGATATTTTGCAGTTGTACTCCAGTTTTCTAACCTGTAGAAGCAGAATAGTAACTATCATCTTCATAAGTTAATACATGCAAAGTGCTAAAGGAGTACCTGGCACAGGTAAACACTCATTCTTTTTCCCTAATAATTTTGGGTAAAATGGTAATTTTAGAGTTTTAAAAAGAATCCCAATGAAATATTTGATGCAATTCCTCTGCAGTTGGTATTCTCCTGCCAACAGTGTAAGGCAGTATCTCTGAGATGAACAGACATAAAACTTTTGCAAGAAAACCCTGCACTGTAGGTTTTTTTTTTAATTTTGGGTGATTTTAAAATATCTTTAAGGAAGATACAAAGCAATAAATGGTAGCTTTAATAACCAGTACTTCCTTTTCTTCAGATCAATTTCAAGGTAAACACCAGTATATTTAATCAAATGATAAAAACAGGCAAAATTTATTTCCTACTATCTTATCCATGTATAAAGCCAGAGGAAAGTCTATATCTGGAATACTAATATAATTCAGGTGATTTACAAAATAAAGTTGGAGGAGATACAGACAAGGATAATTAAAATCACTTTGAAGGGGGCAGGTGCTATGGCGGAGCAGGTTGGGACACAGCCGACAATGCCAGCATCTTCTGTGGGTGCCAGTTCGAATCTTGGCTGCTTTGCTTCCTGTTGGATTCCCTGCTAATGGGCCTGGGAAAGCAGAGGAAGATGGCCTGCCTACTTAGGCCACTACTACCCACATGGGAGACCTGGATGAAGTTTCAGGTTCCTGGCTTTGGCTTGGTCCAGCTGGGGCCATTACAGCCATTTGGCAAGTGAACAAGCAAATGAAGATCTCTGTCTTTTCCTCTCTCTGTAACTCTGTATTTAAAACAAACAAAGAAGCAAATAAATCTTTTTAAAAAAAGTAGTTTCGGGACAAATAAAAAGAAGCCCTGCTCTCAAAGAATAAAGCAAACTAGTAAGAACCGTGTAAAAGGAAACATGCGTTAATAATATAAGTAAATGAAATGACATTTACCCTAGTCATTTTCTTCTTCTGTTATTTTTATTTTTATTTATTTATTTGAGAGATAGAGCTACAAAGAGAGGGAGAGACAAAGGTCTTCCATCCCTGGTTCACTCCCTAAATCGCCGCAATGGCCAGGGCTGGGTTGATCCAATGCCAGGAGCCAGGAGCTTCTTCCGCATCTCCCAAGTAAATGTGGGGGCCCAAGGACTTGGGCCAACTTCTACTGCTTTCCCAGGCTATAAGCAGAGAGCTGGATCAGAGGTGGAGCAGCCAGGACATGAACTGGTGCCCATATGGGATGCTGGTGCCAGAGTTGGAGGCTTAGCCTATTATGCCACAGCGCCAGCCCCTACCCCAGTCATTTTCAACCTTAAAACCTACTGGTGGGGCAAGTGTTAGGTCCAGCAGTTAAGATGCCTGTATACCATACTGAAGTGTCTATGTTTCCATAACTGGCTCTACTCCTGATTCCAGCTTCCTGCTAATGCAGATGCTGGGAGACGGTGATGGCTCATGTGATTGGGTTCCTGCCACCCATGTGGGAGACCTGGACTGAGTTCTTGGCTCCCAGTTAGGGGACATTTTGGGCATTTGGGGAGTGAATCAGCCAATGAGAGAACACTCTCTGTGTCTCTAACCAAATAAGTAAATCATTAATTTAAAAAGAATACTTAGGACAGGCATTTGGCACAGTAGTTGGAATGCCTGTATCCCTTATCAGAGTGCCTGGGTTTGAGTCCCAGCTCAGTACCTGATTCTAGATTCCTGCTAATACACATCTTGGGGGGGCAGCAAGTGATGGCTCAAATAGCTGGGTCTCTGCCATGCAAGTGGGAGACTTAAAGTTCCTAGTTCCCAGTTTCAGCCTGGCCCAGCTCTGGCTGTTGTAAACATTTGGGGAGTAAACCAGATAAATGGATGTCTGGATGAGTAAACTCTAAAAACAAATAAACACACAAACAAAAAACCTTATTGAAAACCGTAGTTTCTTTGGTAATATTCTCAATGGATGATGCACAGGATCATATTTCAAGTAAATGAATCCTTAATAAAAAGTCAATGTACAGTATAAACAGGCATTTTCAATATTCATGGAGGTCAAACATGATCATGCACAAAACCACTGAAGACAAAGGATCACAAATCTAAACATATGGCACTAATGCTCTCACTGCAAGCATTATTGATGAGGCCTTTTATTTTTCTTAAACAAACAAGTATGTTTTGCACTCTGGCCTCAGAGTCAGCCCTTAAGGCATTTGGATCTGGCTAAAAAGCCCATGAGAGTTTCTTAGGCATGGAAAGCCAAGACACTCTGGGGAAAAAATGACCTAAATGAAAGATCTCCGTGAGTGAGATCCCAGTGGAAAGAATGGGCCATCAGAGAAGGAGGTACCTTTCTCTGAAGAGATAACTTCCACTTTGACTATGGCCTTGTCTAAATAAGATCAGAGTTTGAGAACTCAAGAGGCTTCCATAGCCTTGGCAGCTCATAAGAGCCTCAGGTGATTACTGACGTCATAAATAAGAGTGTCAATTGTTAAATCAACAACAGGAGTCACTGTGCACTTGCTCCCCATGTAGGATCTCTGTCCTTAATGAGTTGTACTATGCGCATTAATGTAAAACTACTACTCAAACAGTACTTTATACTTTGTGTGTCTGTGCGGGTGCAGTCTGTTAAAATCTTTACTTAGTACATACTAAGTTGATCTTCTGTATATAAAGATAATTGAAAATGAATCTTGATGAAGAATGGGCTGGAAGAGGGAGTGGGAAATGGGAGGGTTGAGGGTGGGAGGGAAGTTATGGGGGGAAAAGCCGCTATAATCCAAAAGTTATATTTTGGAAATTTATGTTTATTAAATAAAAGTTGAAAAAAATTTTAAAAGTAAAAAAAAAAGTATGTTTAGTAGCTCCAGAAAATAGGTATTCACTGAAATTATGAAAATCTAAATTGAGGTTATATAAATGATTTAAATTAATATACCTAAAGACAAAATAACAATAATAAAAAATAGCTAACAATTAAAATAATCTAAAAATGGAAAGATCAGGAAAGGTCAAAATAGGCTAAGCAAGTGAACAGAAAATGAAGTATTGCTTTATGTGGAAAATCTCTGTGAAAGCTTGTCAACAGTAAAAATCTGTGGCACATTTAGGGAAATAATGTTTACTGCTCTTTCAGTGGAACAAATATTGTATGCCAACTCTGACAGCATAGGTTACAAAGATGATTTAAGACACACTTTGCCTTTAAAACAGGTAAGGCTATAGGCAATAGTTTAAAAATAAAATGAGTTTTTATGAAATAAACAGCTAAAATATCTGAAAATGGATAGAAATGGAACACAAAGTCCTCAGTTAAAAGCACTTAGTAGAGCATCTCTAGCTCCTTTTTAGTCTGTTTTCAATATACCACATAGGAATCAGCATCAGCAAGCTAAGCTGCTGTCTGCAATGCCAGCACCCCAGTCTGAGTGCTGGCTCAAGTCCCTGCTGCTCTGCTTCTGATCCAGCTCCCTGCTAATAACGTGCCTAAGAAAGCAGCAGAGGATGGCCCAAGTATTTGGGCCCCTGCCATCTACACAAGAGACTGAATGGAGCTCTGGGTTCCTGGTTTCAGTCTGGCCTAGCTTCGGCCATTGTGGCCATCTGGGGAATGAACCAACATATGGAAGATCGATCAATCAATCTCTCTCTCTCTCTCTTTCAAATAAATAAGCAAATCTTTTAAAAAATCAGATACACCATATTCTTTTTGACACTGGATAAGAAATAAAAGGAGGGCTGAACTTGGATGTTAAAGTGAGCTACTAAGACACCGAAGATTTTCTGGGCAGTCCTTTAAAAAAAGCACATAAGTACATTTGTTCTTTGTTGTAGCAATCATTTATACACTTCTGGGAGAATGCTTCCATCTTGGCATCCAGTCAAAATGCTGCAAGAAATACTTCCCTAGACGCTACAGAACACTAGGAACAGAGCAAAACAGCCACCAAAGTACTGTGCAAATCAGAACTTCACTGGTGGTCAGAGAATTATTGTTCACACAGTGTATCAGAAAAGCAGACAGTTTGCTCTTCTGTCAAGAATGGCAGAACCAAATTCTATCCAGAGTCCATTTCTCTTTTTGTGTAAATCCTTTTTTTTCTAGTCAAATACTGCCACTTTTAGAAATCCATACCAACAGCTTCCTTTGACTAGTGTCCTTATTCCATTCCTTATTCCCTCTACTATTCCTTAAATGCACACAAGTGCCTGATATCTTTGTAAATCAAATGATTTCATTGCCTTCCTGCATCAAACCTCTAATTTATCCCCTAAAGGCTAAACTCAAATTCAAAAACAGAGCCTGGGCTCTTAATTTTATGACTTCTGTCTTCTTTACCAAACTTGTCTCCTCCATTGTGGATGCCACTAATCTTGAACTAGTCTCTAGTCAAGGCTATCTCCCATTCCTTTGTGAAGACTTTCTCTGACCTCTACATTCCCAAGTCATTCCCTCTTCTGGAATGCCATAGTTCCTGGCACATTCTCCTTACCACTGTGCTTACCACAGTGTACTTTTTATATTTACATATGTAAATATATATTTACAAATTATACTTTTATTTATAATTATTTGCAGGACACGGTACTACACCAGTCTGCACTGAGAGAGAGCACAAATGTTGGCTCTTTTATTTAGCATTTATTGGGAACAACTATTTGTAAAGTACTTATTTTATTAAGCAATGGGGATCCAAACATAAGTAAGGGATGGTCTCCAATCTAAAGAAAATAGATGTCTGGAATGCTAGTTTAACAAGTAAGAATTACAACATAACAATTTTCAAAAGTATTAAAAGCAGAGATAAGTAAAAATGATACAATGAAAAGAATGATTAATGATGGATAGAGAAGTCTTCACAAAGATGATGATGAAGCTGATGTTCAAGGATAAGTAAAGCTCTCTAGCCTATCACAGGTAAAGGCACTGCATGCAAAAAGGAACTGTATCTGCCAACCATGGAGATATATCAAGAAATGGGGCAGTATAATAAGGCAAGAATAAAGAATTCAGTGTTGTTATGCAAGGAGTGTAACACATACTACAGAGGTAAGCCATGGAGTAAAATGTGGATTTTATCATGCAGGTGATAAGGAATCACTGAAAGTTTCACATGGGAGGAATGACCAGTATATTTTTATTTTAGAATGATCCCTCTGTTAACCATGTATAAGACAAACAGAAGAAAACCTGACTAAATACAGAAAGATTGATGCTATTACTTTATTAACAGCTTAAGGAAATTAGTGACCAGCTTAGTAGCAGATAAAGCTGTGGCTGCCACTTAAGATACCGACTGGCATCCCATATGCGCGCCAGTTTGAGGCCCAGTTGTTCCACTTCCCATCTAGCTCCCTGCTGATGTGCCAGGGAAAGTAGCACAGGACAGCCCAAGTCCTTGGGCCCCTATACTCATGTGGGAGACCTGGAAGAAGCTCCTGGATTTGGTATGTCCCAGCCCTGGCTGTTGCCATTTGGGGAGTGAAAAGAAGCTAGGAGAACTCCTAGGTTTCTGGCTTTAACAACTAAATAGGTAATGGTGCCTTCTGCAGATTAAGTGATCAAATGATAAAGAAGAGGTTGAGAGGCATGAGAAAGGAGATAGTACTCAACTTTAGACAGGAATTTGAGACATCTGTGTGAAACTGAGGTGGAGATGTCTAGTAGCAGGTAGAATAACATGACTAAGATTCAAGAGAAAGGTTGGGATTGGAGATATACAGATTTGGAAATCCATTCAGCAAACTGGCTGAAACAGACACCAAGAGGATGAGATTACTCAGGGAGCGATGTGAAGTGAGAATTGGAACCTGAAGATAACTTAAGGGAACACTAGCAATTAAATGTGGACATGGAGGGCCAGCACTGTGGCACAGCGGGTCAAACAGTTGCCTGCAGCACCAGTATCTGATATGGGTGCTGATTGGAGTCCCAGCTACTCCACTTCCAATCCAGTGCCCTGCTAATGTGCCTGGGGAAGCAGTAGAGGACGGCCCAAGTTTTTTGGCCCCTGCACCCACTTGGGAGGCCTGGACGAAGCTTCTAGCTCCTGGCTTTGGCCTGGCCATTGTGGCCATTTGGGAAATAAACCAAATAAAAGATTTCTTTCTCTGCCTCTGTCTCTCCCTCTCTGTAACTCTGCCTTTCAAATAAATAAGTAAATCTTTAAAAAAAAAAAAAATGTGGACATAGACAAAGACAGAAATGAAAGAGACTGAAGAGAAAAAGGTTACTTATGAGTGTGTAATAGCACAGAAACAGAGTGGTCAATAGTGTCAACCAGTACCAGATTTGCAAGACTAAGACCTACCTAATTGTTTTTGAAAATTAGGACATTAGTGACCTTACTGAGAGCATTTTCAGTGGAATCTGAAGGTGGGATTGAGATTGGTGATGAAAAGCAAGGTCCACAACCACTGGAATTTGGTGGTAAGCTGTGGACCCGCAGCAAGTTGAAGACTGAGTAGGTAGTAGGGATACTGAGAAGAAAAACAGGTGAGTTTTTTTTAAATGCTAAGATGTGAAGGACAGTGATATGAATATGTATACAGCTTGAGGAAAGCACACAGGGACAGTTATAAAAACAAAACAGAAGGTAACAACCAATTGAGCACACCTTCTACAAAGACAAGAAGATAAAAGATAACAAGGAAAGGGAGATGGTTTAGCCCTGAGCTAAAGAGACAGATACCTCTGGGACTGAAATGGATTACTCTAAATTTATAGGTATGGGGCTATGTACAGAGAAAATTCAAGTCTAATTTATCTGCAATTTATCTTCTACCACAATGCCTACCAGATATACTGAGAATTAATGAACAAGTAAAAAGGGGTGGAAGGAAACTCAACAAAGCAAGTAATTATTTTATAAATAATTTATTTGTTTTAAAAAATGTATTTATTTTTATTTATTTGAAAGGCAGAGTTACAGAGAGAGAGAGAGAAAGAGAAAGGAAGGGGGAGATATCTTCCATTCACTGGTTCACTCCCCATACAGCCACAACGGTCAGGGCTGTGCCAGTTAGGTCTCCTATGCAGTGGCTCAAACATTTGGGCATCTTCTGCTGCTTTTCCCAGGCCTTTAAGCAGGAAGCTGGATTGGAAGTAAAGCGGCCATGTCTCGAACTGAAGCCCCTATGGATGCTGGTGTCACAGGTGGTGGCTTTACCTGCTACACCACAACGCCAGCCCCAAATAATTTCTTTCTCATTAAACTATGTAAGGCTTACCTTCAAGCTCCTGTAAAAAGTACACAATTTGCAAAGCAATAACAAAAGTTTTGTTATGTTAAGTCTCAACAGAATAAGTTGACAGCCTGAGCACAAGTTAACCTGCTGGTCAATATCAGCTAGAGATGCAGCTTGGCTTCTGTTGCTAACTTAATCTAATTGCTGCTTGCTATCTCTACTTAGTGGTCCAAACTTTAAACCTTAATCAAAGTACCTTTACTTTTCAAAGTTAGCTTTGCAAATCCTTGAGAGAAAAAATCAGGGGCTGGCATTGTATCACAGGAGGTTAAGCCATTGCCTACAATGTCAACATCCCATATGGATGCTAGTTTGAGTCTCCGCTGCTCCACTTCTGATCCCACTCCCTACTACTAATGGGCCTGGGAAAGCAATGGAGGATGGCCCAAGTCCTTGTGCCCCTGCCACTCATGTGAGAGACTTGGATGGAATTCCAGGCTCCTGATTTCCATCTGGCCAACCCCTGGCTAAAGTGGCCACTTGAGGAGTGAACAAGCAGATGGAAGATATCTCTTTGTAACTCTGCCTTTCAAACAAATAAGTAATTTTTTTTTAAATAGGGCAAAATAAAAAGTTCAGCCACTCTGATAAATTACTTGAAATGTATTTCGTTTTGATAGTCTAACTCCAAACATAAGCTCCCAAATGTGATGACCTTTAACATTGAAGGTAGACTGCAAACATTTTTTAGACCAAGTTTTAAATTGTAATTAGTTGATTATACTTAAAAAGGTCAGCATCTGATGTAGCTGCTATGACACCACTTGGAATACCTACATCTCATAGCAGAGTGCTTGGGTTCAAATTTTAGCTCTGCTTCCAGTTTAAGCTTCCTGCTAATGTGCACCCTGGGAGGCAGCAAGTGATATCCAAGTACTTGAGTCCCTGCCATCCACAAGGGAAACCTGGATTGAGTTCCCAGCTCCTGCCTTCTTCCTGGCCTACCATGAGTGCTGTAGGCATTTGGAGTGTGAACCAGTATATGGAAGATCTTTGTTAGCCTGCCTGTCTCTATCTTTGCTTAGTAACATAAATCAATAAAAATGTTAAAAATCATTCACTGAATAAAAGCCTGAGAGAGTTTATGTAAAAATTCAATGTTCTAACCATTCTTTTTTTATTTTTTTTAGATTTATTTATTTCTTTGAAAGTCAGCACTACACACAGAGAGGAGAGGCGCAGAGAGAGAGAGAGAGAGAGAGAGAGGTCTTCCATCCGATGGTTCACTACCCAATTGGCTGCAATGGCCGGAGCTGTGCTGATCCGAAGCCAGGAGCCAAGAGCCAGGAGCTTCTTCCAGGTCTCACATGTGGGCCCAGGGGCCCAAGGACCTGGGCCATCTTCAACTGCTTTCCGAGGTCATAGCAGAGAGCTGGATCGGAAGAGGAGCAGCCGGGACTAGAACTGGTGCCCATATGGGATGCCAGCGCTTCAGGCCAGGGCATTAACCTGCGGTGCCACAGCGCCAGCCCCTCTAACCATTCTTTTGAAAACTTTCAAAGATCTAGTTATATTGGCTACATATTACCTTATGGTAATAATCAGCTGGAACTAAATGCAAGAGGTCTTCAAAAAGTTAAAAGAAAATGTATATGAAAAAACTATGGATTTCAAAATCTTTTTGCACCAAAAAATTTTAATGTCCCCACAAACTTTTTGAAGTGCCCTCACAGCCCCAGCAACATCCTCCTTCCAGTCTCCTCCCATCTGTTGTGTGCCCCCCATCCCTTACCTCAGTGTTTCCCAAAAATGTGTTCCTGCAAAGTGTCAGTTTTCATTTATCAACCTACATCTAGTACACCTGACTTTTTTCTTCTCTCTCTCTCTCTCCCTCCCTCCCTCCCTCCTTCCCTCCTCTCTCTCTCTTTTTTTACCAGCCTGCCTACTACTGGCATTTGAATCAGTGACCCTTGCAAAAGAAAGTCAGTAACACAAGAACAGAGGTCTTATTTATTTTGTACACATCTATAATCTCAGGATGTAGCTCTAAAAATCTTTGCTAAATGAATGAGTTTGTATTCCAGAGGAATGTATCTAAACATATAATCAAATCTGAAATAAAGAAGATAACTATATAAAGAACTGTCAAAGGTCAAATGAAAAGAAAATATTATTTTACTACTGTGAGTTGGCTTTGGGCACAAGCTTTGGGCTCAAAGTTAGCACTAAGCAACTTTAAGTGTTATGTCCATTGGAGTACAAAGTTAACCATTTCAAGTGAAAAAATTAACAAAGTTCACTTACAAATGAATATACATTTTTTATACCACACTAACTCATGAATAAGGTGATTATATTTAGACAGACATGTAATGTATTGATCTATGGAGTCAAAGATGTAGAAAATGTGTATTATGAAATGACGGTGTAGGGGCCGGTACTGTGGCTCAGTGAGTTAGCCCTGGCCTGAAGCACCAGCATCCCATATGGGCACCGTTTCTAGTCTTGGCTGCTCCTCTTCCAATCCAGCTCTCTGCTATGGCCTGGGACAGCAGTGGAAGATAGCCCAAGCACTTGGGCCCCTGCACCCGTGTAGGAGACCTGGAAGAATCTCCTGAGTCCTGGCTTTGGATTGGTGCAGCTCCGACCACTGCGGCCATCTGGAGAGTGAACCAGCAGATGGAAGACCTCTCTCTCTGGCTCTACCTCTCTCTGTAACTCTTTCAAATAAATAAGATAAATCCCCCCACCCCAAAAAAAAAAAAAAAAAAAAAGACGGTGTATGTATTTCAAAATGTTTTGCACCAAAATAATCTTAACAAATTATTTTAATTCATGTATTTGATGAATTCATGTATTATTTAATTCATGTATTTGAAAAAGAGAGAGAGAAAGAGAAAGAAGGAAAGAATGAATGAGTATGTTCCCATCCACTGGTTTACTTCCCAAACGCCCACAATGTCTACAGTTGGGCCAGATTGAAACTGAGGCTGGGAACTCAGTCTGGGTTTTCCACATGGGTGGAAGGGATACAAGTACTTGAGCCATCACGTGTTACCTCCCAGGGTGATTATTAACAGGAAACCAGAATCAGGAGTGAAACTAGGATTTGAATCCAGGAATTCATTCCAAAATGGGATGCAGGCATCTTAGAATAACTATGCCAAATTCCTGTGCCTAAACTTAATTTTTTAAAGATTTATTTATTTGAAGGGCAGAACAAGAGAGAGAAAGAGAAAAAAAATTTTTTTCTACCCACTAGTTCATTCTCTAACTGACTACAAAAGCCAGGGCTGGAACAGGCTGAAGCCAGAAGCATGGAACTCTATCTGGGTCTCCCACGTGGGTGGCAGGGGCCCAAGTACTTTGGACCATCATCTGCTAACTTCCAAGGCGCACTGGTAGGAAGCTGGATCGGAAGCAGAATGGCTGTAACTTGAATCAGCACTCTACTATGGGATGCCAGCATTAAAAGTAATGGCTTTATCTTCTGTGTCACAATGCTGGTCCCCTAAACATACCTAATTCCATTTTTCAATGAACTTTTTGAAATCCCCTCATAGTTAGTAGAAAATTATAATACAGAGAACAAAAAAATTATCAGAAATATTATACTTCAAGGTAACAATCTATAATATTTCAGTGTATACTTTGACAAACTTTTTCAGTGAATAGGTACAAATGTGTGGTTTAGGCTTCTTATACCTACATACATAATGTCATCTTAAAAATAGCTCATTTCTCATCTTGGAAAAATTGATTCAAAACAGTCAATATTTACAGATATATGTAACCACTATGCTAACCAGGATTACAAATCTTCCTTTTTTCAGTTATTAAAGAAGCAAACTGTTTAAAAGAACAAATGCTAAGTAAACTAACCTAAATAATACCTGAAGATAATTATTATAAGAGGAAATATGCAGGATGTAAAGAATACAGAAGTTCAGGCTTCAGCCCTAAGCTTGACCTTAGATAAGTTGCTAAAAGGCTCTCAAACCAGACTGCTTCATTTATAAAGCTGAAATAACAGTATTTACCTTAGATGGTCCCTAAGAGATGAAATGAGATGATGTTCCCAATGTCAGGCACATAGTATCTCATTCTGTAATAGTTATGTTTATTATCATTATGAAAATGATCAATTATACTATTATATCATCTTAACAGATTAACTTAAGTGGTTGGATTAATAAGTCAGAAATGAAGTTTCTGAATACAATTGACTTAAGATTTTAAAAAACATCTAGTTATTCAAAAAAGAGAGGGCAAGCATGCCAGACAGAGAGCTCCCATCCACTTCTTTTTTTTTTTTTTTTTTTTTTTGACAGGCAGAGTGGACAGTGAGAGAGACAAAGAGAAAGGTCTTCCTTTGCCGTTGGTTCACCCTCCAATGGCTGCCGCTGCCGGCGCACTGTGGCCAGCGCACTGTGCTGATCCGAAGGCAGGAGCCAGGTACTTATCCTGGTCTCCCATGGGGTGCAGGGCCCAAGCACTTGGGCCATCCTCCACTGCACACCTGGGCCACAGCAGAGAGATGGCCTGCAAGAGGGGCAACCGGGACAGAATCCAGCGCCCCGACCGGGACTAGAACCCGGTGTGCCGGCGCTGCAAGGTGGAGGATTAGCCTATTGAGCCATGGCGCCAGCCCCATCCACTTTTTTACTTCCCTAAATGCTTGCAATGGCTAGGGCTTAGCTGAGGCAAAACTTGGGAATTCAATACAGGTTTCCCATGTGGATGCCAGGGACCCAATTACTTGAGCCATCACTGCTGCCCTGAGGATCTACACTAGCAGGAAGCTGAAGCTGGGAGTTGGAGTCAGGTACCAAAATTCAGATATGGGATGCAGGTATCTTAACCAGTGTCTTAACTGATAGGCCAAATGCCTTTCTCTGAGTTAGTATTTTGAGAGAGGTGAAGCATCTATCTCACAGGACTAGATCACTTTCAAAAAATGGAATAAAAAACCTTCTTGGAAGAGATTTTACATTGGTATAATTAAACTAGGAGAAGAAATAGGTGAGAAATCTCAATAATTTAATCAATAATCCGTGTTTAGAGAACTTGTTTTTTGCACAATAATCCATAAAAATTTATGAAATTTTTAAACAAGATTTACTTATTTATTTGAAAGGCAGAGTTACAGAGATCAAGATAGAGAGATAAAGATATAGAGAGATAGAGAGACAGAGACAGAGACATAGATCTTACATCCACTGGTTCACTCCCCAAATGACTGCAATGGCTAGAGCTGGCCACTCTGAAGCCAAGAGCCAGGGGCCTCCTCTGGATCTGCCAAGTGGGTAACAGGGGC
Organism: Oryctolagus cuniculus; assembly: GCF_051225735.1. NCBI lineage: Eukaryota > Metazoa > Chordata > Mammalia > Lagomorpha > Leporidae > Oryctolagus > Oryctolagus cuniculus. The sequence goes on along the minus strand of NC_142877.1, from coordinate 109,481,957 downwards.
CCAAGCACTTGGGCCATCCTCCGCTGCTTTCCCAGGCACATTAGAAGGGAGCTGGATCAGAAGTGGAGCAGCTGGGACTCGAACCAGTGCCCACATGGAATGTTGGTGTTGCGGGCAATGCTTTACCCACTACACCACAGCACCAGTCCCTTTATGAAACATTTTTAACTGCTGGATCTCTCAGTAGACAATAACTTTATATAAACTGACATTGTATTATTACATTGTACTATAGTTATTTTAAAAATTCTCTCTAGGCCAGCACCATGATGGAGGTTAATCCTCCGCCTGCAGCGCCAGCATCCCATATGGGTGCTGGTTCTAGTTTTGGCTGCTCCTCTTCCAATCCAGCTCTCTGCTATGGCCTGGGAAAGCAGTAGAAGATGGCACAAGATCTTGGACCCCTGTACCCATGTGGGAGACTGGGAAGAAGCACCTGGCTCGTGGCTTCAGATCAGCACAGCTCCAGCTGTTGTGGCCATTTGGGGAGTGAACCAACGAATGGAAGACCTTTCTCTCTGTCTCTTTCTCTCACTATCTGTAACTCTACCTCTCAAATAAATAAAATCTTAAAAAAACATTCTCTCTACCACTGTTTTACCCTTAACTGAAGAGTAAGGGACATGTTTTATGCATTATTATTATTATTTTTTTTTTTTACAGGCAGAGTGGACAGTGAGAGAGAGAGACAGAGAGAAAGGTCTTCCTTTGCCGTTGGTTCACCCTACAATGGCCGCCGCGGCCGGAGCACCACGCTGATCCGATGGCAGGAGCCAGGTACTTATCCTGGTCTCCCATGGGGTGCAGGGCCCAAGGACTTGGGCCATCCTCCACTGCACTCCCTGGCCACAGCAGAGAGCTGGCCTTGAAGAGGGGCAACCGGGACAGAATCCGGTGCCCTGAATGGGACTAGAACCTGGTGTGCTGGCGCCGCAAGGCGGGGGATTAGCCTAGTGAGCTGTGGCGCCGGCCTGTTTTATGCATTATTTTTAAAGATTTTATTTATTTATTTGAAGGTACAGTGAACAGAGACAGGGAGAAAGAGACCTTCCATCTGCTGATTTACTCTCCAAATGGCCACAATAGCTGGAGTTGGTCCAGGCCAAGCCAGGAGCCTAGGCTCTACTCATTAGAGTGAACTCTCCTACATGGGTGGTAGCAGCCCAGGCACTTGTGCCATCTTCCACCATTTTCAGGCATATTAGCAGGCAGCTGGATCAGAAGCAGAGCAGCCAGGACTGGAACCAGAGCTCTGATACAGGATGCTGGCATCACAGGCTGTAGCTTAACCCACTGTGCAACAATGCCAGGGACATCCTATATACTTTTGTACTTCTATCTAATATACTATATAGTTTCACATTCACTATTTATTGATTGAGGAAGTAAATGAAGAAACCACAATGTCTATAGCTTCAATTCCAAGAGGAATTAAATAGGGAACTAACACGGGCCTGTGCCTTGTTATCAAGATAGTAGTACCTAAATTACTTAAGCAGACTTTTTCACAATGGCTTCAGGTTCTACCCCATCAAGACTAAGTCATCTGGGTTAAGGATACAGAAGATAAAGTTTAAATTTGAGTATACTCTGTAGTGTCTCTGTCTTTGCATTCAAGTCTTAATGGATTCAGAAGCATATACATGTGCTTCTTAATTATTAATTTTTGTTATCTCCTCAGTTCATCTAATAGAAGCACTGCATGTTAAGCTCTTCAAAGAGTGAAATGAGGTGGTACTACTACTAGGAAGATTTCTCAAATTCTCTCCCAAAAACAAAAGCAGAGGGCAAAGAGAGTTTAACTTACCTCTTTCTTTGCAAAGGACAAAAAGGAATTCAGCAGCAATTTGCTTGACTCCAAGGTCAACATGTGTCATGAGGCGCACCAGCTTATTTCTCACAGTTGAGCCTACTTCAGGTCGATTTGTCACATCCCTCAAAGGTGGTAAAACCTGGTGACACAAACGTAAAAACCAGCATTAATCAAGGGTACTAAAGTAAGTGAGAATGGTACTGTGCAACTGGCCAGTTTTGCAAATTTTATTGGGTTTATTTTCCTAAGAGAGGGAAAAATTCTAAAATATAAGTATGGGTTAGCTAATAAATGAAATAAAATAAAACAATACAACAACAAAAAACTGGCCTCAAATACTTTCATGCCTATAATAGGGTTTCATTTGAACAGAAACATCTCCACTGTACCGCCATGAGTTTTTACTCATCTCAGCACCAGGAATACCTTGCCCCTATCAAAATCCATTTTAAAGGCTGGGTCAAGTTTCTCTTCCTTCCACAGAGGCTAGCCTGAGTCATAGTGATTTTCACCTTTTTAAAAGTCCAGCAGCATTTTCAGTATTTACTAAAAAAAAAAAGAAATCTGTACTTATATTTTCTAGTTGTTTAATTTTACAATAAAAAATGGCTGTTAAAGGTTGGACATCCCTAATATGATATACTCCAAAATTTGAAACTTTTTGAGGGCCAATATGAAATCCTAAGTGGAAAAATTAACACCAGACTTTGTGTTGCAGTCACATGTAGCTGCACTAAAAATACTGTATAAAATTAACTTCAGGCTATGTGTATAAGATATATATGAAACATAAATTAATTTAGTTAGACTTGGGTCCCATTCCTAAGATATCTCATTATGTATAAGCAAATATTACAAAATCCAAAATATCTGAAATCTGAAATACTTCTGGTTAATGTACTTTGGATAATACTCAGCCTGTAATTATTGAGCACTACCTATACACTAGTTGCTCTAATATGCATATATTACTTATAATCCTTAAAATGACCCTGCAAAGGAGGCAGTAATATCATCTTATACCTACTCTATAGACTAATCCTCTGAGGGTACCTATACCTTGCTTAGTTTGTCTGTTCCTTTGGTCCCTCACTTACCTACCCCACCACCCAGATACCTCTCTCCTGGTTCTTCTCTTATCTCATTGGTGGCTCTGTCTCAGCCTCTGTTGCCAATTCTCTTTTCTCTATCTTGTAAATGTTGGAATATTGAAGTGTTGAGTTCCTGGGCCATTTTTCTTCATTATTTTCACTTAAACTATTGGTGATCTCCTCTTGTTTTATGGCTCTCCACAGTCTCTACATCCTGATGACTGCCTAAATTGTATCTCTGTGTTGAATTCTTCCCTGACCTTCAGACATTTTCCTAACTGATAGGAAGAAATATACTTAGAGGATTTTATGAAGGGCTTGTTGAAAGAAGCAGACTGAAATAAGGGCAGAAATTATATTCAAATGATCTCTTCTTAGAATTTTTCAAGATTTTACTTTTTTGGTAAATCTATATAAAGAACAGTCAACATAATACAGTATTAACTATGCTGCCACTACCTTAACTACAGACTGATTATAGAACAAACTACAGTGTCATAAAGTCATCTTACTAACCTTTAGGCTAGTGCTTCTGAGACAGCTGTGCATACCAAATACCTGTGGATCTTATTAAAATATAGATTCTGGTTGACTAAATCTTGGTGGGATCCATAACTGCATTTTTTTTTTTTTATTTTCAATTACTTGAAAGGAAAAGTAACAGAAAGAGAGAGACAGAGACAGATCTTTCATCTGCTGGTTCATTTCCCAAATGCCTACAACAACTGGGGTTGGGCCAAACCAAAGCCAGGAGCCTGGAATTCCATCCAGGCCTCCCACATTCAGGGTCCCAAGCACTTGAGCCATCATCTGTTGGTACTCAGTATGCATTAGCAGGAAGTTGGACTGGAAGCAGAGAGACAGGACTAGAACCAGGCACACCAATATGGGATGTAGGCATCCCAAGTAGCAGCTTAACAGGCTGTGTTACTATGCCTACCCCTAGGGCAGGAATTTCTTTGTTTTTTTTCACTGCTATCTTCCCAGTGCCTAACATATTATAGGTGCAACCAACAATAAATATTCTGATTGAAGGAATAATGAATTAATTCAACTTTTACTAAATGCCTTCTATATAAATAGTTAGGCAGTATACTAGGACATGAGGACAGAAACAAATTCAAATAATAATTTTCTGTGTACCTATTATGTGCCAAACCTTCTATGTACATATGATTTATCTGAGTCCATTCAAATGACTTTTTTCCTTCCCTTTCTATACTGAGTTCCTACATCAGGAGGTACTGAAGACACTGGAGATATAACTATGAACAAAAATGGAAATCAACCCTCAGAAAATTGAATAACCAAAATGTTTACAGAGTCCAAATTTCAGTATCTCTCTGACAGAAGAGAGACTACAACACTTGGTACGAAATAATTACACAATAGATGCTTATTTGATTGCATCAACCATACTGATTTGATCTCCCATCTCTGGAAGAACGAGATACGTTAACGAGTGATCTCATATGTGTTTACAGTATCCAGAATACAGAATACATTAACAAAGATTATCACATAAAAACTCCGAAGCTGTGTTTTCGGTTCCTTAAAACCACTTCTTAGGGGTGGGCATTGTGGTGCAGTGAGGTAAGCTGCTGTTCACATCCCATAACAGAAAGCTGGTTTGAGTACTGGCTCTTCCGATTCTGATCCAGCTCCCTGTTAATGCACACCCTGGATATTTTAAGCATTTGGAGAGTGAATCAGCTCTCTCTGTCACTCTGCATTTCAAGTGAAAATTTAATAAAACCTTAAGAAATTTGTTGTTGTTACTGCTAAATATCACTCTCTGCATATGTAGAGACAAACTGCATATGTATTCCCCTCCAAATACTACCTGATAACAATTTTTTCTTTGACATATCTTGCCCAGCTTCTCGGTTTGTGTTTTTTTTTTTTGTTTTGTTTTTTTTTTTTTTTTTTTTTGACAGGCAGAGTGGACAGTGAGAGAGAGAGACAGAGAGAAAGGTCTTCCTTTTTGCCATTGGTTCACCCTCCAATGGCCGCCGCGCTGCGGCCGGCGCATCGCACCTATCCAAAGGCAGGAGCCAGGTGCTTCTCCTGGTCTCCCATGGGGTGCAGGGCCCAAGCACTTGGGCCATCCTCCACTGCACACCTGGGCCACAGCAGAGAGCTGGCCTGCAAGAGGGGCAACCGGGACAGAATCCAGCGCCCCAACCAGGACTAGAACCCGGTGTGCCAGCACTGCAAGACGGAGGATTAGCCTAGTGAGCCGCAGCGCCGGCCCAGCTTCTCTTTCAAATGCATGGAATACTCATCACTTTTGTAAGTCAGTCCAGACTAATGCAACCTGGGTCAATAATTTCTAACATCTGTTTTCTTTCCTATATATCCAAATACAGAATACTCAAGAACATTTTTTTAAAGCTTTATTTATTTATCTGAGAGGCAGAGTTACAGAGAGAAAGATCTTCCATCTGCTGGTTCACTCCCCAAATGGCCACAATAACTGGGGTTGGGCTACAGTGAAGCCAGGAGCCAGGAGCTTCTTCCGGGTCTCCCACATGGGTACAGGGGCCCAAGCACTTGGGCCATCCTCTGCTGTTTTCCTAGGCACACTAGTAGAGAGCTGGGTTGGAAATGGAGCAGCTAGGACTCTTACTGGCACCCATGTGGGATGCTGGCAGCGTGGCAGGTCACGGCTTTAACCCACTGACCCACAGCACTGACCCCTCAAGACCAACTTTTGGGGGATATTTGTGGAGTTGGATTTAATCAGGTATTCATTACAGAACACAATAATTAATTAACCATGGTTCCATTTACACTATTATCCAAACTTATCTGTTACTTTAAGATCTGCCTTTCTTGGGGGAAAGCACTGTGGTGTAGCAGGTAAGGCCACTGCCTGCAGTGCCTGCATCCCATCTGGGTACATTTGAGTCCCGGCTGCTCCACTTCCAATCTAGCTCTCTGCTATGGCCTGGGGAAGCAGTAGAAGATGGCCCAAGTCCTTGGGGCCCTGCACCCGCCTAGGAGACCTGGAAGAAGCTCCTGGCTTCGGATCGGCGCAGCTCCAGTCATTGCAGCCAACTGGGGAGTGAACCATCGGATGGAAGATCTCTCTCTCCCCCTCTCTCTGCCTCTCCTCTCTCTGTGTAACTCTTTCAAATAAATAAATAAATCTTAAAAAAAAAAAAAGAAAGAAAAATGTAAGCCGACACCATGGCTCACTAAGCTAATCCTCCACCTGCGGCGCCAGTACCCCAGGTTCTAGTCCCGGTCGGGGCGCCGGGTTCTGTCCCGGTTGCTCCTGTTCCAGTCCAGCTCTCTGCTGTGGCCCAGGAAGGCAGCGGAGGATGGCCCAAGTCCTTGGGCCCTGCACCCGCATGGGAGACCAGGAGGAAGCACCTGACTCCTGGCTTCAGATCGGCGCAGCCCGCTGGCCGTAGTGGCCATGGTGGGCGGTGAACTAACGGAAGGAAGACCTTTCTCTCTCTCTCTCTTTCTCTCCTCTCTCTCTAACTCTGCCTGTCCAAAAAAAAAAAAAAAAAAGAAAGAAAAGAAAAACAAAAATGTGAAACTATAGGAAACAAAGTATTTTCACTTATTATTATTATTATTATTCACCAAGTCCTTCTTTACAAGGAAGAATGTCTCAAAATCATCTACCATGGAAACGGCCTTAATCCATTAATTAATTAGTTTATCCTAGTCAATGATTATTCATGTTATCTCTTCTGTCAATATGCCATAAATTCTAAAACCAGAGTCAAATTTCTTTATCAGCTTTATTTGCGTGCTATACTCATAGCAAGGTGCTTACTAAATCCTGACTATAAATGTAGAGAAAGGAAATGGACCTGGTTCACGTATTAGGGGACATTCTAAATGATGATAAGTGGACAATGGGGCGAATGGTGGTACCACATACCAAAATGAGGAAAGAAGGGGAACAAATAGGTGGGGTGATAGAAAACTAAGATATTAGCTTGAGATATATCAAACTTAAGATACCTAATACATATCTAGGAGGAGGAGACGGGTAAGTATAGTTCATTACATACATCTACAGCTTAGGGACAGGCAAGGGCTGAAGATATAAATTTTGAAGCCATCAGTACACAGATGGTTTTTAAAACCATTACTCCTGAATGACATCACTAAGGGAATAGGGACAGAGAGAAGCCAGCATTGCCTTGGGCACTCAAACATTCAGGGTTGGGAGGAGGAGGAAGATCAGTAAAGAATAGGTTCTCTATTGTGTTCTAGAAATCAAGTGAAGAAATATTCTAGGATGAGGGAAGATTTACATCAAATGCTATTTGGAAATAAAAGGAAAAAGCTTTGAGAACTATCAGCATTGGCAATACTGGGTTGGTGACTTTGATAAACACCTCTACATTGGGATGGAATTCATGAAAATCCAATTACACAGGATTCAGGAGAGAGTCAAAGATGAGTAAAAATAATGGAGAGGGTAACTATAGAAAACTTTTTTTAAACAATTTTTTAAAATTTTATTTATCTGACAGATGGAGTTAGACAGTGAGAGAAAGAAACTGAGAGAAAGGTCTTCCCTCCATTTGTTCACCCCCAAAATGCCTGCCTCAGCCAGTGCTGCGCCAATCTGAAGCCAGGAGCCAGGTGCTTCTTCCAGGTCTCCCACATGGGTACAGAGGCCCAAGCACTTGGGCCATCCTCCACTGCCTTCCCGGGCCACAGCAGAGAGCTGGACTGGAAGAGGAGCAACTGGGACTAGAACCCGGCACCCATATGGGATGCTGGCGCCGCAGGCAGAGGATTAACCAAGCGAGCCACGGTGCCAGCCCCATAGAAAACTTTTTAGAGGAACACTGCAGAAAGAGGGGCAGCAAAATGGCATTAAGGGAAGGATTCTTTTTTTTAGATGGAAGATGTGTTTAGGTGCTAACAGATTAGTCAGTATAGTAAAAAAAAAAAAAAAAATCTAAGAATAGAGGGGAAATAAATGAAAGGACAAAGTTCCTAAGAATGTGAGAGGAAAGGGAATCTAGAATAAAGACTACCACAAACTATAAACAGAAGGAGGGATAATTCATCCTTGATACAGGGGGAGAAAAAGTAGCAATGGTACAGATGCAGACAGAAAATAGATACAGTGGTAGAAAGATCAAGTTTTCCCTTTGCAGCAAAATAGGAAACAAATGAGGAGAGTAAGCATGGATGTTTGGAATAAAAAAAAAAAAGAAAAAGGAGTTGTGAAATAGCCACCTTGAAGTGTACTGGAGAACCATGTTGGGTGGCTGGTCTAAAATTTAGAGTAGACTAATCAATATGGTTGTAGTATTTGCTCTTGTCATGTTCAAATGTTCCATGGAAATCCAGAGCAGATAAAAGGCTAGATGTAACCAATTTGTTGAATTTTCCAGGTGATTATGAGTTAGGGAGAGTGAGAATGGTTGGTTAAAGATCTATGGGGAAGGGGCACAAGTTAATACTCAGCCTTTGGCACCAGCATCCCATTGGGTGCCAGTTCTAGTCACAGCTGTTTCTCTTCCGATACAGCTCTCTGCTATAGCCTGGGAAAGCAGTAGAAGATGGCCCAAGCACTTGGGCCCTTGTACCTGTGTGGGAGACCTAGAAGAAGCTCCTGGTGCCTGGCTTCCCATCAGCCCAGCTCCAGCCATTGCGGCCATTTGGAGAGTGAACCAGTGGGTGGAAGACCTCTCTCTGTGTCTCTCCCTCTCACTGTTTGTGGCTCTACCTCTCAAATAAATAAAAACTTAAAAAAAGAAAGATGTTTGGGGAGCTAGCATTGTGGCGTAGCAGGTTAAGCTGTTGCCTACAAAGTTGGTATCCCATAGGGGTGCTAGTTGGAGACCTGGCTCCCTGCTAACACACATGGGAAAGCAGTGGAAGATGACACACATACTTGGGCCTCTGAACCCACATGGGAAGACCTGGATGAAGCTCCTGGCTCCTAGCTTTGGCCTGGCCTAGCTATGGCCATTGCAGCCATTTGGGGAGTGAATCAGCAGAATATTTCTCTCTCTCTCTGTCCGTCCTTCTCTGTAACTCTGCCTTTAAAATAAATAAGTAAATATTTAAAAAAAAAAAAAAAGAGAGAGAGATGTATGGGGAAGAATGATTATGGCAATAAATATGTGGAATCTGGGCTGAATCATGGGAGAGGTAAAGATGAATGAATGAAGGACAGTGAAAAAAAATGATCGACTGATCACTTGCATGGCAAAAGAACATTACATTAAGAGTAATCAGAGAAGGGGCTTGAAATTGGGATTTTAGAGGCAAGTTTCAGTTACTAACTATGCATGGATGGTTTATGAAAAAGCTATGCACGGATTTCAATTTTTTTGCACCAAAATAAACTCATTTTTTAATTCAATTTCCATGAACTTTTTGAAGTACCTTATTTTGCAGCCTCATCACATATATCGTCTTACTTTAGCAACTTTGAACTTATCTCTAGTACATTTTTTTTATTATTATTTTATTTGAAAGTCAGAGTTAAACAGAGAGAGGAGAGGCAGAGAGAGAGAGAGCAAAAGAGAGAGAGGTTTTCCATCCGATGGTTCACTCCCTAGATGGCCGCAACGGCCGGAGCGGTGCAGATCTGAAGCCAGGAGCCAGGAGCTTCTTCCAGGTCTCCCACGCGGGTGCAGGGGCCCAAGGACTTGGGCCATCCTCTACTGCTTTCTCAGGCCATAGCAGAAAGCTGGATTGGAAGTGGAGCAGCCGGGTCTCAAACCGGGTGCTTCAGGCCAGGGCGTTAACCCAATGCGCCACAGCGCCAGCCCCTCTAGTGCATTTCTTTTCCAGATATTTTCAGAGATACTTTTATACTTTGTTTACTTATTTCAATTTCTGCTCAAGTGTTATCACTTCAGAGATGCATTCTCTCTCTCTCTCTCTCTTTTTTTTTTTTTTTTTTTTTTTTTTTTTTTTTTTTTTGACAGGCAGAGCGGACAGTGAGAGAGAGAGAGAGAGAAAGGTCTTCCTTTGCCGTTGGTTCACCCTCCAATGGCCGCCACGGCTGGCGCCCTGTGGCCGGCGCACCGCGCTGATCCGTTGGCAGGAGCCAGGTACTTATCCTGGTCTCCCATGGGGTGCAGGGCCCAAGCACTTGGGCCATCCTCCACTGCATTCCCGGGCCACAGCAGAGAGCTGGCCTTGAAGAGGGGCAACCGGGACAGAATCTGGCGCCCCGACCGGGACTAGAACCTGGTGTGCCGGCGCCACAAGGCGGAGGATTAGCCTAGTGAGCTGCGGCGCCGGCCAAGAGATGCATTCTCTTATTCCCTTTTCTCTTCCCTTGCTTTATCTTTTTTCAGAACATTTATACTACCTGCCATTATATATTTATTTGTTAACATTTTGCCAATCCACTATAAAGGAAATTCATTAAGGGCAGAGACTTGATCTGTTGTTCAGTTCTCAGAACAATGCTTAGAACATGGCACACAGTATATCTCACAAATATTTGTTAATAAAATAACGAGTGACTCAAAAAATACACAAGTTCACTTATTTCTTGATAAGAAAGAGTTCAAAGATTAAACTAATTTTTCTGATTTTCTGAAAGAAAACATTATCAGTTAATTCATTAACTCCATATAAAAAAAACAATTTTGAGATGTAATACTCATAAAGTGGTTACCTGGTCTTTGAGAAATTTTCTGATGTTTCGATGGGCTCGGGAACACTCTGTTAATAAGCTGAGAACTGGAGTTAGACCCTCTCTATAGCTGCTTCCCTATAAAGAAAATCATACATGCTACATTAGTTTAGTTTTTAACAGTATTATTTTCTTCCATGTACCTGAGCACATTAATACTTCTTGGTGGGGTTGAGGGGGAGGGTGGCAACTTCATGTTTATGAATGCCTGTTTTGTCCTTCCTGGATTTTCCTACATTTTCTAGGGTTCCCACTGGCTCAGTCACTGGGCTTAAAGGAGGCAAAAGGTTTTGGTAACCTCTTAAACTACTTTGCTACCTTTTAATACAGTAACATGACAAAGTGAGTTATACAGCAAAAAAAAAATAGCTCACATTAAGTACAAAATTGAAAATGTCTTTTTTTTATATAAAGATAACTTTTAGGTATGATAGAAAATATGTCTGTAAGGGGCCAACTTTTTGGACTTATAAAGTCTTTACATGGGGCCGGTGCCACGGCTCAGTAGGCTAATCCTCCGCCTGCGGTGCTGCCACCCTGGGTTCTAGTTTCGGTCGGGGCCAGATTCTGTCCCAGTTGCTCCTCTTCCAGTCCAGCTCTCTGCTGTGGCCCAGGAGTGCAGTGGAGGATGGCCCAGGTCCTTGGGCTCTGCATCCACATGGGAGACCAGGGGGAAGCACCTGGCTCCTGGCTTTGGATCGGCGCAGTGCGCCGGCCGTAGCGGCCATTTTGGGGGTGAACCAACGGAAGGAAGACCTTTCTCTGTCTTCTCTCTCACTGTCTAACTCTGCCTGTCAAAAAAAAAAAAAGTCTTTACATGGAACAGCAATTAATTTTTTCTTTGTTTTCAGGAACTATTTTCATTTTGGTGTTACATGAACATACTTTTCAGCAGTGAACCAAATACATTCACTTGGTTTCAGGAATTTATCATATATGGTAATAAAAAATTATAATGATTATATCACTCATCAGTTACAAGTGTAAGAAAAGCTTAGATTTAGAAATCACGCTCTGGTGTGTGTTTGTATGTATGGCACACTCATATGCTTTAGAAATGGCTTCTCAAGGCGTCTATTTTATTAGCCTTACCTTGTCTATTCTCTTCTCCATAAAATTGAGTAAAACATGAATGGCCTCCATATTCATACCATTGTAAACCATGGTATTGTTTTTCAAAACTGTTTCTTTTGCAGCTGTTTTCTCACTTGGCAGTTCATCTAGAGTCGTTGCCTCTTGGGCTGTTTCCTCATGGGTTAATGGACAAATAAGAACATCCAAACAAGAGACCGGAACGTTGCTTAAAAGGTTGACTGCATTGCTGAAAAGCAATTTAAAAATACAGCATTTTAATTTGATTGGAGAAGCAACAAGCATAGTAAGATCAGAAATGACTTTTTGGAATCAATTAAAATTTTTCTTTTTCAAAATGAGCCATTAACATTAGTTAGAATTTACTAAAAGAGAAAATAAAGAACTATTTCAAATACATATGACAAATTACAAAGAACAGATGTTAAATGGACAGACACAATCACATAACGTCATGTCACTTTCTGAAATGCTAAAATAGGAATTAGTGAGCTTTAATGGCAGCTCTTAAATTAACTATGACAACACTGCTAGCTTTGCATTTTTTCCATGGGGTTTTAGATCCTTTTGTAGATTTACACTTGTTTTATTGTTCCTTAGATGACAACATAAAACATTTGAGAAGTACTGCATATAAGCAGCTTACCACAGAAGTAACAACATTAAAAACCAAATACTGTAGGTTTATGTTTTGTTCTTTCCAGATGCAGAATATACAATTTTTAAATCATCCCATTTTGGGTAAAACATTTGCAGGAAAAGGGAAATGGTGCTCATTTTCCCTCTTTCATCATTGGGTCTCTTTATATGAGGCCAACATAGCTAGTTAGCCTTTCTGCTATGCATTACTGAATACACAGCCTAGGATGCAAACCAGTAGGGGGAACCCAAACCTTGTATTTTTGGCATTCCCTGTAAGTCTTGTTCTGTTACTCTGTGTAGACTAGATTAAAATGATATCTGCAATTTCAAAATTAGAAATGTTCTTAATGAACATATTTTTTTCCACACAATATTTCACATGTTCATTTCAAAGGAGAGACGATGTTCTATGCTAACTGGATCTTACATCTCTGTGCCTCAAAACTTCCCGATAAACAACAATGGAAAGACAGGCATTACATTTCCTAGTGACAGAGAAGCAGATCTAAAAATAACCATATCCTCACTAAAAATAAACTCTTGCAAATATAATTTAAAAGTCTAACCACTTGGAAACTAAATTCAGGGCCTAATCCATCGGATGCTGTCTTAATTTAGACCACTGTAGTCTAAAATTTAATTTAGATTATACTGACATCCTAATAAACAGAAGATAAAAATACAAAGAAAAAATAAAATACAAGAGTTTTTCTTTCCTTTGCCCTGCAGTGTGGTTCCACTGCCCCAAGAATAAATATTTCCTTTTTTTTCCTGTTATGGAAAAATTTTAAATTGGTAAGAAATCAATCTAGAAAGTAGGTAACACTGAACAGTGAGTGGAAATGGACAGGGCATCAAAAAATAAGAACCATGAACAAAAATTAACCAATCCTATGAATAAACAGTTCCTGGTAAAATAGAAATTATTTGATTGTCTTCACTAAAACCTACTGCTGTGATTGCTACTGTTACACAAAATCCCTAATTTTGGTTATTTGTAAATTATCAAGGGTAATTGAAATATAATGCTTTCTCCATAATCTTATAAAGAAAAATTTCCAAGCATCTGTAGTTCCTTATCTATAGTTTGAAATGTTTCACTTCTGACTTAAGCAGTTGGAAATTGTTACTGAATACCAAGAAGATTCACTAGGGATAAGAGAAGAACAAAAATGGAACTCTACCTTAGAATTATTTTCTAAAACTATACAAGCCATTCTGAAATGTTGGGATTTTTCCTACACAGGGCAATAGGCTCTGGAGTCCATTGACAGTATGAGTCCCTGAACCTATCAGACAAAACTAAACTGAAAAGTTTAAGATGGGTCATTTCATTAAAAAGGAATGTTTCCCCTTTAAATTCATTTAAAGCAAACAGTTTCCAGGAATTCAGTAAATTTAAGACATCAAATACAGTTTCACTTGATTCAACAAATATTTGGAGGTTTTAGGCTTTTCAAGAAAAGTTCCCATTTTCTCATTTCTTATTAAACAACCAGGTTCCCAAACAACTACAAAATTAATTTTCTGGCTCACTGTGTTTGAACTATTCTTTTTAAGTAACGAAGGCCAGCTTTCTGAGCTCTGTCACTTCTCTGACAGTTTTATTTGTGGTAGAAGAGTGTATGAAATTCTCCAGCTACCAGGAAGTCAGTGACTATGCACAGATCTGCACAATGGTGTTTGCATTCCTACTCCAGGGGGTAGAAATACTGTGTATATTACTCTCTCCTTTTCAGCTCCGTAGAGATCATTAATCACTGGGACATGACATCCTCCTGCTCCTGCTCCCAGCCCCCTCCTGATATGCAGATTCAAAAGCAAGGCCTATTTAGAACTCCTTAATTCCTCGATTAAAGCCTTGTTAGTTGTGGGAGACGGAAGGCAATCTTAAATCTAGTCCTCTATCAAATGCTGAACTAAACGTAATTTAACACCAAATGACATCGAAGAGCATGTTAATGGCTTATGTAGATTTACAGTAACAAATCTTCCCAGATTGTATCTTCTTTCTATTTGAGGCTTTTTTTTCAAGGCTAGCAAGTCTATTTAAACAAATTATAAGATTTCCAAAAGATATTGCTTCTATTCTCTTAAATAAGAAGTGTTTTCTAAAGAATATTTTTTCTTTTGTGGTAAGAGTACTTAACATTAAGAACTATCTTAGTAGCAAAGTATACGATATAGCACTGCTAACTCCAGGCTCTATTGTACAGCAATCCCCAGAATTGATTTATCTTGCATACCTGAAACCATTTCCCACTCCCTCCAGCCTCTGGTAACCACTGTTGGGTTCTATGAGTTTCACTATTTTAGATTCCTCATAAAGGAGGGATCACATAGTATCTGTCCTTCTGTGTCTGGTTTATTTCATTTATCGTATCTTCCAGATCCATCTTTGTTGTTGCACACAGGACAGGACTTCCTTCTTTGTAAGGATGAATAATATTTTCTTTATCCATTCATCTACTGATAGACATTTAGGTTGTTCCCATATCTTGGCTATTGTGAATAGAGATGTAATGAACATGGAAGTACAAACACCTCTTTGAGATAGTAATTTTATTTCCTTTGGATATATCCAGAAGTAGGATTGCAGGATCACATGCTAATTCTACTTTTAATTTTTGAAGAACCTCCATACTATTTTCTGGAATGCCTACACTAATTTACATTGCCACCAACAACATATAAAGGTTCCTTTTTCTCCACATCCTCACCAACTTTTTTTTTTTTTTCCAGAAATAGCCATCATAACATGTGGGAGGTGATACCTTATTACAGTTTTGATTTCATTTCCCTGATGATTAGTGATGTTTACCAACCTTTTTTTAAAAGATCCACTTATTTGAAAGGCAGAGTGACAGGGGTAGGGGAAGGTCTAGCTACTAGTTCACTCCTCAAATGGCTGCAATAGGTAGGGCTAGGGTAGGCCAAAATCAGGAGACAGAAACTCCATTCAGGTCTCCCTCGTAGGTGGCAGGAACCCTAGGACTTAAGCCACTATCCATTACCTCCCAGGGGCATCGGCATGAAGCTGCCACTGAAACAGAGTAGCTGCGACTCAAACTGGCTGTCCATTTAGGATACAGTCATCCCAAGTGGCAGCTTAACCCAGTGTGCCACAATGCCTACCCCACTGCTGAACACCTTTTCCTTTAACTGTTAGCCAGATGTATGTCTTCTTTGGTGAAATATCTATATAGGTCCTTTGCCCATTTTTAAATCAGGTTGGTTTTTTTGGCTACAGAGTTAAAAGTTTCTAATTCACTTTGGAAATTAATCCGTTTACAGATAATACAATTCAAAATTATATTCTCCCGTCCCATAGATTTTTTTAAAATTTTGTTAATTATTTATTTTGCTGTACAGAAGTTTTTCAGTTTGATATAATCTCATTTGTTTATTTTTATTTTTGTTGCCTGTGTTTTTGGTTTCACATCAAAGAAATCATGTCAGTACCAATGTCTCAAGTTTTTTCCCTATGTATTCTTCTCAAAAGATTATTATTTCATATTTTACATTTATGTCTTTAATCTATTTTGAATCAACTTTGTGTCTTGTGTAAAATAATAGTCCAATTTTATTCTTTTATATGTAAATCCAGTTTTCCCAACACCATCTGTTGAAGAGATGATTCTTTCCCCATTATGTATTCTTGGCACTCTTGTCAAACATGAGTTGACTGTATATGCACGGGTTTATTTCTGAGCTCTTTATTCTATTCCATTTGTCTGTATGTCTCTTTTTATGCCAGTACCTTATTGTTTTGACTAGTATGGTTTTATAATATTTCATGAAACTATGTAGTATGATACCTCTAGCTTTGTTCTTTTTGTTCAAAATTTCTTTGGCTATTACGTGTCATTTATGATTCTCCACTTCCTCCTACTCAAAATAAGGAAGGAAGGAAGAGAGGAAACAGAAGAAAATAAGTTTTTTTAAAGATTTATTTATTTGAAAGGTAGAGTGAGAAATACAAAGAGAGAGAGAGACAGAAAGATCTTCAATCCACTGGTTCACTCCCCAAATGGCTGCAATGGCTGAGCCTGGGCCAGCCTGCTGGGAGCCAAGAACTCCATTCAGGTCTCCCATGTGAGTGGCAGGGGCCCAAATACTTGGGCCACCTTCCTCTGCTCTCCCACATGCATTAGCAGGGAGCTGAATCAGAAGTGGAGCAGCTGGGACTAGAAGTGGTACTAGAACTGGCACTGTGATATGGAATGCTGGCATAATAAGTGGCAACTTAACCCTTTGTGCCACAACATGGACTCCCGAAAAAAAAGTTTTTAAGATGACAGCTGATAATTCAAAGTTAGGCCATGATGCTAGAATATGAACTCAATGTGAACAGATTCATACTACTGTGATACTAAGAACAGAACAGTACTAAATCTAGAGAAGACAGAAACACCGCTGCAGTCAGCTGTGCAGCACAGCCTGCTGCTGGCTACAAGCTGCCATCTTACTACATTCAAGGTGCAAAGAAATCCCTGTGCTCCCGCTGCTTGCAGTTTTAGCTGACGGACATTCCACAGTCACCCACTGACTTTACTGCAGCCTGGGGAGCTGACAGGGGCGTGAGCAACCACTGGGCTCGGAGCAAGGAAGCCACATTGCTTCCTTCCCTCCTCTAATCCCACAGAGCACCATGCTTGTCAGGGGAAAGTTACGCAGTGAGCCTCTGTTCCACTCCTACCAGAATCAGAGTCAGAGTCAGGCAATGTGTAGGGCAAATGACAGAAGCCCTGCATCCTGCAACTGTGGGAGAGTTTTACGGCATTAGCATTTCACAAGAGCTGGGGGGTATTCACCTTAGCTTCTGGGAGCTAACACCACAAGTAGCCCATAGAAAAATCTGCTCGACTCTGTGAGATCTGAGTAATGACTCCACTACACTATGAAACACCAGGACTGTAATAATTCATTCTAGATTTTTCAGTGCCACTGCAATGTATCCACTGGACTCAGGGAAGAACCTACCTGCATTACACCACTCTGCACTCAGACCCTCATGAGAAAAATCTCCTGCATACCTTGTAGTCACCCTGTAGGATTGGGGCAGGGCTCAGTTCACATTCCCTAGTCCTAGGACTAGGGCTGTTGCTGTCATAGCCACTGTACCGGTCGGACTCTCTTAGCAAGACCTGAGGAAGGGTTCATCTACATCACACAACCCTAGAGCCACAGCAATTGGTGCCACAAGCCCTGGAATCACTCAGGTTTGCCAGTAGAACAACAGGACAACAAACCTTGTCTCTCTCGGAGTCAAGAATGAGGCCTTCGTTATCACAATCACAAGGGAGACTAAGAAACTCTCTGTGGACCAAAGGTACACACCCTAGGAAACCCATGTTCATCTTGAAGCCACATAGAAATCACTAAGACCTGCAGTAGACTAGACCACAGTGTCACTTACAGACACAACTGATATTAAGACAAAAGAAATCACTCCAAGAATATATTCCTGGGCACACCTACAGCCAAAGCGAAAGCCAAAGGAATAAGCCAAGTGATACTGTGGATTTCAGCCAATCCATAGACTCTTTTCCAATAAAACTTACTCCATAAATAACAAGGGACAACTACACCACACGCACAGACATCAATATACAGATACATTAAGAAGCAACATAGCATCAGGCCTCCAAAAGAACAATAATCTTCCAGAATTAGATCCTAAACAGAAGAAAAGCTATGAAATGACAGATAAAGAAGTCAAAATGATGGTTGTAAGGAAACTCAGTGAGATGCAAGAGAATACAGATAGATTAAAGAAATAAGAAAATCAATGCATGACATGAATGAAACTATTACCAAGGAGATACAACTCATTAAGAAGAACCAAATAGAAATTTTGGAGATGAAATCTTCAATCAGTGAAATAAAAAATATGACTGAGAGCTTTAACAGCAGATCAGACGAAGCAGGGGAAAAAATTTCTGGCCTCTAGGACAAGACTTTTGAAATAACCCAATCAGACAAAACTAAAAGTGAAAAGAATTAAAAAGAATGAACAAAGTGGGATATGAAACATGGGATAGCATTAAGTGACCAAATATTCATATTATAGGTATTCCTGAAGGAGAAGAAAAGGAAAAAGCTATTGAGAACCTGCTACATGAAATAATAGTTGAAAATTTATCAGATCTTGAAAGAGACGTGGGCATCCAGATACAAAACTCAAAGAACGCAAGCAGACTCAACCAAAAATGATCTTCTCCAAGGTGTATTACAGTCAAATTATCAAAAATTAAAAGACAAGGAGAGAATCCTAAAGACAGCAAGAGGAGATATGTAATGAAGCATCTCTAAGACTTAGAACAACAAGCACAAACCAAATCCCAAATCAGCAGGTGAGAAATAATAAGGTTCACAGCAGAAATAAATGAAATTGAAACTAAAAAAAATACAAGAATAACAAAACAAAAAGTTGTTTTTTTGAGAAGATAAACAAAATAGATAAACCTCTAGCCAACTAACAAAGAAAGAAGGAAAAACTCAAATAAATAAAATTAGAGATCAAAAACGAGACATTACAACCAACACCACTGAAATACAAAGGATGATAAGAAACTATTATGAAGAACTATATGCTAATAAACTAGAAAACCTCAAAGAAATGGATGAATTCCTGAATTCATATAACCTATCAAGATTAAAATAAGAAGATATAGACAACCTAAACAGACCCATACAAGCAGTGAGATTGAAGCAGTAATAGAAAGTCTTCTATCAAAGAAAAGTCTGGAACCTGATGGCTTTACTACTGAATTCTACAAAACATTCAAACAGGAAGTAGCTCCAATACTTTTCAAACCATTCCAGAACATTAAACAGGATGGAACTCTGCCAAACTCTGTATAAGGCCAACATCACTTCGATACCAAATCCAAAGACATGTCATGAAAAGAATACAGACCTATATCCTTAATGAACAAAAATGCAAAGATTCTCACCAAAATACCAGTAAATTGAATCCAAAACCACATAAAAAAGGTTATACATCATGATCAAGTGGGATTTATCCCAGAAATGCAAGAGTGATTTAACATTTGCAAATCTCAATATATGTCTTAAATGACATCAGTAGAATGAAGAACAAAAACCATATGGTCATCTCAATAAATGCAGAAAAAGCATTTGATAAGATTCAACATTCTTTAATGAAAAAAAAAACTCTACAAATTAGGTATAGCAGGGACATTCCTCAAATTTATAAAGGCCATATATGACAAACCGACAGCCAATAGCATACTGAGTGGGGGAAAACTGAAAGCATTTCTTATCAGGTCTGGAACAAGACAAGGATGTCTAGTTTCACCACTCTTGGTCAATATAGTATTGAAAGTTTTAGGGGATGGCACTGTGGCACAGCAGGTTAATGCCCTGGCCTGAAGTGTCAGCATCCCATATGGGCACCAGTTCTAGAGCTAGCTGCTCCACTTCCCATCCAGCTCTCTGCTATGCCTGGGAAAGCAGTAGAAGATGACCCAAGCCATTGGGCCCCTGCACCTGCGTGGGAGACCTGGAAAAAGCTTCTGGATCCTGGCTTTGGATCAGCGCAGCTCCAACCGTTGCAGCAAATTGGGGAGTGAACCATCAGATGGAAGACCCTTCTCTCTCTGCCTCTCCTCTCTCTCTGTAACTCTGACTTTCAAATAAATAAATAAATCTTAAAAAAAAAAAGTTTTAGCAAAAGCAATTAGGGAAAAGAAATAAAGGGCATCAAAACTGGCAAAGAGGAAGTTAAATTATCTATGTTTGCAGATTACATGATGTTGTACACAGGAAAACCTAAATACTTCACCAAAAAGCTGTTAGAATTGACAAACCAATTCAGTAAGGTTGCAGGATACAAAATAAACATACAAAAAAACAGATTTTTAAATGCTAATCATAAACTTACAAAAAGGAAAATCAAGAAAGAAACTGCATTCACAATAACTACCAAAAATATATAAACACACACACACACATATACACACACATATGGAAGAATGAAATTAGATCTATACTTCTCACCATATACAAAAACCAAGTCAAGATGGATCAAAGACCTGAGACTATGAAGTTGCTGGAAGAAAACATAGGGGAGACACTCTAAGACACTGATATAGGGGACAACTTCTTGGACAAAATCCCCAAGCACAGGCAACAAAAGCAAAACTAAACAAACAGGACTATATTAAACTCAGAAGCTTTTGCACAGAAAAGGAAATGATCAACAGAGTGAAAAGACATTCAACAGAATGAGAAAAAATATATTTATAATCTATCTGACAAAGGATTAATATCCCAAATATATATCAGCAACTTAAAAATTCAACAACAACAAAATAATCTAGTTAAGAAATGGACAAACGACCTCAACAGACAATTCTCAAAAGAAGAAATACAAATTGCCAGCCAATATATGAAAAAAGTACTGAATATCATTAGCCATCAGGGAAATGCCAATCAAAACCACAATGAAATATCGCTTCACATCTGTCAGAATGGCTACAATCCAAAACACAGAAAGTAACAAATGCTGGGGAGGATGTGGACAAAGGGGAACATTTATATACTGTTGGTAGGAACGTAAATTAGTGCAGCCACTGTGGAAAACAATGTGGATATTTCTTAGAAAACTAGAAATAGACTTGCCATATAATCCAGCAATCCCACTACTAGATATATACCCAAAATACATGAACATGTTCTATCAAAGAGATACCTGCACCACCATGTTTATAGCAACAGTGTCTACAATAGTCAAAATTTGGAATCAACCAAAATTTCCAACATCAAATGAGTAAAGAAAATGTGTTATACACACACAAAATTTTACCATTTACAGCAAAAACAAATACAACTGGAGGATATCATGTTGTATGAAATAATCCAGACACAGAAAGACAAATACCACATGTTCTCCCTTATATATGGGAGCAAAAATTAAAAAAAAATAAAAAAGAGGGGCGGGCATAGTGGGTAAGGCTGCTGCCTGCGATACCGGCATCACATATGGGCACCAGGTCATGTCCTGGCTGCTCCACTTACAGTCCAGCTCCCTGCTATTGTGCCTGGGAAAGCAGTGCAGAGTGGTTCAAATCCTTGGGCCCCTAAACCCACGTGAGAGACCTGTGAGAAGCTCTGGGCTTCCGGCTTTGGCCTGGCCCAGCCCCAGTCATTGCAGGGGGAGTGAACCAGTAGAGGAAGATCTCTGTCTCTCCCTCTCTCTGTGTAACTCTGCCTTTCAAATAATACGTAAATCTTGAAAAAAACAAAGGCCTGCATGTATCAGTACTGCTATAAATATAGTTTTGTAAAGCTTTGTTTTATACCTTTGTCGAAGCAATGATTCAGAATGTTATAATACTAGAGATTTAATAATATGTGATTGCTTCAAAATTTACTGTATATGAGTGAAATGGCCATTTTTCCATTCAATTACTGACTACAGCTCTTGTCTATATTCTCACTACACTGGGGTCTTCTAGTTTTTTTAAACTTCTTATTCAGTGAAGTACTAAGCCTTTTTACTGTAATATAAATTTAAAATGTTATCTCAAAAATTAAAAATAAAAAGGAGAAAAAGGAGAGTGGGAGCAAGAAGGGGGATGGAGGGAGAGAGGAAGGGAATCTCATTATGTTCTTAGAATTGTATCTACAAACCACATTGAATCTATTAAAAACTAAATTTTTTGAAAAAAGATTAAAGACAAAAGGTACATATTTAACAATGACATAAAAAAAAACAATGGGAAACACTATAGGTGAAGCAGATTTTAGGGGAAGATTAAGAGTTCATTTTGGATATATTAAGTGTGAATTGTCTATTAGACCTACAGGTGGAGATGTTAATAGAAAATTGGTTGTGAGTCTGGAGTTCAGGGAAGATAATCCACAATAGAGAAATACACTGAGAAGTCACTGACATATAGCTAGTATTTAAAGAGAACAGATGAGATTAGAGCAACAAAGGAGTGTGGATTGAATGACTGTAAAGGCTGAGTCTGAATCACTGTAGTACCTAGAGGCTGAGGAGAAAACAACTTTATAACTAGTGAGATATTTCAAAAATAAAGGGAGAATAAACTTACCCACCACTTTGATGTATTAAAAAAGGTAAACAAAGCACTCCACTAGGCACACAGTATGGCAACTATTATGCAGCTTTTGAACAATGGATATATTCCATTATAGAATGGAATAGCAAAAATAACAGAGAAAGAGACTATAGCACCTATGGAAAAATGAAAACAAGTCCCTATGTTTAAACAAATGATAAGGTCTCTAAAGGAGACAACTTAGTAGACAGTAAGACCAGAAAGGTCTTTGTATTTACGTGTGGAATTGGATGGGACATTAAAAAGAGTCTTAGATGTTACATTAAGATAGTTTACTGATGACCTTAAATCAGAGGTATGCTGGCAAAGGATATATAGAAGCCTAATTAGATTGGGATGAAGAATGACTAGGGAAAATAATAGGTACAAATCAGATATCTGCAAAGTGGAGTGGGGTGTATGCAACCGTGGAGAGATACAGAGGTCCTCCATCCACTGGTTCACTCCCCAGCTGGCTGCAACAGCCAGAGCTGTGCCGATCCAAAGCCAGGAGCCAGGAGCTTCCCCCGGGTCTCCCACACTGGTTCAGGGGCCTAAGGACTTGGGCCATCTTCCACTGCTTTCCCAGGCCATAGCAGAGAGCTGGATTGGAAGTGGAGCAGCTGGGACTCGAACTGGCCTCCATATGGGATGCCAGCACCACAGGCAATAGCTTTACCCACTACACCATAGCACTGGCCTCTCTTAACACCTATTTTTAAAAATTAATCTTCATATTGTCTCTTTTTATTATTTATTTTTATATACAATTGTCATGATTTACTTCGTACAATCATTAGCAGTGTATGTAAGGTCTATACATAAGAGGGGTCTTAAAAATTCCAAAGGTGGGCCGGCGCCGCGGCTCACTAGGCTAATCCTCCGCCTTGCGGCGCCGGCACACCGGGTTCTAGTCCCAGTCGGGGCGCCGGATTCTGTCCCGGTTGCCCCTCTTGCAGGCCAGCTCTCTGCTGTGGCCAGGGAATGCAGTGGAGGATGGCCCAAGTGCTTGGGCCCTGCACCCCATGGGAGACCAGGATAAGTACCTGGCTCCTGCCAACGGATCAGCGCGGTGCGCCGGCCACAGGGCGCCAGCCGCGGCGGCCATTGGAGGGTGAACCAACGGCAAAGGAAGACCTTTCTCTGTCTCTCTCACTGTCCACTCTACCTGTCAAAAAAAAAAAAAAAATTTTCCAAAGGTATGCTTTATGAAAAAATTGAGTGGACTAAAGAAGTTTTCTGCACCACAATAAACATCTTTTAATTCCATTTCCCATGAACTTTTTGAAGTACCCTTGTACGTGAATATTTATATAATAGAATATATATAATCATATATATAATATTACGATATATTTGTATTTATATCAATACAAATCAATACATGGGAAGGTATGTTTAAGCATCTTTTCTGATTTAGGGATTTAACCAAAATGTTTGGACATAAATGGTACAGGCAACACTGTGAAAAATCTTAGCTGTCAAGGAAAGGAAAGAAACAGGCTGATAGCTCTAAAGAGCGGATCTGATGAAAGATTTACTTCTACTCCAAATGGGAGAGATCTCAGCATGTTCATATTTTGAAGAGATAAAGCAAAAAAAAAAAAAAGGCTAAATATCTATAAGAGGAGTTAATGGTAGAATAAAGTCTGAATTTCAAGATGGCGGAATAGTCAGCTTGCTGTTCTAGTCTAAGGGGAGATAGTTTTTAAAAAGTGGAGAAAGTGCAATCTAAGGGAAGAGTTAGGGAGAAAAACGCAAAGGAAAAGCCATGCAAATTAGAGAGACACTATGGATCTATGTGGAAAGTGCGGATGTGCACAACTCAGGACCCCAAGCAGCCAAGAGTCTCAGCAACAGTTTTGGAGAATGAGGTGAGACCTGACTGCAGCGACACAAGCCACTGGTGATAAAGTTGAGGGAAGAGCCTGGTGTGAGTCCGCCATTAAGCCCTGTGGGGAATAGTGTACCTGCCAACCTAGAGGGAAAAAGAAAGGGGCACATTTCTCTCTTCCCAACCACAGGGCACCGGTGTCTTGTAACTAGTCGGGTTGACATATGTAACAGCTGCACCAGCTTGTGTCCACATGCCCAGCAACCAGCCAGAGGAGACAACCAAGCATGGCTGGGGGGTGCTCTGTGCTGGGACTGTGAAAACACTGTGGCTTTGTGGGAGAGCACAGGGAGTGGCTGGGTCTTTGGGCAGTCACTGTGGGTGGCTTTACATTCTTGGTGCTCCCTGATTCCCTGGTGAAGGTCACTGCCGTGGGATCCATGCTCACACTGAGGACTGCATGGATCCTTTCTGTGGTTCTTGTGGCAGCGTGGATGATACTGCACCCACTGGGGCTAGTACTTGGGCATTAGTCTCCTTGGAAGAGACAAGGTGAGCGATGAGCGGGAGGCTACACCAATAGAGCCGATTAAACCTCCTCTCTGATTTAAAAAAAAAAAAAAAAAAAAAGATTTAACACGCCCAACTTGGGTGTCACCTTGGATACTCCCCTCAGCCTGGAGCACTGAACAGAGCTCCCTGGCCACACCCAGAACACACCTCTGGGTATTCACTGAAAGAGCAGAAAATCCATTAAGCCACAGAAGAATAGACCAAAGATAAAAGTCATCACAGGAGAAAACCAAACCAAACAAAAAAGCCAACAAGTATTTCCACAAATGCTAAAAATAGATGCAGCAATTCAAGAAACAAGAATAAGGAACACACCATGACACACCCAAAAGAACACAACACTTCAATACTAGAATGTGAAGATGAAGAGACTGAAGAAATGCCAGAAAAAGAATTAAAAAAACTGATAGTAGGATTACTTAGAAGTAATTAGAAGTAAATCCACAAATTAAAGAAATCCATGCATGACATGAGAGAAAATTTTTCCAACGAAATTGACATTTTTAGATGGCCGGTACCATGGCGCAGTAGGTTAATCCTTCACCTGCAGTGCTGGCATCCCATATGGGTGCCGGTTCAAGTCTTGGCTGCTACTCTTCCGATCCAGCTCTCTGCTGTGGCCTGGAAAAGCAGTCGAAAACGGCCCAAGTGCTTGGGCTCCAGGCTCCTGGCTCCTGGCTTCGGATTGGTGCAGCTCTGGCCAGTGCGGCCATTTGGGGAGTGAACCAATGGAAGGAAGACCTTTCTATCTCTGTCTCTCCCTCTCATTGTCTGTAACTCTACCTCTCAAATTAATAAAATCTTTAAAAAAAGAGAAAGAAATTGACATTTTAAAGAGAAATCAAAATGAAATATTGGAAGTGAATGATTCAATAGATCAAATAAAGCATGCAGTGGAAAGCATTAACAACAGACTTGGAGAGACAGAAGAAAGAATATCTGAGTTAGAAGACAAATCTCTGGAAATTTTATAATCAGGCCAAAAAAAAAAAAAAAAAGAAGAAGAAAAAATTAGAAAACTTAAAAACCGTGTTGGAGATTTATGGGATACTATCAAATGACCCAGCATATGGATCTTAGGGGTTCCTGAAGGCATGGAAAGAGAGAATGTATTAGAAGGTCTTTTTAGTAAAATATGGCAAAAACTTCCCTAATCTGAATAAAGAAAGGGATGTTCAAGTACATGCAGCACACAGAACTTTATTAGACATACCTGTCGCTCCCCCTCTTCGTGGAGGAACGACACAGGACCCTGCGCTGTTCTTTCGTCTGCTCGGCCCTCCCCGGGTTTGCTGCTGGTTCTTCCCAGGTTGGCTACTATCCCTTCCACCTCCGTGGAAGGGCAGTTCCCCCTGGCCGCATTCCCCACTTCCGCAGGGGAGCGGCACACCGCCGGCCGGCTCTTTCGGGGGCTGCACGGGTTCCCTTAGATGTTCCCCATAGATGTTCCCGGTACATGCCGTCTCTCTCCTCCTTTATAGTCCTCCTCCGCCAATCCCAACTCGGCTGCCCACACGCCGAGTACGCTGCTCTCCTCCAATCAGGAGCAAGTCCTACAGTTTATCAGTTGAACTGGAGGCAGCTGTGCGGAAGCTGTTTACTTCTCTCCCAGCGCCATATTGTGGGAGAGCAGATGCATAGAATAAGTCCTAATTCGAGTAACTTAGTCTAGTCCGGATTGCTCCCCACAATACCCAGAAAAGATCTTCACCATGACACATTGCAGTCAAATTCTCTATAGTAAAACATAAAGAAAAGATTCTAAAATGTGCACAAGAGAAATGCCAGATTATTTTTAGAGGATCTCCAACTAGACTCACAGCTGACCTCTCATCTAAAACCCTACAGGACAGGGGCTGGTGCTGTGGTACAGTAGGCTAAGCCTCCACCTGTAGTGCTGGCATGCCATACAGGTACCAGTTCATGTCCTGGCTGTTCCTCTTCTGATCCAGCTCTCAGATATGGCCTGGGAAAGCAGTGAAGGATGGCCCAAGTGCTTGAGACCCTGAACCCACTTTGAAGACTCAGCAGAAGCTACCAGCTCCTCGCTTCAGATTGGCCCAGCTCCAGCCACTGCGGTCATTTGGGGAATGAACCAGTGGATAGAAGACCTTTCTTTCTGTCTCTCCTTCTTTCTGACTATGGCTCTACCTCCCAAATAAATAAACAAAATCAATAAAAAAAAAAAAAAAAGGAGAGACTGGTGATATATATTAAAAGTCTCAGGAGAAAAAAAATGCCAACCCAGAACACTGTACCCTGCAAAGCTCTCATTTATGAGTGAAGGTGAAATAAAGACCTTCCCTAACAAACAGAAATTGAAATAATTTGTCACCACTCATCCAGTCTTACAAAATTTGAATGCTTAAAGATGTACCACACACATAAACACAGAAACATGGTCATCACTATGAAAGAAAGTGAAGGCAGAAAATCTCCCAGTAAAAGTACAAAGGAAATCCAAAGTAAACAATAGGTATATTTATGGAAAAATGGCAGGGCAGGCGCTGTGGCATAGCAGGTTGAAACCCTGGCCTGCAGTGCCGGCATCCAATATGGGCGCCGGTTCAAGTCCTGGCTGCTCTACTTCTGATTCAGCTCTCTGTTATGGCTTGGGAAAGCAGTGGAAGATGGCCCAAGTCCTTGGGCCCCTGCACCTGCCTGGGAGACCCGGAAGAAGCTCCAGGCTCCTAGCTTCAGATCAGCTCAGCTCTGTTCGTTGTGGCCATTTGGGAAGTGAACCAGCGGATAAAGACCTCTCTCTCTCTCTGGCTCTACCTCTATCTGTAACTCTGTCTTTCAAAATAAATAAAATAAAAATCTAAAAAAAAAAAAAAAGTGGCAGGACAAGGTCATTACATATTAATAATCAGCTTGAATGTAAATGGCCTCAACTCTCCAGTTAAAAGAACGGATTAAAAAACAAAACCCATGTATTTGCTGCCTACAAGAAACACATCTCACCAAAAAAGATACATGCAGACTGAAAGTGAAAGGATGCAAAAAGATATTCCATGCTAACAGAAACCAAAAAACAGCTGGTATAGCCATCCTAATATCAGACAAAATAGACTTTAACACAAAAACTGTTAAAAGAGACAAAGAAGGATACTATATAAGGTTTAAGGAGATGTGACTATTATAAATATATATGCACCTAATTATAGGGCACATGGATATTTAAAAGAAATGTTAATGGATCTCAAGGGAGAAATAGACTCCAATACAATACTAATGGGGGATTTCAATATTCCCCTTTCAGCAATGGACAGATCAACCAGACAGAAATTCAGCAAGTAAGCAACAGAATTAAATAACATTATAGACCAAATGGACCTAATGGGTATCTACAGAACTTTTTATCCTAGAGATGCAGAATATACATTCTTTTCACCAGAGCATGGAACTTTCTTTGGGATGGATCACATGCTAGGCCATAAAGCAAGTCTTAGCAAATTCAAAAAAATCGAAATCATACCATGAATCTTCTCTGATCACAATGGAATGAAGCTGGAAATCAACAACTTAAGAACTTCTAGAACACATGGAGACTGAACAACATGCTCCTGAATGAATAATGGGTCCTGAATGAACAGTGGGTCATAGAAGAAATCAAAAGAGAAATAAAAAAAAAACTGGAAAAGAATGAAGATGACAATATAACATATCACAAAAATCCATTCAGAATGGATTAAAGACCTAAATCTATGGCCCAATACTATCAGATCAGTAGAGAACATTGGAGAAACCCAATTGCAAGGCATTGGCAATAGGCAAAGAGTTTTTGGAAAAGATCCAGAGACACAGGCCATCAAAGCCAAAACTGAAAAATGAGATTACATCAAATTGAGAAGCTTCTGCACTGCAAAAGAAACACTCAGGGAAGTGAAGAGGCAACTGACAGAATGGGAGAAATTATTTGCAAACTATGCAACTGATAAAGGATTAATAACCAAAATATATAAAGAGATCAAGAGACAACAGCAACAAAACAAACAACCCAGTTAAGAAATGGGCCAAAGACTCAAGTGGACATATTTCAAAAGAGGAAATCCAAATGGCCAATAGACACATGAAAAAATGCTCAGGATCTCTTGTCCTGACAGTTGAGTACAATGTAATACTTTATCCATTTTAGTATTTTTTTTTGTTCTAGTACCATTGGTTGAACTCTGTAATTAACACACAATTATTCTTAGGTGTTTAAATTTTAACTGAAAAGTGATCCCTGTTAGGAATTTGGAAAACATTATGCTGAGTGAAATAAGCCAATCCCAAAGGGACAAACACCACTTGTTCTCCTTGATAGGTGACAACTAACTGAGCACCAAAAAGGAAACCTGTTAAAGTGAAATGAACACTATGAGAAATGGTGACTTGATCAGCCCTCACCCTGACTGTTGATGAGCAACTTGATATGTTATGCCTCTTAGTATTTTTGTTTGTTTGTTCTACTTAATACTTTTGGTTGAATACTGTAATCAATACACAATTCTTCTTAAGTGCTGAAACTTAACTGAAAAGTGATCGCTGTTAAATATAAGAGTGGGAATAAGAGAGGGAAGAGATGTGCAATTTGGGACATGCTCAAGCTGACTTACCTCAAACGGTAGAGTTAGAAACATACCAGGGGATTCGAATTCAATCCCATCGAGGTGGCATGTACCAATGCCATCTCACTAGTCCCAGTGATCAATTTCTGTTCACAATTGATCGTAATGATAGGACTAAGAACCAAAGGGATCACATAAACAAAAATAGTGTCTGCAAATACTAGCTGATAGAATCAAAAAGGGAGAGAACGATCCAACATGGGAAGTGAGATACACAGCAGACCCATAGAATGGCAGATGTCCTAAACAGCACTCTGGCCTCAGAATCAGCCTTTAAGGCATGCGGATCCGGCTGAAAAGCCCATGAGAGTTTTTCAGGCATGGAAAGCCAAGACACTCTGGCCAAAAAAAAAAAACCTAAATGAAAGATCTCTGCGAGTGAGATCCCAGTGGAAAGAATGGGTCCTCAAAGAAGGAGGTACCTTTCTCTGAAGGGAGGAGAGAACTTCCACTTTGACCATGGCCTTGTCTAAACATGATCAGAGTCAGTGAACTCAGGGGACTTCCATAGCCTTGGCAGCTCATGACAAGAGCCTAGGGTGATTACTGAGGCCATAAACAAGAGTGTCAATTTGTTAAGTCAACAACAGGAGTCACTGTGCACTTACTCCTCATGTAGGATCTTTTTCCTTAGTGTGCTGTACATTGAGATTTAATGCTATAACTAGTACTCAAACAGTATTTTTCACTTTATGTTTCTGTGTGGGAGCAAACTGTTGAAATCTTTACTTAATGTACGCTAAACTGATCTTCTGTATATAAAGAGAATTGAAAATGAATCTTGATGTGAATGGAAGGGGAGAGGGAGTGGGAAAGGGGAGGGTTGTGGGTGGGAGGGATGTTATGGGGGGGAAGCCATTGTAATCCATAAACTGTACTTTGAAAATTTATAGTCATTAAATAAAAGTTTGAAAGCAAAAAAAAAAAAAAATGCTCAGGATCACTAGCCATCTGGAAAATGCAAATCAAAACCACAATGAGGTTTCACCTCACCCCAGTTAGAATGGCTTTCATTCCAAGGGAAATTAAATCAGCATATGAAAGTGTTATCTGTACCCCCATGTTTACTGCAGCTCAATTCATAACTGCTAAGATATGGAATCAACCCAGATGTCTATCAACTGAAGACTGGATAAAGAAATCATGAGATATATACACCATGGAATACTACACAGTGGTTAAAAAAAAAAAGAAATCTTGTCATTTGCAAAAAAATGGATGGAACTGGAAAATATCACACTTAATGAAATTAATCAGTTCCAAAAGGACAAATACCATATGTTCTCCCTGATCTGTGATAACTAACAGATCACATAAAAGGTAATCTATAGAAGTGAAATTAATACTTTGATATACAATGACTTTGAACAGCCCTTGTCTTGACTGCTGAGGAACAAGTTTTGTTCTTTTTGTTCTTGTTGTTGTTTTTTACAATTTGTTGAACTCTTAGTATAGAGATAACTGTATGAGTATAAAGTTAACTGAAAATAGATTTTAGTAAAAAAATAAGCAAAGGAATAGGAGAACAAGGAGGCAGAGGGGTGGGAGTGCAGGTGGGAGGGCAGCTACAGTGGGAAGGATCACTATATTCCCAAATTCATGAAAAGCATGAAGTTTGTATTCCTTAAATAAAAAGTTTCTGGGGGAAGAAAACTTACTACAAAGCTACAATAATCAGAAGAGTATGGTACTAGTCTAAAGATACATAGACCAATGGAATAGAATTAGAGTCCAGAAATAAACCCATATATATATATATATATATATATATATATATATATATGGTCAAATAAATTTTGACAAGGGTGCAAAGACCATTCAATAGAGAAAAGCACCATCATTCCAATAAGTGGTAGCTGGAGAAACGGGATATCTACTTACAAAAGAATGAAGCTGCACCCTTTTATAAAACTTAACTTAAAATAGATTATGGGCCTAAAACTGTAAAATTCCAAGAAGAAAACACAATGCAAATGCTTCACAAACATTGGATTTGGTAATGATTCTTGGATATGACATCAAAGACAAGAATGACAAAAGCAAATATAGACTAACTGAACTGCATGAAAATTTAAAAAGTTTCATGCAGCAAAAGATAGTATCCACAGAATAAAGAATAACTCGCAGAATGGGAGAAAATGTTTGCAAATCACGTATCTGATAAGGGATTAATACCCAGGATACACAAAAAAGCCCTAAAACTGAACTTCAAACAGTATGATTAAAAAATGGGCAACAGACTCAAAAAGACATTTTCTCAAAGAGATAAAAATGGCCACTAAGCACATAAAATGATGCTCAACATCACTAGTCACTAGGAAAATGTAAATCAGATTTATAAGACAGCTACTATAAGGGGGAATAAAAGAAAATAACAAATGTTGACAAGGATATGGAAAAACTGGAAACCCTGTGTACTGTTGGTGGAATGTAAAATGGTATAACACTTGTGGAAATCAGTGTAGTGGTTCCTCAAATAATTAAAAATATATTGCCATATGATCTAGCAGTTTGGTTTCTAGGTATATATCCAAAAAGAGCTGAAAGCATGTTCGTAAGAGCATTATTCACAAAGGTAACATGTAGAAGAAACCCAAGTGTGCACTGATAGATGAATGCATAAACGAAATGCAGTGTAAAATATACAATGCATTATTCTCCAGCCTTAAAAAAGAAGGAAAAAATATAGACTTACACTATAAAAGGTTTGAAACCTAAGAACATTATTCTGAGAAAAGCCAGCCATAAAAAGACAAATCCTATATGATTTTACATAAGAGGTCCCTAGAACAGTCAAATCTATAGAGACAGAAATTAGAGTGGTGGTTCCCAGGGTTTAAGGAGAGTCAGTAATGAGAAATTAATATTTAGTGGGTACAGTTAATTTTACAAGAGGAAAAGCTATGGAACTGGCTGGTGGTAGTGGCTGAACAACATTATGAAGTATTTAATAAAAGTGAATGTTTACTTAACAATTGCTAAAATGGTATATTTCATAATTGTATTTTACTATAATAAACAAATTGGGAGGTAGGCACTGAGGTACAGATTAAGTTGCTGTTTGGGAAGCCCTCAAACCATATCAGAGTGCTAGTTGGGAGTCCTGGCTACTCTGCTTCTCATTCTGCATCCTGCTAATGTGCCTGGGAAGGCATTAGATGATAGCCCAAATAGTTGGGTCCCTGCCAACAACTGGGAGACCTGGACGGAGTCCCTGGATACTGGCTTCACACTATCCCAGTCCCAGGTATTATGACAATTTGGGGAGTGAACCAGTGGATGGAAGATCTCTCTCTGTCACTCTGCCTTTCAAGTAAATCTTAAAAAAGAAAAAAGTTTTGTGTGGGCACTTGGTCTAGCAGTTAAGATGCCCACATCCTATAATAGAATGCCTTGAGTCTTGGCTTTGCTCCTGATTCCAACCTGCTAATGTGCATCTTGGGAGGCAGCAGGTGATGGCTCAAGTGGCTACATTCCTGCCACTCATGTGGGAGACACAGTCTGAATTCTTGTCTTTTGGCTTTGGTCTGGTCCAGCTCCAGTCATTGGGGAACAACTGGGGAATAGACCAGTGGATAAAGGATCTCTCTGTGTTTCTCTCCCTTTCAAATAAATAAAATTAAATTGGAGGGGTAGATGTTTGCCCTCGTGGTTACTATGCCAGTAATGCAGTATGCCTGTGGCCACATTAAAGTACATGGATTTGATTCCCAGCTCCAGCTTCTGAGTCCTTCTTTCTGTTAATGTGGACCCTAGGAGTCAGCAACCATGATTAGTTCAGTTTCTGCTACACACATGAGAGACCTGAATGGAGTTCTTGGCTCTTAGCTTTAGCCCTGCCCAATCCTGGTCATTCCAGGTATTTGGGAGAGTGACCCAGTAGATGATCTCTCTAACTCTCCCATTTCTAATAAATGGGGGAAAAAAAAGGAAAAAAATCTGTCATATGTAAGATATGTTTAACATTGTTTGTAATAAGATATTAAATTGGGACCGGTGCTATGGCTTAGTGGGTAAAGCCACCACCTGCAGTGCCAGCATCCCATACGGGCATCGGTTTGAGTCCCGGCTGCTCCACTTACAATCCAGCTCTCTGCTATGGCCTGGGAAAGCAGTAGAAGATGGCCCAAGTCCTTGGGACCCTGCACCAATGTGGGAGACCCGGAAGAAGCTCCTGGCTCCTGGCTTCAGATCGGCGCAGCTCTGGCCGTTGCAGCCAATTGGGGAGTGAACCAGCGGATAGAAGACCCCTCCCCGCCACCCCCACCCCGTGTGTGTGTAACTATGACTTTCAAGTAAAATAAATAAATCTTTAAAAAAAAGATATTAGGCCGGTGCCGCGGCTCACTAGCCTAATCCTCTGGCTAGCGGCGCCGGCACACCGGGTTCTAGTCCCGGTCAGGGCGCCGGATTCTGTCCCGGTTGCCCCTCTTCCAGGCCAGCTCTCTGCTGTGGCCAGGGAGTACAGTGGAGGATGGCTCAGGTGCTTGGGCCCTGCACCCCATGGGAGACCAGGAAAAGCACCTGGCTCCTGGCTCCTGCCATCGGATCAGCGCGGTGCGCCGGCCGCAGCGCGCCGGCCGCAGCGGCCATTGGAGGGTGAACCAACGGCAAAGGAAGACCTTTCTCTCTGTCTCTCTCTCTCACTGTCCACTCTGCCTGTCAAAAATAAAATAAAATAAAATAAATTTAAAAAATAATAAAAAAAATAAAAGATATTAAATTGATGCGTTCAGTTTGCGAGACAAAATGAATTAGTCTAAACAAAGAGACAGCAATATAAAGCTTTATAAGTGCCAATGTATTAAGTAAAAGAAAACAGATTGAGAACCCAAAATAAATTAAATCAGATCTATTCCCACCCACTCCTATACTCATCAGGGTATATAGGTCATCCCTATTCTGCTCTCAAAAATAAAACAAAACCACATCCACATATAATTACTTTTAGGCTTTTTAGGCATAAGCTTATTGATTATGGCCAGGGGTACTGGAAATACTTGAAGGCAGACTATAGAGAACAAAATAAAGATGTTGTTTTTTATAGCAAAAGAAAGGTGGATCATCCCACAACCTACTTGTTTCCATTAGTATAGTCAAAAGGAAATGAAACAGAACAAATACATTTTAAAAACTTTCTAAAATGTTGATTAGTGAAACACAAGGTCAAGGACTGCTGTCTTTGTGAGTGAACTAATTTTATCTCTACGTCCATGTCCTCTTGATTTCTCTGAAAAAAATTGGCACTGTCTTACAGAGCAAATAATCAAAAATGACTGCCAGGCTATTTGTTTTTAACTCACTCTTCTAAAGCAGCTTTATAGGCACCAGATGTGCATATATCATAGACTCTATCTGGCTTCAGCAAAAAACAGATTTCTTACACAATCACAGGATAAATATAGAAATACATTTCTAAACAAAATATCAAAATCAAGAAATAACTAAACATTTTAGAACTAAAATATCAGATCTAAAAGGCATTATGTTTATTATAATAATAATAATAACAGAAGTAGCATGCCAGCAGCAGCAACAATTAGCTCTCATTTACTGAGAGGTTACTTAGTGCCAGGGACAGGGTACTTGACAAAAACGTATAACCAAATACTCTACTCTCTAGGATTACCTATGTCAATACATTTTTCCTTCAAACAAATCAAAGTGTCCCCCAAAAAAGAGTAAAAAAGAAACTTAGAAAGTAACTTTAAAATACTGAATGAGAGATGTTACTTTAAAATGTCCTTTTAAAAAAAATCATCTCTTACACACACATACCCACCCAGAAACTGTTCAGGGCAGATACAGAGGAGCAGATTTTAGCAGATATTTTAGTAAGGCTCCTAAAATAGCCCTCTGAGGTTGGTGCAGTTTTCTCTGTATTTAAATGGATTAACCTAGAGTCATTACTACTCAAAATGATACTAATCAGTTTAATTCTGATTAAAGGGACATACAAGGCCACTCCAGACAAACTGTTAAGTCAGCAGCAACCTCAATCTCCTAGAAAAGCATTTGACAAATACTAATGAATCCTCTCTATGTCTCTAGAGATATTCTTTATTTACAATCAAACTAATAGATTTTTATCAAAGCAACTTTTAAAATAAAGCCACAGTAAAAGAAAAAAGTATTATAAATGAAAATTGGTTATTTATTATGTTAATAAATGTATTTTAAATACTTTTATACAGTTTTTGCTCTCTTTTAAGAAATACTGGGTGTTGTGTTAAGGAATTAAATTCATTCTTCAAAGAAATCCTTGGCAATGTATTTGACACTTCCTGTCAAAACATTTTCTCCTAATATCCTTGTATGACTACTATTTAACCTGTGATCTCTGATTTAGAAAAAAAAAAATGAATTTATTCCTGAGTTTATAAGCCAGTTTTCTTTTGGGTTTAGTGTCTAGATTTCTAATATCTCTTGATTACTTAAAAAAAAAAAAGTTACAGTGGGGGAAAATGCTTAATAAAATCTTTTCACATTATTATTTATTACAGTTAATATGATTACTTTTAAAATGACTTTTAAAAAGATTTATTTACTTATTTATTTGAAAGAGTCAAAAAGAGCAAGATCTTCCATTTACTGGTTCACTCCCCCAGTGCCTGCAATAGCCTGAGGCTAAGCAAGGCCAAAACTAGGGGAGACCAGAAGCTCAATTCTGGTTTTCTACATGGGTGGAGCTTGATACTTGGGCCTTCACCTACTGTCTCCCAGCCACATCCACAGGGAACTGAATAGGATGCGTGGAGCTGCAAGGATTTGAACCAGGTTCTCCAATATGTGATGTGGTAAACCCAAGCAATGTAGCACAACACCAGTCCCGTGATGACTTATTAAAGGTACAGTCTCAAAATATTAAAGAAGTGTTTAATTTGGCCGGCGCCGCGGCTCACTAGGCTAATCCTCCGCCTAGCGGCGCCGGCACACCGGGTTCTAGTCCCGGTCAGGGCGCCGGATTCTGTCCCGGTTGCCCCTCTTCCAGGCCAGCCCTCTGCTGTGGCCAGGGAGTGCAGTGGAGGATGGCCCAGGTGCTTGGGCCCTGCACCCCATGGGAGACCAGGAAAAGCACCTGGCTCCTGGCTCCTGCCATCGGATCAGCGCGGTGCGCCGGCCGCAGCGCGCCAGCCGCGGCGGCCATTGGAGGGTGAACCAACGGCAAAGGAAGACCTTTCTCTCTGTCTCTCTCTCTCACTGTCCACTCTGCCTGTCAAAAAATAAAAAAAATAAAAATAAAAAAATATTAAAGAAGTGTTTAATTTATAGCTATAGAAAAAAATTATACTTCTTAATCATGAAGTAAACAATCTTTTGATGGCTTACAGGGCGTAGAGTACCTAAAAGTAACCTATCAACAAACTTAGTATCATGGCGAATAATAAACTGTTGATCATGACTAAAAACATGGATTTGACTAAAAGATAGTAATCACGTGGATATTTAACTTTTTTTTTTTTTTTTTTTTTTTTTGACAGGCAGAGTTAGACAGTGAGAGAGAAGACAGAGAAAGGTTTTCCTTTCCATTGGTTCACCCCCAAATGGCCGCTACGGCCGGCGCGCTGCACCGATCCGAAGCCAGGAGCCAGGTGCTTCCTCATGGTCTCCCATGCGGGTACAGGGCCCAAGGACCTGGGCCATCCTCTACTGCACTCCCAGGCCACAGCAGAGAGCTGGACTCGAAGAGGAGCAACAGGGACAGAATCCGGCGCCCCAATCGGGACTAGAACCTGGTGTGCCGGCGCCGCAGGTGGAGGATTAGCCTAGTGAGCCGCGGCGCCAGCCGGATATATAACTTTATACTTTGGTTGTATTTCACCTATATTTTGAAAACAGAATATTTAAAAGGCTCAAAAGGTAATTCCTACTGTTAGGAGGAACTATATGCTTTGTAAAACAAAATTTTTTCATTGCTTAAGATAAACAATTTCTTAAATAGTCTTGAAATTAGTGAGAATAGTCATTAAATGTAGTAAAAAAGCGAAGTCCAAATCCTGGCTCTTTTACTCATTAAGACTGTGTCATCTCAGAGAAATGCTCTGTCCTTTCTACGCCTTGGTTTCCTCATTGATGGAAAGGGAAAAATAGAAACCACCTCATAAGGTTGGTATGATGATCTAAAGAAGTCAATCTCTATAAATCACTTAGCACAATGCCACACACAGTGAACGTTCAGTAACTGTACTATTTTTGTTGTTGTCCTGGGTTTTGCTGTTATATGCAACAAATGCCAAATTCTCTTCTACTTGGGCATACTGTAACAAAGTAGACAACCTGAAATTTTCTCATCAGGGCATGGCTATATTGATTTCTGACCTACCAGTACATCTGATTTACTTTAATATTCTCACTGTGCTTATTAGATGCTTAAAAAAACTGATAATGTCCTTCATTGACAGATCAATACAGAGGTTACCCACCTGTGCAGCTCTTCTGTTTTGTCTTCAGTTGGACCTACAATTAGTAAACAATGGCGAAGGACAGCTGCCATGACACGGAACTGATGAGAATCACTCTACAATAAATAAAATAAAAAAAAAAAGAGGAAAATTGCGAGTTGAATGCCTTAATAAAGGAGTCAGGGGCATTACAATGTCATTTGCCCCACAAAACAATAGTTCTTATACCATGCACGGTAGATGGCAGGATATTCTAAGAGGAATTCCCAAGGCAATACTAAGTAGTCACTATCTTACATGAACAGCCACATGACCTCCAGAAACAGTCATTATCAGTAACTGATCTAGCTATAATGATTTACCCTGAGTTTCACTTCCAAGAGTGATTCTTTTGTTAGATCATATTCTGCTCCAGTTTACCAGCCATTATAAAAATTTAAACAGATGTAATGTTATCAATTATTTTAGTAGTTGGCTTTCCATCCTTAATAAAAATGTCTCATTTCTTAACTTTCAAAAGCAATGACTCCATTAATTCCATTTAATCAATCTTCTTAATCTTCTAGTTCCTCCAGAACTATCAGCAAGTGATGAAAACCAAGTTATCTGAATTTCATCTTCTCCTACTTTTCCAATGTTTATTAATTAGCAGTGGTATTAAAAAGACACAGGGAGTCAGAGAGAAGGCAAACAGTAGGAAATAAACTAAGCTCTGAATAATTATTTGGTTTACATCATTATTTCTTGGGTCACTACCATTTCTTTAATCATCTGCATCAAGGTTGCATCTCTCTTCATTCAGGTTTTAATAAAGGCAAAATATGAAATTATACATAATTATGATAGGAAACTGGATATGTTATACTTCAGGAAGACTCCAATTACTTTAGAAACTATTACAAAGTTCTAAAATTTATTAGTATTTAAAAGATTTCAAGTCCGTATAAAGTGAATTCTATTTACATATTATACATATATCTTATATTCGTAAAAATAACTCATCTAGCACTTTTAGGAAGATGTTTTATAAAACATAAAATCTAGGAAGCAATAAAGTGCACTTTTGTTACTCACAATATGGAGGATGTTATTTTAAGCATAACATCATCATATGCTGATCTGAAAGAAATGAAGGCCTTAGTGGCATAACAGAAAAAAGCAACACAATTGGGGTCAGGAGTCTAGGCTATGACCCTTGACAATCATATAGCTACTCTGAGCCTGTTTCCCTACATGAATCTCTACAAACACAAGATTCTGTTAGAGTTGTAAAGCGATTAAATTAAACAATATGCATAAATGTGCTGTAAAGCTTTCTGCAGGAGGTGGAGGTAGAGGAGTAGGAGAGGTGTGCGTTTGACGTAGAGGCTAAAATGACCCTTGGGAAGCCCCACAACCAGTTTTAGAGTTCAAGTCTCAGCTCTACTACCAATTCCAACTTCCTCTTTATGCACATCTTGGGAGGCAGCAAAGGAGGGCTCAAGTGTTTGGTTGGGTCCCTGACACTAACGTGGGAGACTAAGACTGAATTCCTGGATCCTAGCTTTGGCTTAGTCCAGCCCAAAATGTTGTAGGCATTTCAGGAATAAATGATGGGAGATCTATGTCTGTCTCTTTGCCTTTCAAATGAAACAAATAAATACATAAACATTTTTAAAAAACATTTGAAGGTGAAGAGAAAGGGAGAAGGAGGAAGGAAATAAAGGGTAAGACTGACAGAATTGACACACTTCATAAACGAAGGAATGGGAAGAGTGACAATAAGACCAATGGAGACTGGTGGGGTTGGAATGAATGTCATCCCATTCACCATCCATCTCCAAAAGCTAGATTAAAGATTCTTTCATATTTAGGTTACTTTTACCTAGCCCTATTACATAAAGTATCATGTAATACTCATACATTACCTAACTTGATAAAATCATATTTTCCGTGGTTTTGGAAATTAATGGAGACACGTACTTTCTTTTCTTATGCTGATGTTGGCAAGTCTCTTGTGAAATTACCCATTATCTTTTCCATTACTTGCAAAGGCAAACCAAAAATCCCACCTTCTATTCCATTTCCTCCTTTTCCAGTTTTCCTAACAGTTAGTTTCAAGTTGTACACTATGTCTGTGATGCCATCTTTTATTCTAAATTTACTAAATTCTCTTAATTTCTCTATTCAAAATGACTGCTGAAATGCCTGGATTGTTTACCTCTGCTCTTTGCATTGCTGATTCCTTTTCATCCACTAGGTCTCAGTTAAAAACACTTTGTCAGAGAAGCCCCCTCTTTGACATCTTATCTAAATGGATTCCTGCTTTCATCATTCTTTACAAGATATTGTACTAAGATTTCTATCATGAAACCATAATCTGTAATTCCACATTTGCTTGTTTACTTGCACATACTTCCTTTCCTCTAATCTAGTTCCTTCATGAAGAGGACATGTTCAATAGGTGATCAATAATTTAAACGAAAATGTGAAGTACACATAAACAGACAAGAGCCCAGCTAGATAAAAGTTCATGAAATATAACTAGTATGAAATCATATACTGCCAAGGTTAAGGACCCTAGAATTCTTATGCTAGGAGCTTCACCCAGGTCTCCCACATGGGTGCAGGGCCCAAGCACTTGGGCCATCCTCTGTTGCTTTCCCAGGTTCACCAGCAGGGAGCTGGATCGGAACTGGAGTGGCTGGGTCTCAAATCACCACCTATCTGGAATGCTGGTGTCACAGGTGGCAGCTTTACCTGCTATGCCACAACACTGGCCCCTATTTTTTTTTTCATATAACCATATAATTCATCTGGTAACATTTATTTTTATTTTTTAAAGATTTATTTATTACTTGAAGGGCAGAGTTACAGATAGAGAAGGAGAGACATAGAGAGATCTTCCATCTACTGGCTCACTCCCCAAATGGCCACAACAGCTAGGGCTGGGCCAGGCTGAAGCCAGGGGCCAGCAGCATCTTCTGGGTCTCTCAAGTGGGTGCAGGGGCCCAAGGACCTGGGCCATCCTATGCTATTTTCCCAGGCATGTTAGCAGAAAGGTAGATTGGAAGTGGAGCAGCCAGGACTCAAACTGGCACTCACATGGGTGCCAGTGCTGCAGACCATGGTTTTAATTCGCTGCGCCATAGGACCGGCCCCTCTGATAACATCTATTAATAAGTCCTTCCTTTTCCCATTGTATTTCCATGCCACTGTTATCATAAATCAGCTGTGTATGTGTAGGTTTATTTATAGACTTAATTAGTTTATGTCACAATAAATATTTGTTGGATAAGTGCTTTCATTTAAGAATTCTTTCTTAACAAAGGTTAGAGTGGACAATATTTCCTATTGTTGTTTATTGTTGTGTGACTTTTCATGTCATTTAAAGTCTTTGATCTTTAGTGTCTTCATCTGTCAAATGAGGCTAGTCCTCTTGTCTCACAGGATGCCAGGAGTATTAAATGTAATTGCTCTTATTATAGGACATTATACAAACACAGCTTATACAACAGATATTTACTTGATTCATGATTTAGTTATAATATCTTTCAGGTATTAATATTTTCTCCTCTGAAATAATATTGCCTCCAAAAGTTGAGAATGAAAAAAAGTCCTTAAGAACAAAGGATAAAGGAATTTTGAGTGGGCAATCAGGATGATTCTGATAGTAGAAATTAAAAAGGAAGACAAAAATTCAGGAAATTCTTTGGGATCTCTTTTTATAGCCTTCATTTCTTATTTTTTTAACTTATTTATTTGAAAGGTAGAATTAGAGAGAGAGAGAGAGAGAAAAAAAAAAAAAAGAAAGAAAGAAAATCTTCAATCCATTGGTTCACTCTCCAAATGGCCACAATGGCTGGGGCTGGGCCAGGCCAAAGCCAGGAGCCTAGAACTCCATCTGAGTCCCCAGGTGAGCACAGGGGCCCAAGGACTTGGGCTATCTTCCACTGCTTTCCCAGGTGCATTAGCAGGGAGCTGGATTGAAAGTGGAGAAGCCAGGACATGAACCAGCACCCATATGAGTTGCCAGCATCACAGACTATGGCTTAACCTGCTACAATACACTGCCGGCCCCCAGCCTTCATTTCTTAATCACACATTCTACAACTATACCATTATTTTATTCTCCTGTGTGCAAATTATGGAAGATTAAAATTTATATGACTAAAGTTTCAATTTTTTCACCCTTTTTATTTCAAAATATCTGCCTATTCTATCAATGGCTTAGAGAAAGCACAAAGACAGAATTATGGCATTAGAAGCTGTTATGCATTGTTGAGGTAATTCTTTTTCAGCTTCAAATATATAGAATGTGTATAAAACAGTAATAAGTAAATAAAAAATCAGGCTGAAATTTGATTGCCATTGTAAAGGTACTGGAAGATGGGACTTTTAAGAAGTGTTTTGCTCTTGAGCATGCTACCTTTAGGAATGGATTATTGCCATTATCAAGGGAAGGGTTTTGGATAAATTCTGAGAAGTTCTGGCACCCTTCTGCCTGTGAATGCACTCTTTTGTCATATGATGTCTTCTCCTACATTAATACAGCAAGAAAGCTCTCACCAGATGTAGCCCCCTTGATCCTGACCTTCTATCCTCCCAAATTTTGAGCCAAATAAATCCTTGTTGTTTCCAAACTACCTAGTCTGGTATCCTGCTACAGCAACAGAAAGTGGACTGA
The DNA here is from genome assembly GCF_051225735.1 of Oryctolagus cuniculus. Classification (NCBI taxonomy): domain Eukaryota; kingdom Metazoa; phylum Chordata; class Mammalia; order Lagomorpha; family Leporidae; genus Oryctolagus; species Oryctolagus cuniculus. Next base: position 109,439,492 of record NC_142877.1, on the reverse strand, counting down.
GGTACAACTGTACATCCACCTGTGTTTATGACTGATTTCCATATTAGACTGTTTGTTCCTTGAGGGCAGAATGATGTTTGACTTTCTATTTCGTGTGCCTGACACGGTGATAAGTGTGTGACTTTTCATAGGTCATTTAAAGTCTTTGATCATGAGTGTCCTCATTTGTCAAATGAGGTTAGTGCTCTTGTCTCACAGGATGCTCTGTGCTCAATAAATCTCTGTTGAAAATGATTCAGAAGGCTAGTGTTGTGGCGTAGAAAGCTCAGTTGGAGTCCTGGCTGCTCCTCTTCTTATCCAGCTCTCTGCTAGTGGTCTGGGAAGGCAGTGGAGGATGTCCCAGGTGCTTGGGCCTCTGCACCCACTTGGGAGACCCAGAGGAAGCTCCAGGCTCCTGGCTTCAGATCAGCCCAGCTCTGGCCACTCGGGTCATTTGAGGAGGGAACCAGGGAATGGAAGACCTTTCTCTCTGTCTCTGCATCTCAAGTAAATAAACTTTGGGAAAAAAAAAAAAAAAGAAAAAAGAAAATATGATTCAGCAAGAAAACACTGTATAGGCTAAAGCTTTATTTTTGTTTAATAATACTGTGTTCTTTTTTCACATTTCTTTCAAAGTCTCTACAATCATGGAACCATCCTCTTCAATTACAATGTGATATTCCCAATTAACTTCTATGGGCATTCACTTTTTATCTCATTCAAATGACATCCTTTTCACTCAGATATTTGGATTTCTCTGTTTGTATTTGCCTGTTTGACGTTAGCAAATCTGTTAGTTCTTCTACCTTTTTAAAAATATTATTATTACACTGCACTGACACTTAGGAGCACCGGAGAAGCAAATGAGTCTAAATGAGGACTCCCTAGAAGCATGCTGTCCCTCTTCATCAGCAGAGAGACTGAGGAAAATGTTAAAGCAGGAAGAAGACAAGGCTGTTCCAATCAACCTTTTAAGAACTGACTTTATGTCCTGCTAAAGGAATCATCTGACCTTTTCAAATCTTCTCCCTTTAGGAAAGGGAGAGAGAGGTAAAAAGGGAGACTCACCCTGTTTGTGGAACTAAGACCAGATATATTTCCCACTCAGTGGAAAGGAATCTCTAAATTAATCCACTGATAGTATCAGCAGGCAGGCAGGAATTTAACACTGAGGCCTGAATGTAAAATGAGCCAATGGCACTAATTTGCTAAACCTCAAGAAAAACCTAGTGATTAATTTCCTGTTTCTGGTGGACTGTAAATGACAGCAGTCATAAAAATACCTGCTAAAACAATTACAGGCAAACCCAAATATCGCTATTTTCTATAATTGCTGAGCCATGAAAAAGGCAAAGATAGTTAAAAATTAGATGCCCAGGATTTGAAAAGGCATATATCAGAAGTACTATTTTTTGAAGGTCAATCTGGCAATATAACAAAAACACCTTAAATTTTTGAAACTCTTTGGTCCAGGATACAGAAATGTATCTACAAAGACTGTACAACAAGAAAGCTCACTGAAGGTTTAAAATAGCAAGAAACTGCAAACAATCTAAGTGCCTCTACATAGGGCATTTGTTGAAGACTGGTAAATCCTTATGAAGGAATACTCATAATTATTTTTCTATTTATATTTATGGGTATTATTTGTACTTTTTAAGAGTGTTCTTTTATAAGAATTTCTCTCCTTATCAAATAGCAGTTGGAAGGTGATTGTCAAAAAATTTTTTGGGTTGCAATTATCTTTTTCAGTCCCCACATGAAATCTTAGTTACAATTTAAATTTAAAGAGAAACAACAAAAAATGGCAACAACAATCAAAGGTGCACTCTTTTTACAGCTGGAGTAGGGAATTTGGAACACTATCCAGTTACCCCCACAGCATTCCTAGGAACCTTGTGACTTCAAAGAACACATTTTGAAAACTACTGCTCTTCAAGAACATTTATGTGGGAGAAAAATCAAGATCATAAAATAACTACATTTTTGTATAAAAATGGATATATGTCTTTCTGTTTCTTATACAACAGAGAATGGGTAGAATGGTTAGAAAAGATAAACATCAAAATGCAAATAGTACATAAATCTGAATGGTGAGTTTACGATAATTTGTATTTATTGCTTTTATGTCTTTTTCCTAGATCCTCTACAATAAACATGCATTATTTTAATAAAGAAAATAGCATTATTTATTTAAAAGCTTGTATTCTGTATATTTTTCCATTATTCCTTTATTTCAGCTAGTGTTTTCACTCTCTAAAGACTTATTTATTTATCTGAAAGACTGAGTAACAAAAAGAGAGATAGAAAGAAAGAGAGAGAGAGAGAGACAGAGAGACAGAGACAGAGAGAGAGTGAGCGAGAGCGAGAGCGAGCGCTCTATCTTCCATCCACTGGCTCCCTCCCCAAAGGGCTGAAACAACTGAGATTGGTCCAGGGCAAAGAGCTCAGAACTACATCCTGGTCTGCCTACATGGTGGTAGGGGGCCAAGTATGTGGGAAATCTGCTGTTTTCTCAGGTTCATTAGCAGGAAACCAGACTGGAAGTGGAGCACTTGGATATGGGATGGCAGCATCACAAGCAGCAGCTTAGTCTGCTGTGTCACAATGCTGACACTTTATCTATTGTTTTAAAGCACTAATAATTCTTCAGGTGCTTGTTCAAGTGAAGTAAAATGTCCTTTATCTGACAATCAAGAAGATATTAAAATCCCAGCATGGCAAGTTTCTCTACCCTGATTATAGATTTTTTTTATGCTAAGTTGTGAGTACTCATTAAAAGAATTCTGTGCTCTGGGCCGGCGCTGTGGCTCAAAAGGCTAATCCTCCGCCTGTGGCGGCGGCATGCCGGGTTCTAGTCCCGGTCGGGGCGCGGGATTCTGTCCCGGTTGCCCCTCTTCCAGGCCAGCTCTCTGCTGTGGCCTGGGAGTGCAGTGGAGGATGGCCCAAGAGCTTGGGCCCTGCACCCCATGGGAGACCAGGAGAAGCACTTGGCTCCTGCCTTCGGATCAGTGTGGTGCGCTGGCTGCGGCGGCCATTGGAGGGTAAACCAACGGCAAAGGAAGACCTTTCTCTCTCTCACTGTCCACTCTGCCTGTCAAAAAAAAAAAAAAAAAAAGAATTCTGTGCTCTGGTTTCTCTCTCTTTTCATGTGTTTTTTAATACCTAGACAATGTTCATCCCTCCATTCTTCAGTTTCCAATCCCCAGAGACCTTCAGAAGTCTTCTCTGAATGTACTGAGTACACTAAATCACTGCAATTTTTCTCTCCAATTACGTAACACAATTTGAATCATATATTAGTTAGTAAGCAAATTTATTATCATCCTCACATACAAAACTGAAATTTTATGAAAGCAAATACTATGCCTATTAGTATTTGCCAATATATTACACAGTGCCTAGCATAACGCTTAGTAATTGTCCATAAACATTCATTGACTGAATAACTAAATGTTTGCTAAAAGCTGAATTTACAGACTGATGAAGACATTCTTATCTAAATGGGTTGGCAAGGATCCTATTTTCCATAGTTTAAATTTCTGAAAACTTCAGTAGTAGCCCAGAGTCATATTAACTAAGCACATTTTATAACAGCTGTATCAACTGATTCATAGACTGCAACAGGCTCTAGGCCTGAGATAACTGCTCCAGGACTACTGACCCTTATCAGCAGATCTTTATATTTTGGAGAATAAACATTTTATAACACAGAGTGAGAATTTACCACTTCAATGTTTCTGAAAGTTTTTTCCACCCCCACTATTATAACTGAAGCATCCTAACGAGGGCAAACCTCAGTCTACTATTTATTACATGTCAATACATATTATAAACCTTTCTGTCAGAAATCTGAACAGTGTGAGCTACTATTTTCAGTATAATTTAAATAACAGGAGATCCAACAATGGCAAACCAACAGTCTCAGGGGAGTTCTTGCAACTAAATGGAGAACTTAAAAACACCAAAACAAACAGTATAAGAAAAATAACCATAGAAGGTACCAAATAAGCATAGAGACATAACATTTTAAATACTTCTAAATATTTGGTTTCAAAGCATAAATGGAGCATCTGAGCCTTCCACATCTTTTCTTGCCAAATCCCAGGAAAAACTGACCATACTACAGTCATCTAAAACAGCTGTTAGGACTGATCTTCAAATATTTGTTTCAAAATACAGACCTATTTGCACTTTAAAATCAGATGCCTGCATACTCCCACTGCAGCACTGCACTGAGATAATCCTTTTAAAGTAGATTGCTGGAAAAAACAGATCTTTATTCATGGGTGAGAACTATTTCAAATGGACACAATAAAATGTTAACTTGAATATTTTTTTTTTCTTAAGGCAAGGGCTGAATTTCACATTATTTTAGTTTAAAGAGTAAATGTGAAATGTTAAGATTCTAGAAGGATGGAAAAGAGTTTATGATTGTTCACTTAAAATTACTGACTTCTTAAAATGAAATTTCTTGTTTTGCATATTCTCGTGGGTACACAAATCAAACTATGAAATCTGCCTCACTTTGGGATACTAGAGGGTCCAAGCCACAGAAAAGGAACCTGGTCTAGAATTAAGTCAAGTGGTTTAAAATAACCTTTCCCACACTCCGGTGTAATGATGCTTGCTTTCTAGGCTGTTTATAGGCACAGATATCTAGTTGCAGTCCTATACTTCTTATGGTTATCTAATGCTATGAAGTAATATCCTTGCAGAATGGAATGATAAAGAATACATAAGCCATCCTTTAATCTTCTGAGAAGACACCATTCCCATGATCAATTTCAGTTGGCTTGATTTCTCTGAAATTTTAAAATAGCAGACATTAAAAATGCCTACAGCTTTTATCACCCACATTATTTCCATTCAAATCTACCATTTAAACCTCATTCTTGAAAAAAAAAGTACAACTCAGAAAACTACATTTGGTATCTTAAAAAACAACAGTCAATCTTCGCTATATTCTCTTCATAGGTTTTACACTTAAATGGAAAGAATAAAATTTGTAACAGGTCTTAACACAACCGATTAATGGGAGAATGGGAAACTTTTTCCATTTTTCAACTTAGCATTTTTCCCTTCCAGGCAGCTCTACAGATGGACCCCAGCCAATTAAATTCTAGATAGGTAAGAATATCATTCTCAACCTTACCTCTTTATGCACCTTCCAACTGTCTACCGTCACATTGAAGAGAGCTTTGAGGGCCTCAATGGCACAGTCTGTCTCCTGAGGTGAGAGAGGAGGTCCATTATGGTCTATGGCCGATTCATACTCATCGGTCCACTTGATACTAAAGGCACTTTCCAAAATCTGGGTTAGCAGCGGTAGTCCCTGGAGCTCATAGCGCAACTGTGACCTGATATCAGTGTGCAAAAGTGACAGGAGGAAGAGCAAGCGCAAGTCAAAGCACTTAATGTCATTGATAAATTTTCGGTCCTTGCATTTTTTCAGAAGGTTACAGAGCTTTGCAGCAAGATTAAGTTCCAGGCTGAGCTGCTGTGCCATCTGACTGTTGAACACTATGTTACACAGACATTTTAATGACTCCACAATAACTGGGAACTCTGACACCTTCTCCAAAGAATCATCCGACTCATTTAGTTTAGCTAGTCGCAGCAGGATCTGCATATTTTCCTTAGTTGTTACAGGAACTAAAATCTTTTTGTCTCTGGAGAGAATGCGGAGTACTTCCAGGCAAGATACTTGACATGTTGTTGGGACGTCCTTCACAAGGACTTTAAATATGCCTTCACAGAGTTTCTGAAAAATAAGAACGAGTATGCAAAAATCATTATTTGACTCAAATGACTTAAAACAGAATGTGTCTCCACCAATGTTACTTAATAGAAGTTAAAGACTTGGCTAGAAAAGGTTTTTTCTTATCATAAACAGAACTGAAAGAGATCTCACATTTAGTGCACTTTTTTCACTGGACAAATATGGAAACTGAGGGTCAGAGGGGTTAAGTTACTTGCACTGGGTCAGAGTGAATTAGTGGCACAGTAAGAGCTAGAATATGGGCTTCCTACCTTCCAGTCTAATGTCTAATGCTGTTTCTATAAAATCACTTACTGTATTTTTAAAAAGATTTATTTTATTTATTTGAAAGGCAGAGTGATAGAGAGAGGGAGAAACAAAGAGACAGAGAAGATATCTTCCATCCATTGGTTCATTCTCCAAACAGCTGACAAAGCCAGGAGCTAGGAACTCCATCTAGGTCTCCCAAGTTGATGTCTGGGGCCCAAGGACTTGGGTCATCTTCTGCTGCTTTCCCAGGCACACAAGCAGGGGACCAGATTGGAAGCAGGGCAGCCAGGACTTGCACAGGCACTGATGTGGAATGTCGGAGTCACAGGTGGTGTCTTAAACCAATGCACCACTATGCCGGCCCCCACTTATTCTGCTTTAAATTAGCTAGTTTAAAATATCTCCTATAGCTTTATTCTCAATGCACTTTTAAAATTAGGCTCAGTATAGTTTTAGGATAGAAAGCAATCAATCTGAATCACAACTGTTCTCTTCCCAGAAGCAAGATGAACTTTGGTTCACAAAAATTGTCCACAGTAAAGACTTTTGTAGAAAGACTTGAAGAAATATGTGTATCTGCTGGATCTCAGTTATGTTATTTTTCTGAATTTACAGTTCTATGGCAGTAGCCCCACATTTTAGAAAGTCTGGAACCCTTTTTACCTAAGATCTAATAATATTTAGTCATCAAATCATCCCAGAGAAGAACTGTTGCTGACAAACTGATGAAAAATTATTCTAAGTATTGGGGTCCAAAGGGAGTTCAGTTATCACATATTATGCTTTGAGCCAAGGAATCTTCAAAAAAGTTCATAGAAAATGCAGGTTATAAAGAAACTATGCATGGATTTAAAAATAAACCATTTTTCATGTACTTTTAGAAATATCCTTATAAAGAGCAAGGAAATTTTTCTCCAATTTCAAATCTTTCGTATTTAAGACAAAAAATTTTAAATACTACTTCAAATATGGTAATATGAAAGTATTTCAAAAAATTGATGGGAAAATGGAATTAAAAGATAGGCTACTTTCCATAAACTTTTCAAAGTATCCTTATATCCTGAGTGGAATTAGATCACCTTTTCTCCCACACAATTTTATCAAGACAGGAATCCTTCGTATTTAACTTAAGAATTACATAATAAATGCATTATAAAATACTATGTATGTAAATTTGGAGTTATGCATATCTAGTAGTATACAGATCTTTACCTCCTTCTTTTCTAAGCAAAAAGCAATGGCAACAATAAAATCAAGAAAAATCTATGGGCAATGTGGTGGGTTCCTTTCCTCTTCTACCTTCAGACTCAGAAAAAGAGCACAGCATAAAAACAAATTGGAATACCCAGGGCTTTGTATAAAACAAATGAACTGGGATACTCTGGAATGTAAGGCCATGAAAGAGATTTTATGGTACCTGCAAAATTTATAGTTAAAAACCATTTCATTTAAAAGCTTTCAGGAGATCACTCAGCAATCAAAGACTAGAGCTTTCATTCTCAAGTACAGTATTCAATCATTCTGAAGTACAATATTCTTGTAAATACCATTTCTCAATGCAGAATCACCTCACATAACGACTATTAGGTAGCTTTTTGCTATGATGTCTCTTAAAAAGCAATACCACTTTTTGGATAATTACTCCTTTTTCTTTTGTAGTACAATTTAAAAAACAAATAAAAACACAAACCTGTGAAATTTAATAAAAGAAGTGATACTCAACATAATCACCAGCTAGTGCTGGTGGTCCAGAAATCACACCATGATAATCAGAAAGTTATGGTTAACAGTGGACTGACATAACTGGCCAGATAAACATAGAAAGCAGGCAGGTGAGTTCAGAAAGGTAAATAAGGACTGAAAGCCATTAGCACAAATACTTTAACATCTTCACTGCCCCATGCTGAAGATGTAGAAGGATGGCAGCATGGGAATGAGATTAATACTGCCTGGCAACATTACATTTCTTAATATAAATGTTAAAAATAATACTAGAGGTATGAAGCTCATTGCTTGCTCAAAGTCAATTATAGGCTTGAAAGTTGTCCTACGATGGACTCTGGAAGCAGAGAGTGTAGTAATTAAGAGCAGTTCTGGGCCGGTGCCGCGGCTCACTAGGCTAATCCTCCACCTAGCGGCGCCGGCACACCGGGTTCTAGTCCCGGTCGGGGCGCCGGATTCTGTCCCGGTTGCCCCTCTTCCAGGCCAGCCCTCTGCTGTGGCCAGGGAGTGCAGTGGAGGATGGCCCAGGTGCTTGGGCCCTGCACCCCATGGGAGACCAGGAAAAGCACCTGGCTCCTGGCTCCTGCCATCGGATCAGTGCGGTGCGCCGGCCGCAGCGCGCCAGCCGCGGCGGCCATTGGAGGGTGAACCAACGGCAAAGGAAGACCTTTCTCTCTGTCTCTCTCTCTCACTGTCCACTCTGCCTGTCAAAAAAAAAAAAAAAAAAAAAAAAAAAAAAAAAAAAAGAGCAGTTCTGGCTGGCACCACAGCTCACTAGGCTAATCCTCCGCCTGCGGTGCCGGCACCCTGGGTTCTAGTCCCGGTTGGGGTGCTGGACTCCATCCTGGTTGCTCCTCTTCCAGTCCAGCTCTCTGCTGTGGCCCGGGAAGGCAGTGGAGGATAGCCCGAGTGTTTGGGCCCTGTACCCGCATGGGAGACCAGGAGGAAGCACCTGGCTCCTGGCTTCAGATTGGCGCAGTGCCGGCCGTAGCAGCCATTTGGGGGGGGGGGTGAACCAACGGAAGGAAGACCTTTCTCTCTGTCTCTCCTGTCTCTCTCTTTCTCTCACTAACTCTGCCTGTCAAAAAAAAAAAAAAAAAAAAAGCAGTTCTAGGGGGCCAACGCTGTGGCACAGTGGGTTAATGCTCCACCTGTGGCGCCAGCATCCCATATGGGTGCTGGTTCTAGTCCCAGCTGCTCCTCTTCTGATCCAACTCCCTGCTATGGCCTGGGAAAGCAGTAGAAGATGGCCCAAGTGCTTAGGCCCCTGTATCCACATGGGAGACCCAGAAGAATCTCCTAGCTCTTGGCATCGGATCACCTTAGTTCCAGCCTTTGCAGCCATGTGGAAAGGGAACCAGTAGATGAAGAGCTTTTTCTGTCTCTTCCTCTCACTGTCTGTAAATCTATATCTCAAAAAAAAAAAAAAAAAAAAAAAAAAAAAAAAAAAAATCTTAAAAAAAAAAAAAAAGAGCAGTTCTGGATTTAAATTGTCAACATTCAAATCCTGACTCTTTTTACTAATGAGGTAACCTTGACAAAATAGTCTCTTTGGGCCTCATTTACTGTAAGAATTAAACAAGATCACACATACACAGCTTTTAGAATAGTGCCTGGTACATGATAAATGTTCAGTACTGGTTATCTAATACATATTATTATAAGAGAAAATTTCAAAGTACATTTTCCTTTATTACCTCCCTCTACATGCATCATGCCCTTTCCTTCTCTGACAATTTAAGGTTTAACCATCTTCCAAAGCTAAGTTTAAAATCCACTGTCAACAAAAAGTTTTCCTTAACCACTTCAGCCTCCAGGGTTATTCCTTTTTAAGGAATATTCAAACCATGATTTGTAGCAATTATTTCATACTTAGCACATTTGTCCTGTTAGATTTCTGACTTTGCCTCAACTACTAAAAGCTCTCTGAAGGTAGAAAGGACATCTCTTTTTATGAAAGAAAAAAACGTCATCTAATGGCTTTTGAATTAGAAAGACTTGGGTTTTATACCTGGCTTTATTACTGTGTGGGGTGTTGTTTTTTTTCTTTGATCCAGTTATATGATTTAGATATATTATATATATATATGATTTAGATATATATTATTTAACTTCTCTGTGACCCAGTTTCCCTTCTGAATAAATATAAGATAAAAAAGCATAAGATAGTTAAGATATTAGAATAAAAGGTCCATATCTCACAGGGCTGTTACAAAATAGACTCTGGGACCTAATAAGCACCCGTTTTTTAAAAAAAATATTTATTTATTTATTTGAAAGTCAGAGTTACACAGAGGAGAGGTAGAGAGAGAGAAAGGTCTTCCATCCGCTGGTTCACTCCCCAGTTGGCCACAATGGCCAGAGCTGCACCGATCCGAAACCAAGAGGCACGAGCATCTTCTGGGTCTCCCATGTGGGTTCAGGGACCCAAGGACTTGGGCAATCTTCTACTGCTTTCCCAGGCCATAGCTGGGATCAGAAGTGGAGCAGCCAGAACTCAAACCGGCGCCCATATGGGATGTCAGCACTGCAGGCAGCAGCTTTACCCACTACGCCACAGCGCTGGCCCCAGAAGCATCCTTTAATGGTGATGATTATTGTTTATTTCTTCATAATCCACAGAGCCCTTAGGAGGAAAACTAGAATGCAATAAACACCTCCCCCAAGTAAGATATCTGAATTAAGATATTCCCCAAATCTCATGGATAAGTATAAGTCTACTAACATTGAATTGACACTTCTCTAAGATTTATTTACTTGAAAGTCAGAGTTACACAAAGTCAGGGTTATACAGACAAAGAAGGAGATGCACAGAGATCATCCATCTGCTGGTTCACTCCCCAAATGGCTGCAACAACCAGGGATGGGCCAGGCTAAAGCCAGGAGCCAGGAGCTTCTTCTGGGTCTAGCACATGGATACAGAGACCCAGCGACCTGGGCCATCCTGTGATGTTTTCCTAGGAGCATTAGCAGGAAGCTGGGTTGTAAGTGGAGCAGCCAGGACTTGAAATGGCACCCATATGGGATGCCAGTGTAAGCTGTGGCTTAACCTGCTGCACCACAGTGCAGGCCAACACTTCTTTTTTAAAGTGTAAAGAAAATAGTACAGTCATTCTTGTGATTGCACTAAAAGGGTGGCTTGTTCCACCGGGTAAAAGTATTTTCATAATAGTAGTAAAAGTTATATGCCATCACATAGTTATACTACTTAATACATAATTTCTTTTTTTAAAAGATATATTTATTTATTTGAAAGTCAGAATTACACAGAGAGAGAAGGAGAGGCAGAGAAAGAAAGGTCTTCTATCTGCTGGTTCACTCCTCAGTTGGCCGTAATGGCTGGAGCTGTGCCGATCCGGAGCCAGGAGCCAGGAGCCAGGAGCCAGGAGCTTCTTCTGTGTCTCCCACATGAATGCAGGGGCCCAAGGACTTGGGCCATCTTCTACTGTTCTCCCAGGCCATAGCAGAAAGCTGAATTGGAAGTGGAGCAGCCGGAACTTGAACCGGCGCCCATATGGGATGCTGGCACTGCAGGTGGCGGCTTCACCCACTATGCCACAGCACCGGCCCCCATATTTTCTTTAAAACATAAAATTTGGGGTGGACATTTTAGCATAATAGCTAAGACACTGTCTCTCAAGTAAAAAATAAAAATGAATTTAAAAATCATAAAATAAAATAGAAAAACATGTATAATTTTAAAAGCTGCTATATTTTATTCATTTATTTTAAAGAGTTACAGACAGAAGGAGAAACAGAGAGAGCTCTTTCATCTGCTATTTCACTCCCCAGGTGGCCACAATGGCCAAGGCTGAACCAGGCCGAAGCCAGGTGCTTTATCTGGGTTTGCCATGTGGACAGCAGGGGCCCATGTACCTAGGCCATCTTCCAATGCTTTTCTCAAGATATTAGCAGGGCACTGGAATGGAAGTGGAGCCGGCGGGACATGAACTGGCACCCATATAGGATGCCAGCGACACAGTTGGAGGCTTCTCACACTATGCCACAATGTCGACCCAACATATTAATTAACTGTGATATTGAGCATGTCACTTTATTAGGCTTCTTTCTTTCTTTATACCATGCATAAAGACTACATCCCTCTAAGGCAATTTTCTTTCCAGCTCTAGAATGGTAGGGTTTTCATTATGAATCTGTAAAAGTAGGATAGCTTTGACTTTAGCTATGAACCAACCAAAGTAGGCTATAAAGCATATGCCAGCATTCAAATAACCTATCATGATTTATATGCTGTTTTAAGAGGTGATTTCCAAAAATATTAAAAGTTTATACATAAAGAAAAGATTTATGCTTAAAAGACTGACATCATAGTTAATCTCTTATACTTTGGCAACTCAAAAGTTGTCAGAAAACACTTTCAAGATAAATACCATTTGGCCAGCACTGTGGCGTAGTAGGCTAAGCCTCCGACTGTAGCACTGGCATCCCATACGGGCACTGGTTCATGTCCCAGCTGTTCCTCTTCCAATCCAGGTCTTTGCTATGGCATGGGAAAGCAGTTGAAGATGGCTCAAGTGCTTGGGCCCCTGTACCTGCATGGGAGACTCAGAGGAAGCTCCTGGCTCTTGGCTTCAGATCCATCCAGCTCTGGCTGTTGCGGTCATTTGGGGAGTGAACCAGTGGATGGAAGGACTTTCTCTCTGCCTCTCCCTTTCTCTATCTGTAGCTCTACTTCTCAAATAAATAATAATTTTTAAAAATTCCCCATATTAAAAAAAAAGATACGTGTCATTCAAAAGTGTTGTTTGTGGACTAGTGCCAGTACACAACTGTTTTGTTAACAGATCATGTTGAAAAGGTTACATAAAGTTGAGATAGTATAAAAAAAAAGGATAACATGCACTTAGAAACTTTCATGGTAATTTTACATGTAAGGATGTGATCATTTCTTTCAGTGATTAATTTTTATTGTCTTTTTACAAAAGCACTGGTCTATGGCAAATTGGGACACCCATACTGGAGAGGTGGTTCAATTTCTGGCCACTCTGCTTTCTATCTAGTTTTCTGCTGATGTACCTGAGTAGACAGCAGATGATGGCTCAAGTACTTGGATCCCAGTCACCCAGGTGGGATCCCCAGAAGGAGTTACTGCCTCCTGGCTTAAGCCTGGCCCAGCCCCAGCTTTTGTGAGAATTTGGGAAGTGAACCAGTCGATAGAAGATCTCTCTCAGTCTCTCCCTCTCAAATAAATAAACAAATCTTTAAAAAAAAGAGAGAGAGAGAAAAAAACCACCTTGATCTTTAATCACAAATAATTTGAGAAGCATTGTTAATGTCATCATGACAATCAAAAATGTCTTCAGAAATTGTCAAATGTCTCCTGGAAAGCGAAATCAATACCTCCTTCCTCCAGTTGAAAACCACTTATCTAAACATTAAAAATGTCATGACAATACAAATCTAAGGTGCATAATCTTAGAAGAGGAAGTGGATCAATTCAGGAAAAAATTTCCTAAGGACATGGCATCTAAGAGAATATCTTTCAATTTCCTCTTGGTCATTTTAAAAATATTCAGAGTACCTTCTATATATTCAAGGATTATGTGAAGTGATATGTGTACAGTGGTGAATGAAGACATCATTTGGTGTTTTGAAGATAATATTTCAATGGGCAAGACAGAAAATAAATGGAAAGACATAATTAAGATATTTTAAGCATTATAAGGGAAATGAAATGTTTTGATAGAAAATAACTGGAAGAAATTGCAAGGTTAGACAGAGTGAAGCAAAATTCTGATAGGGAGAAGCTGGTAAACATGCACAGAACAGCAGAGCAAGCAGTACAGGGTTATATATTCCCTTTGTATAAACTCTTTAATGACTCTTCAAAGCATTTAAAGTAAAGTCTAATCTGCTTATCATATTCTGTAAGATTCCATATGATCTGGTTCCTGCTTACTCTCCAGTTTCATCTCACAGCATTGTCACTAACATTACCCACAGTGACTTAAGCAACATAGTGTTATTTATTGAGAAGGGAATGACTAAAGGAAGGAGAGGTACAGGGGAAATTCTGTGAGGCTACAGTAAGTTTGAGATGCCTCAGAAATGTCAATAGGAAGTTAAACATACATGGCTGGAGTGGAGCCCCAAGCAGTCATTAGGGCTATGCTTTCTATGCAAGTAAGGCATTTCGAGCTATAGGAATGGATGAGATTCAGAAAAATAAGTAGAGAAAAGGGACACTAAGAGCCCTGAAAAAATGTCAACACTGATAAAGGAGATTTTGAGGTACCAGCAAGAAGAAATTTAGAACTGTGGTATTCTGGAAGACAACATACAGAAAGTGTTATGGAAGGAGTGGTCAATTATTTCCAATGCAGAGAAAGATCAAATAGCATAAGGATTTGGCAATAAAAAAAGCAGTTTCTGCTCTTCATCTCTGTCTCTCGATATCTCTCTCTGTCTCTCTCTCGATCTCTCGATCTCTTGATCTCTCTCTTACACTATCCTTCTCCCTCTTTTTCTTCTTCACCCCTTCTCTCCGGTCTGGTGGGTTTCCCCATCAATAAATCCTTTCCCTTAAAAAAATAAATAAAAGCAGTTTCTGAAGAGTACTTGGGAGGTGAGAAACTGAAGAGAGAAGCAGATACTTTTCAGGACCTGTGGCTATAAGGGAAGCACAGAAATGGAATGGTTCTAAGAGGAAATACAAGGTCAAGAGAGGCTGTTTTTCTTTTTCATTTTTTAAAATGAGAATATATTACTCTATGTATGAATGATGAGTGGAATGAAGAGCTTGGAATTAATCCAGAGGGAAATAAGGAAATTACTGTAGGGTATTAAGCAGGGGAACCACATTAGATTCGTACTCTGGGATTAACACTCTGATGTTAATATGGAAAATGAATTAGAAAAGGGGCAAGACCAAAAGCAAGAACATCAGTTAAGAGGTTGTGGCAGTAGTCCTAGCGAAAAGTGACCAACGTTTGAAATAAGGCAGCAAGAGAAGATTTTAAGGAAGTAAAACTAACTGATTGGTCAAGGGTGAACAAAGAGGAGGCAAGGAACCTCACAGGTTTTCAACCTGGCTGGCAGTGGTATCATTCACTCCTATGAGAGTGGACTTATTTCCTCAAGTTGCAGCAAAACGAAAATAGTATTGCCAAGTAGACATTCATTTGTTTGCCCCACAGCAAACACAAATAAAACACATTCAAACTCACTAACTAGGAAGGGGTCATCAGACCCTTCTCCCCCAAATTCTCCTTTCTGTAACTCACATTCAACTACTTACTGTTATAATAGCTTTCATCCAGGTACAATAACTTACACTTTAATAACTGCAAACTTCTGTGCCTTTTCTTGTTATTTCTTGCACTTAGAATGTCTACCGAACCCCTGGACCTTCTTCAGTTATTCCTATGTTCAAAACAAATACCATTTCTTCTGCCATTCTGCAGCAGGAAGTAATCTCTTCCACCTCTAAATCCAGAGCTTAATCTCTACCACTTTTACAGCACTTAATGCCTCTGACCTTGAATTCTGGAGACAACTCTTAATCAACTTTAGAGAAAAGCGGGACTTGCTATTTCTGTTCTTTGAAAGGTACTAAGATGATGTTGAATACTAACACATATATATACTGTAACATCTTCAAAGCAATGTATGCTACAGAATATTATGTCCCAAAATTTAACAGGTCATTAAAGCTCTAGGTTTAATTCCCACCTGTCACTTAATTGTGTGGCTCTGAATAGATTGGGAAATTAAATGTGTATGTGTGTGTGTATGCTGCACTAGAATTAATTAATAAATGTTACCACTATAATTGTAATCCATATGCCATTACTATAATCATTTACTTTAGTAAACAGAGAATATAAATTGATGTCAGTTAGATATGACTTTGTTATTACTTCTGAGCTCTGGGCAAGTTATTTAGCTCCGGAGCTATAGTTTTATTACCTATAAAATGGGGATAATACTCCCTATATTACAATGCTATTTTATTAAGTTGGATAATATACAGTAAGAGCTAAAATTTTACACTTCCAAGAACATGATCTGTAATTAAAGACCTCAACCAGTGTATTGAGACAGACTTCTTTCTCTGATTGAAATAATAAGTCCACATGTAGATTTGCCATGGTTTTCTGATTTGAGTGCTTATCAAAAGGATTTAATGAGCTGAGGGCTTCAGAAATATTTATTATTAGTTGGTGAAATTCAGCTGAATGTAAATAATTAATTTAGAATAAAATGAGTCAGTGATTATTTAAAGTAAAACAAAAGTGAACAGAGAAAGTAAATATTGCAAAAAAACAAGAACTGATGTTTGTGTTATTTACAAAAAACAGGAAAATGATTTCAACTTTCCAGTTCAAGCTGGCAAGAAGGGCAGGGTATACACACAGCACAGACACTGAGTTCAATTTGGCAGTAGCCCTAGGATAACTGCAGGCCAGAAAAGAGCTGAAGAGCCAAACAACACGAGTGTGATTTCCAGAACCAGAATGTCAGGAGTTAGCAGGCACTACAGTAACCATTCAATATTAACAAACACTAGAAGTGCTAACAGTTCTATTAAAAAATTAGTTTTGTGAATAAATAAATTTGGGAAACTTATATACTATGGAATAGATAGCTGTTTAATTTTTAAACTGGTATTTCATTGGCTTGACCACCAAACCCTTTTAAAAAATAACATATTCTAACATATTTAGGACAATGAAGTTTTTTTCTCACTTTGCAGATATGAAAACTGACTTCCAAAGAGGCTAAATGATTAACTACAATGTCAAATTTTTACTTGACTCTCACTTCTACTCTTTTCATCTTATTAGCACTTAGTAATATATAAGAAGTAAAGCAAAAATGAGGGTTCCTAACATTAACAGCAATTTTGGTTAATCTAGGCCCATGAAGGGAAAAAATGAGGATGAATTTTTTAATCCCCTTTCTTAATTGAACAGACCTAAATCCTTAACGATAGTTCTAATTTTTTACTGTTTATATTTCTGTTCTTCTATTGTAGTGGTAGTGAAATATCTATCTTTACAATCTGCCACTTTCTCGTTAATAAGAACTGACTTTCCTCAGCTTTCTGCTCATTAGAATTAGTGTTAGCCACAAGCTTGGATTGTACTCTCACTTCAACCGGTACTCCTACAGTGATGGGATAGGACCCTGCTCTTAAAATAGGCTATGCACATTCATCTGGGAGATGTGGCCCAGTGCCAGAGATATTTAAAGTTACAGGATAATCCTGGTACATCCTCTTGAATCAATATTTTACTAAGATTTATGGGTGGGAGTTCGGGGGGTAGTTCTTAAATGAAAATAAATGCATTATAAATCACAATACAAAAGTCACCAAGAATTTTTAAGGTAAAAAAAAGAAATGTCAAAGGAATTTTTGCAGTTAAGGCAAACTCCCTTGGATGATGTCTTACTGGCCTCTCAAGGTTATGCCTACACTCTCCTCTGATGGATGTCAGTGGATATATATTCCACAGGGATCTAATTTTAGTTCTTAACTAGAGCTGAAGGTCAGCCACCTAAATCTGATAGTTCTAAACTTTTGCCCTCTGTTTTCAGCACATGACAGAGAGTGTGCATGTGGGAGATGAATAGAGAGAGAGAGAGGAAGAGAAAACATATAAGAGTGAACATGTTAAGACCTATTCAAAATTTGTATTTTATAAAAATATCAGTTAATGACTTATTGCTGGACTTCTAAAATGTGCTTTAAATAAAGGTTAGAGAATATTCTGGAGGCCAAATTTGGAACTTCTTTATAAAAAACTAAAGTTGAGATTTTCTAAGTGAATACTCACATAACTGAGTCTATGTATATTAGCTTAATATTACAAACTTTGGAGTTTTTCCTACTTGTAGTATGGAAAGCAGTGGTAATTCTCAGTTTTTACTTAATGGATATTGCTTCTGTGAATGAGGTTTTATCTCACTCCTAAATTTCTTTCCTTTTTTTTTTTTTTTTTTTTTTGACAGGCAGAGTGGACAATGAGAGAGACAGAGAGAAAGGTCTTCCTTTACCATTGGTTCACCCTCCAATGGCTGCCGCTGCCGGCGCACTGTGGCCAGCGCACTGTGCTGATCCGAAGGCAGGAGCCAGGTGCTTCTCCTGGTCTCCCATGGGGTGCAGGGCCCAAGCACTTGGGTCATCCTCCACTGCACTCCCGGGCCACAGCAGAGAGCTGGCCTGGAAGAGGGGCAACCGGGACAGAATCCGGCGCCCCGACCGGGACTAGAACCCGGTGTGCTGGTGCTGCAAGGCGGAGGATTAGCCTAGTGAACCGCGGTGCTGGCTCTCACTCCTAAATTTCATCTCTAGCTTCCCTTTCTGCACATGAACATTTTTTAGCAATACAATCCTCCTGGCTATGTTCTATATTATACTTACACTGCCAAAAAAGATTGAAAAGCGAGCTCTGAGAAACAACAATTAAATATGTTTGGCTCAATTTTCTCTGCTAATTAGCAATCCTAAGAAAGACATGTTGCATCACCAAGAATTCATTAACAGATGGGAAAGACAGCTTAGGTGCAAATGCTAGCTTATACGACCAAGCAGCTACTCTGACTGATGTAGGGTAGAAATGGGCATGTCAAAACATTTTACTTATTTTCAAACACTGCACCAGTCAATGTTGCTTCTCTCACAAATTGAATCTTTATTTTTCAAGAAATCTTTTTCTCTACTGCCCACGTGAAATACTTTGTAGTCTTTCCATATATTGGCAGGTACAGAAGTAACTTTGCTGCATATTAGAATTTACCAAATGAGAGAATACTACCTCATGTAATCTTCAGTGAGTTCTTAGTTTAAGTTATAGCTTGATTTTGCAGCATACTAACCAGCCTCCAACACAGGCACCGTCATGACAATGTATACATCTTATATTTGTGGTTGATATAGATCCTGTTCCCATGGACTTCTAGAGGCTCTTTCCCTTTTCAGTGTTCTTTGCTATTCACAACCCTTTTAGAGTTTCCTTACTTTGCCTCCAATGCTAATCTACTCCATAACGCTGAAGTACTTACTCTGAAATAGTCCTATCTTGAATCACTGGTTATCAGTTCTATAGCTCAGTCATGTATAGAAGACAGACTCTGATGGTAAGCTGATGTATGAACTAAATATTTCTGCCTCCTTTCACTCCTCACCCTTCCTCATTCATATAAACTAAAGCCCTAATCCACAATGTGATAGCAGATGGAGACAGGACTTTTGGGAGGTAATCACAGTTAAATTAGGACATGAGGGTGAGGGCCTGGTCTGGAAGGATTGGTGCCTTTAAAAGAGAGCCTGTTGGGGCCAGCGCTGGGTCACGGCAGGCTGAGGCCCTGACCTGAAGTGCTGGCATCCCATATGGGTGCCGGTTCTAGTCCCAGCTGCTCCTCTTCCAATCCAGCCCTCTGCTGTGGCCTGGGATAGCAGTGGAAAGTGGCCCAAGTCCTTGGGCCCCTATACCTGTGTGGGAGACCCAGAGAAAGCTCCTGGCTCCTGGCTTCAAATTGGTGCATCTCTGGCCACTGATGGCAATTTGAGGAGTGAACCAGCAGACAGAAGACTCCTGCCCCGCCTCGCCTCTCTGTAAATCTGCCTTTCAAATAAATAAATAAATCTTAAAAAAAAAAAAAAAAAAAACACTCTCATTTTGTAAGACACAAATGCATCTCATGGGTGCCAGCACCGTGGCTCACTTGGCTAATCCTCCGCCTGCGGCGCCAGCATCCCATATGGGTACCAGGTTCTAGTCTTGGCTGCTCCTCTTCCAATCCAGCTCTCTGCTGTGGCCCAGGAGGGCAGTGGAGAATGGCCCAAGTGCTTGGGCCCTGCATCCACATGGGAGACCAGGAGGAAGCACCTGGCTCCTGGCTTCGGATCGGCGCAGTGCTGGCCGTAGCGGCTATTTGGGGAGCGAACCAACAGAAGGAAGACCTTTCTCTCTGTCTCTCTCTCTCACTGTCTAACTCTGTCAAAAAAAAAATGTATCTCTCAGGCTTACTATAATTGTTTAACATAGGCAACATCTGAGAGAACACTGTATAGAGTAAAAGATACCTTATATGTAACTAATGAAAAACAAAACAATTGAAGTAAAGAGAGCACCTGGATTTAAACACTAACTCTGCTCCTTGTAGATTCATGATCTTAAGCAATTTTTTTTAAATCATTTGAACTTCAATTCATTATCTATAAAAATAGGGATGAGAACCAGGATATATAAATGTGAAATGAAGCAGCATTTTTAAAAACCTCTCGCATAGTGCTTGGGGAAGAGTAGGAGACTAATGTACACTTTCATAAAGATGGTCAAACAGATGAAGAAAGAATACCAGACACATTCTACAAAGCCAAGAGTTATGGATTTTTAAGAGGTTTTTAACCAATATTTACCTTTTAATGGCAAAGCCTTCTGAGAAAGATAATTGGTAATGTATAAACATAACACTGCAATTCTGTATTAATTCTACAGATCCTATGGTGTCCATTTGTGAGTGCCTATATACACAGCCTAGATGCAGGCTCACATGAAAATTCTTCCAATTTAAAATTCAATGCATGCAAATTATTCAAGAGAAATATATTTTAAGTGACAAGAAGCCTATTTTAGGTTAAGGAGCTATAAAAGAACATAATTCAAGTAATTTACATTATTAGGGAGACCAGATATGTGTAAAATGAATAAGGAATGCTATCTTACTATATATATTATAAACTTATATTATTATATATTATAAGTATATATTATATACTTATATTATTATATATTATATATATTAAAAGGCTGATGGAATATAAAATTCAGCTACAGTAAGCTTCCTAATAAATGTATTGGGTAGTAAGTAAAGAAAAAAATAAAAAGAGAGACAGCAAGGAGGTAGGCAAGTAAGCCAAATGTTGGATTATATGAACAGAAGTAGAGAGGAATATGAGTAAACTAACACAGTCAACCAAAGCAGATTTGGAATAAATCTAAGTAAAAGCTTTCTAAATCAGAGCTACCCAAAAGTAGAGTGGCTGCTGTGAGCTTCCTATTACTAAAAGTATTGAATCAGACTGTGATGATCCTTAGTGTGGGATACTTTGGATAGAATCACTGTACCATGAGATACTCTGAGTTCCTTACTAAGGTGCTGAGTTCCTTGATGCTGACCCTTGCAAAGATCCCCGAAGACAAGAAAGGAAACCAAACATTTGTTTTGAGTTCCAGCTCTTCCACTCAATAACTGTGACTCTAGGTAACTCAACCTTTCCATTTTCATCTACAAATAGTAAAGTTGAGAACACTGGAAATGTATGGTCAGCAAAGAACTCTTTCAATCCCCTAAAGGTTTTCCATTAATTGAAAAATGTACAAATTCTCCATTTACCTTAACATAAGATAAAAATTTGTAAGGAAGAGCTAACCGTTGGTTAAAAAAAAAAAAAAAAAAAAAGGCCTGCATTTTTGGCAAATGAAAAAATCAATCTGAAGCATCTAAAAAGAATCTACAACATGCCTAGGTCCTAAAAGTCAAGTACTGGATTGCCTGTGGGAAGAGTTGACAGAGATATCTTCACTAGTTATCCTATCCAGTCACTTACACTGGAAGCATACTTTTCTGTTTTCTGTCAATGGTGATAAATAGTTCAACATCAAAGATTTGTTTATGCTCTGCACCAACTCTCAAGTTTTGGATGCCTAAAATCAGAAAATGAATACAATCAATTCATAAGCTACACAGCAGGTCAATCCAATTATTAATAAGGGACAGAATGGTGGAGCACTGGGCTGTGAGGCCAGACAACTTAGGTTTCAATCACAGCCTCCTACTTCACTAGTTTAGGCAAGTATTTTCTCTGCATGCCTTTGTTTCCTCATCTGTAAAATAAATGAAATAAAAGCACATACTTTATAGCTTTGTTGTGAGATTAGATGTGTTAATACACATCTGATGCTTGGAATGGTGATGGACATATATGCTATCTACTAGTACTTATGCTAAAAAAAGCTTGAGATATAATTCATATGCCATGAAGTTCACTGTTAAAGTATACAATTCACTGTTCTACAGAATATGTATTCACCATGTGCAACCATCATTACTATCTAATTTTAGAACATTTTCATCACACTCCCCAAAGAAACCCAATATGCATTAGTAGAAACTCTTGATTTCCCTCTTCATAGCTCCTAGCAAAAACCACTAATATACTTGATCACTACAGACCTGTCTATCTCAGACGTTTCATGTTAAGGGATATGTGGATATGTGGCTTTTTTGTGTCTGGTTTCTTTCACTTAGCATAATGTTTTCAAGATTCATCCATGTTATGGCATGTATCAGTTACTTTATTCTTTTTTATGGTCAAATATAATCTTGTATGGATATATTTTTGTTTATCCATTTACCAGATGATGAATGCTTGGGTTGTTTCCAACCCAATAATGCTTCTATGAACATCTGCGTGTAAGTTTTTGTGCGAACATGTTTCCATTTCTTTTGGGTAGATATCCAGGAGTACAATTGCTGGGTCATATGAGAGTATTTCTAAAAGTTTGTGGAAGATGAAATTTAAAAATATGTTGGGGCTGGCATAGTGGTACAGTGGGATAAGCTGCTGCTGGCAATGTCAGCACCCCATTTCAAGTGCCAGTGTGAGTCCCAGCTTCTCTACTTCCAATCCAGCTTCCTGCTAATGTGCCTTGGAAGGCAGTACATGAAAGACCAAGTGCTTGGGCCCCTGCCAACCATGTGGGAGCACCAGATAGAGTTCCTGGCTCCTAGCTTCAGCGTGGCCCATCTCTGGCTGTGCAGCCATTTGAGGAGTGAACCAACAGACAGAAGACCTCTGTCTCTCCCTCTTTTTTAAAAAATTTATTTATTTATCTGAAAGGCAGAGTTACAGAGAGCCAAAGGCAGAGAGAGAAGAGAGCAAGAGAGGCCTTGCATCTGCTGGTTCACTCCCTAGATGGCTGCAATAGCCGGAGCTGCACTGTAACAAAGCCAGGAGCTTCTTCCAGGTTTCCCACATGGGTGCAGGGGCCCAAGGACTTGGACCATCTCTCACTACTTTCTCAGGCCATAGCAAAGAGCTGGACTAAAAGTGGAGAAACCAGGACTTCAACCAAAACCCATATGGGATGCCGGCACTGCAGGCAGTGGTTTTACCCGCTATGCCACAGTGCCAGCCCCTCCCTCTCTTTCTGTAACTCTGCATTTCAAATAAATAAAAAATTAACCTTAAAAAAAAAAGACAGTCTTGGTAAAAGATAACCTCACTGAATATAAAATTCTTGGTTAGTTTTTTTTTTTTTTCAAGATTTATTTATTTGAAAGGCAGAAGAACAGAGAGGGACAAAGAGAAAGAGATCTTCCATTTGCTGGTTCACTGCCCAAATGGTTACAATGGCTGGAGTTGGGCCATGCCAAAGCCAAGAGCCTAAAATGCCATACAAGTCTCCCACATGGGTGGAAGGGACTCAAGTACTTGGACCATCTCTCACTACTTTTCCAGGAGCATTAGTAAGGAGCTGGACTGGAACAGGATATGGAATGCTGGCATTGCAAATTGAGGTTTCACCTCTTATACCAGGGGATTTACTTTTCTTTGATTTCTGAGTATGTTATCCCAATGCCTCTGATCGCTGCTTCTTTTCCTTTTTTTTTTTTTTTTTTTCCTGATAGGCAGAGAGGACAGTGAAAGAGAGAGACAGAAAGGTCTTCCTTTTTCTGTTGGTTCACTCCCCAAATGGCCGCTATGGCCGGCACGCTGCGGCCCGCATGCTGCGCTGATCCGAAGCCAGGAGCCAGGTGCTTCCTCCTGGTCTCCCATGTGGATGCAGGGCCCAAGGACTTGAGCCATCCTCCACTGCACTCCCGGGCCACAGCAGAGAGCTGGACTGGAAGAGGGGCAACCGGGACTAGAACCCAGGGTGCTGGCGCCACAGGCGGAGGATTAGCCTAGTGAGCCACGGCGCTGGCCTTTGTTGTTGTTGTTTTTAAGATTTATTTATTTATTTGAAAGTCAGAGTTACAGAGACAGAGAGATCTTGCATCCACTGGTTCACTCCCCAGATGGCTGCCAAGGCCAGGAGCCAGAAGCTTCTTCTAAGTCTCCCACAGGAGCCCATTTGGTCCATCTTCTACTTTATCCAGGCCATTAGCAGAGAGCTGGATCCGAAGTGGAACAGCTGGGACATGAACCAGCACCCAAAACACTGGCCCATGACCTCCATTTCTGTTGAGATGTCAAATGTGAATTTCAGTTGAGTTTCTCTTGTGAGAAGTCATTTTTCTCTTCCTGCTTTCAAGATTTTCTGCTTGTTTTTGGCTTTTAGCATTTTTACTATGATGTATCTACTTTCAGATCTCTCTTGAGTTTTGGCACCGTTTCTGAATGCATAGTTTCCAATAAGTTTAGGAAGTTTTCAGCAATTATTTCTTTCAGTGTTTTTCTCCCCTTTCTTCTCTCATTCTGGAATTCCCTTTACGCATATGTTGGTGTGTACTTGCTGTCTGACATTTCTCTGAGGTTTTCTTCATTTTCTCTGTTGATATATATTCAAGTCTGCTTATTCTTCTTTCTTCCAGTTCTAATCTACTGTTGAGCTTCTCCAGAAAATTTCTGTATCAGTTGTTGTACTTTATTAAGCTCCAGAATTTCCTTCTAGCTTTTAAAAAAAATCTATCTCTGTATCAGTATTTTCCATTTGATATAGCACAGTTATACTTTCCATTACTTCTTTAATCATGGCTTCCTTTAGTTTTATGAACATATGGATGATTGTTATTTTGAAGTCCTTTTGTTACTTGCTTTTTTTTTTTCCTGTGTATGGATCATTCGTTCCATGTTTCAGTTTTTCTGGGAGACTGGATATTTTCTGTACTGTGTCAACTCCATGTATTCTTCAACCCAGAATTCATTCTTTCCCCTGTTCTAGGACTTGCTATTGTTATTTGCTTATTTTTCTTCAGTGACTGGTTGAATTACTTGAGTGACCCCTATTCTCCTCCCTCCCAGTAGTGTGAAGTCCCAACACTGTACCTTAGAGAGCATAACCATGGTTATACCACAGTAGTCCTAGGATGACAGTGGCTTTGGCAGTCCCTTCTTTGACTTTTCCTCACAGCACTCAGATGACAATACTAATTGCTGACTGATTGCCCTATTGTCTTCAACAATTTCCTGGAGTAAAACTCGCATGACAAATTGGTCCAATCTATTAGGGCTCTTTCAATAAACTCTCCCAGAAGACCTCATGCACAGTAAACCCACCCAAAATGCAACCTATTTGTATATTCAATTAGGGCACCATTGGAGGTGGGAGTCCCTTTTTTTTTTCCCCTCTCGTGGTCTCTCCTCACAGGCAAGCATCTCTTTCTCTCTCTCTCTCTCTCTCTCTCTCTCTCTCTCTCTCTCTCTGAGCTTTTTTCTTGGAGGGGTCACCAGAATTCACACCTGGAGGTATACTCACTTTAAATAAATTCTGCTCTCATTACTGTACTTTACTTATGCCTCTGCTTTGAATTCTTATCTTACACAGGAGCAAGAGCCTGGAATAAAAGCTGGGAAACATGTTCTCACAACATTTACACAAAATACCTGTGCCCTGGCTCTGATACTCAGGGCAGGGACAATGACATGCTTCTGAGGGGCACTCCCACTTTAGGAACTGAGAGAACTGAAGGGGTACAGCAAGCTCAGACCTCCTTGGCTTGCCACTGTGGTCCCAGTATTCCCAACAGTGTCATAACCAAGTTACAGCTTCCATCTCATGAGTGGGGGCTGGATGTAGGGAAGGGAATCCCTACCTCTCAATTTCACTTCTTCAGAATTTAGTCTCAGCAACAGGTAGCTGAAAACAGGGTAAGAAATGCTGAGAAGGAAAGCCCTCCACTGGGAGCTAGGAGAAAAGGGAACACTGTTTTTAGCTAAAAGTTTGGAGGAGACTTTCCATTCCATTCAGCTGAGAGAGTACAGGGAGTAAGCAGATGTCAGCTCAAATACTACACATTTTCACTTTTCTTACCAAGTGTTAGGAAACGTTCTTAAATAACTATTTTTATTTTAAATTGACTATATTCTCTTGGGATTATTACAAGAGACCTTAAATGGTGGCTCAAAAAAATAATTTTCAACAGCTTCACTGGGCAGCAGGTGTATAGCATTCCACACACTGTCAAGGATGAAATCTCTTCAGAAATTTTTATATGAAAAACTGCATATGAAACTTAGGTAAAAATCAAAGATACTGTTTTCCTCATGCAAGACAGAAATCCTAAAACAATGATCCAAAGATCATGCATGGAGGCCACACCAAGGGCTGACCTAAGTCAGAAGAGCTGTTCCACCCTTTCAAACTGAGGCTTTTAATGTTTTGGTAAAACAACTAAAATGAAAAGCAAAGTTTGGAATGATATTTTAAATTGTTTTATTTTAATGACTGTGAGGATTCATCTTGCCCTATGATACAATTCAGTACTTTTAATTCAAATATTGTGCCAGATTCCAGCTGGAGAGAATCTTTAAAAAGTTAAAAGGTATCAATGTATTTGGTATTATATGTGTATGTTTTAAAGAGATCAAGATATTGAAATTTTCCTTTAAAGCTTTTGGTTTCAAAGTGAGAACTGTCCTTGCAGTGTGTATCAAAATATGCCCTCAGGTGAAGACATCAAGTAAATTTTGAATCAGATTTGCAAGACATACAAAGTTCATTTTGTTTTAATAAAAACTAGAGTTTCACCATTTCAAATGACCAAAATAAGTATAAAGGGCTTTCAGAATAAGCATCTGTGTCTCAAGCTATTTTCTAAGCACAGCCTCATCATCTAGGATTAAAGGTTCTATGTTGACACATTTTCCTTCAGGGGATTTAATATAAATAATCATCCATTCAGTTTCTATAGTCCACAAAGGCAATCTTCAGCATGCTTCTGTAACTCAGAGAGTGCCAAGCCAAACACCACAGGCAAACAGCCAACTTATGAACCTGGGACTAACATAGGGTCTGGCACACAGGAATTGCTGAAAAATATTTGTGAATTATAGAGATATTCAATATGTGAAGTATATCTGAGTCCAGGGAAAAAGGTGGAAAGATAAAATGTTTAAATAGAAAAACAAATTTTTGTATTCATACACTCACACATTTATTTCACTCCATAAACTGGCCTGGAAAGTAGCTCCAAATTTAATAATATTTTTATGATCCCCCAAAGAAGTATATTAGGTAATCAATATTCAATTTTAGAGAAAATACATAATTAAAAAATGAAAGTACTAGTCTTTGCTTATGCCTCCACACTATTATAACATGCTATATAATTACAGTCTAATATTATAATCTATAATATAAAAGTTTAAAATACAGAAAACAGAAATATTATCCACAGCATTTAGTGAATTTCCTTGTAGTCATGTTTCATTGTATAGAGTTTTTACTGGTCTTACATGGTTGTGTGCTTTTGTATCCTGCTTTTTCAGCGAACATTATGATATGTTCAAGTCATAAGAATTCTAGGTTCCATTAAATCTCTAATTTCCCTTCACTCATCAACTATTTACTGCATGGTCTGATTTCATGCCATAAGCAGTGATAGGGTCCAAAATACAAGCCAGAGTTCTTGTCCTCAGAGAGTTCACAATCTCAATCTTGGCAATTACCCACACTTTCACAGAAACAAGGGCTGTACCAGCATGAGTTTGAAGACAACAAAACATGCTTGAAACCTGACTATTTTTAATTTTACTCCTTTGAGGAAAATTGCTATGTACGCAAAGATTTACCACAAACAACTAAACTTTTTTCACATTTAATAAAGTTGTGTTTTTACATTACAGTGAAATAGCTGCAATTCTTTTACTTGTTTTATGACATGTCTTTTCCAACACTTATTGCAAATTAGTATTCTTTATTTATTTTGAGGTCAGTTTTGTTTTTAAAACCAACATCAGGGCTTTCATTTCCTCAAGATGTGAATTTTCAGATTACTCATCACATTCACCCCTCCTCTCCTACGTATTTGCATGATATATTTGTTTATGTGCTGGCAAATAATCACAGACTACCATTTTAAGAGGAGAACGTAATGCAAATGCTTATATACAAATATGCAATGATCCAATGCACCTGTAATTATTTGCATTATATGCACAAACATGAGTAGTCACATTTGACTTTACCTCTCTAAAAAATTTAAGCATGCGTAGTTGGTAATTTCGTTGCTATCTTGGCAATTTAAGTCTAATTGTCTAAATGGGATCTTGAGAGATAAAACAAGGCATTAGATCATAATTTCAAATCTGCTGAAATACATCTAAAATGATAATACAAGTGTACTTCAAAGTTAGTGGAAACTGGAATTAAAAGATAAGTTTATTTTGATGCAAAATTTCTTAAGTCCACACACCGATATTTTCCATGAAACTTCTGAAGTACCCTTTTAAGATGGAACTATGGAGCAGTGAGTACTGAAAGAGTTGCATATAACAATCTATTTTCTGCATCAGGCTCCACTACTTTCTAGCGATGAGAGTTGGAAAGTTGTCATTCATGTAAGCCTCAAGTTTCCTACTGTAAAACAGGAATGGTGATGTGCTAGCACTACTGGCACAAAATAAGTCTCCGTAAAAATGCAAAGCACAACATGTATGTTGAATCAGGACTGAGGATCATTAAATTATAACCATCTCTTTAAAAGTTTAGTATAATCAGTTTTATTTTTTGGAGGCCACTGTTTCTTTAGACTTCTAAATTGTCACAGGCTTTTTATATAACAAAGTTGTGTTCTTCAGTGACAGTACATAGTTTATGGAAAGGAGTGCTGCTGTCACCAAGTAGCAGCTGGGAGAAGGCTCCAGAGACACACTTAGGAAAGAGAAAAAGAGAACTAATGCAGAAAAACAAATTGTGCAGTAATCTGAGTTCCTTTTATTTTTATATTAGGCTTAATGTGGAGAAATACCTATTCTTCTACATGTTTCTACACTGAGAACTTCAATAGTTTTGATGTCAATATCTAAAAAGAGCTTTAGGCATGAAAGAATCTCTAATGGTTTTAACCCTTAGAGACCAAAATAGATTTGTTTGCCAACATTTTTCCATTAAGGAAGATTATTACCTAGCCAGGTCCCTAATGACATTTGTTTATAACAGACCTCCCAGGAAACAGATATCTATACACTATGAGAATGAGTACTACCATAGTAGTTACTGTCTCCAGAAATCTAAAAGTCAATACAGGAAAATCTTTGTATCTGCAGAGTCAACCAACTGCAGACTGAAAATATTTGGAAAAAAACTGCAATTGAACTTCAACATGTATAGACTTTTTGTCATTATTTCCAAATAAGTACTAGTTACCTTAAGTACTCTAGAGATGGTTTAAAGTATGAGGTATCTTCAAAAGGTTTTTGGAATATGCATATTATGAAAAACTATGGGGCTGGCACTGTGGCATAGTGGGTTAAGCCTCTTCCTGCGGTGCCAGCATCCCATATGGATGTTTGTTCTAGTCCAGGCTGCTCCCCTTCTGAGTCAGCACTCCACTATTGCCCAAGTCCCTGGGCCCCTGTACCCGTGTGGGAGACCCGGAAGAAGCTCCTGGCTCCTGGCTTTGGATTGGCCCAGCTTCAGCCATTGTGGCCATTTGGGGAGTGAACCAGTGGTTGGAAAACCTTACTCTCTGTCTCTCCCTCTCTCTGTCTGTAGCTCTACTTCTCAATAAATAAATAAATTTTTTTTATTTAAAAAAAAATATATGTATTTCAAATTTTTTGCACTGAAATAATCTTATCTTTTAATTCCATTTTCCATGAACTTTTTGAAGTACCCTTATGTAAGGGAGGATGTGTGGTTATAAACAAATACTATGCCATTTGATACAAGGGCTTGAGCATCAGAGATTTGGGTATCAACAAGGGGAGTCATCCCTTCTGAAAACGGAGAGAGGACTGTACTTTAAAAATGTTAGGTTTTTCTAACACCCTACAGGAAATAAACAACATCCTTTATTAACAACTGTGGGAAATTTCTACCCCTTACCTGAAATTTACACGGGGTGAGGGTATCTCTACCTTACTATATTTATTTTGACCAGCCAAAGCAGTCAAGTCAGATTTCGAAGGCACCATCAATCTATAGATACAGGATAATTTCTTCAAATGAAGATATACATATAGCAGCTGCCTTCCTAACCCTTCTATCTATCACAAGTTTGTCATAAATGATACATTCTTTTTAAATGCTTCCTTTCCATTTTTCACTTAACTTCCTTTCCCATTAGCATATAATGGCATTTTCTGTTCCTATTTTACAATATCACAGCATTCCATCATGTAAATATGTCACAGTTTTATCAAGTATTCCCTAATAGTTGGATACTTGGTCATTTCCAATCTTTTGCTATTATATACAATACTTCAATGAATAACTTTGTTCACTTGTATTCAATCTATTCATGGAATACATCTCTAAAAGTGACACAGCTTTGCCAGAATTAAAATGCATCTGTAATTTTGACAAATCTCCAGAGGGATTGTACTATTTTGCACTCCAAAAAAATGTAAGTATCTCCTGAAAACTAAGCATAAAAATACACCTGCCTGGAGCCCCATCCCCCAACTCCTGATACAGTATGTAAGTAGCTGGGTCTGAGAAGGTCTATCTTGCAAAAGCTGCCCAAAGAGCAAATCCCAGATTGAGAATCCCAATTCTAAAAGGTATTCTCGTCTAAATCCAAAAGAAAGGTGGGATTAAGTTTTCAGTCTCCAAAGTTTATACTCCATGGTCACTCATTCAACAAAGTTTTTGAGTGCTTATTATGTGCTGGGCATTCTAGATGTCAAGGACATAAAGAACGGTACCTGTTGTCAAGTTTTCTCAAGATCTAACATCAAAAGACACATGTAATTGTGAAAAAAATGTGTATGCTTTAGTGGTAGAGATTTAAATGGAATATTATGGGAAAACTGGAGAGCATAACTTCAAACTAACTGGAGTGCCAGAGGAGGCCTGCTGAAGGAGGTGCTCCTGAAATGAGCCGGAGTTAACCAGGAGAAAAGGAGAAGGTACAAGAGGGAGAGGGCATTCTGGTTAGAAAACAAAATATACAAAGGTAGACTGGAAGAAACAGAAGGGATGTGCATGTGTGCCTAACTGGAAACATTTTATATTGCTGGACTAAAATACATGGGAGAGAGAAGAAACAGACTACAAAGGCAGGCAGACATCAGATCACCAAGCACCTAGTATGTTACATTAAGAAGCCAGAAGTTTATTCTGTATCCAAGAAGAGTCCCTGAAGGGTTTTAAGGGTGGGAATGACATGGCCAGATTGCTGTTTAAATTTATGGCCAACTGACTGGAAGGACACATAACTAGGAAATGTACGAACAATTAGGAAACTGATGGAGTAATCAGATGGAGCTTGAGTTAGGGCAGAGCAAGGGAGAAAGGACTGAAGAAATCTTAGGAAGTGAGATGAGCAGGACAACAGAGATTAGATGGGGGTGGGGGAGGAGGCGGACAGAGGGATGAGTTCAAGGTGTTATCAATCCACTATAGGCAAAGTACTGAATTTAGGCTATTTTTCTAGCAGCAGTGATGGATTCACATTGATTCAGTCAAACTATCATCTGGTGCTGGCATCTGTGAGGCCAGGGAGAGATGCATGGAGCCCAGCAAAACTAAGAAGTTTATTCTCATTAGCATCAGGCTTTAATCAACTGACTATTATATTCACAGCAACCCCCAACAGGCAAACTTAACATTAAATGGTCATTTCTCAGATGTAACCTCTCCAGTAAGAACTCCTCTACTGGTGAGTCTCTTGACCTCATTTTATTTAGTGCCCATAGAGCCATGACCTAGACAAGTGAGAACATAAATAATTGCTAGCACAGACAGCTCCTTTCCCAAAACAGCCTCCTTTGGCCAAGGTTTAATCAGCAAGGCATTTGGGGCAATCTGAACACCAAAGTCAATCTCTGGGAGTGAGAAGATATGGGGGGAGAGTCCCCTGTGAATTCTTTCCACTTTCTTATTTATGCAAATCTAAAGGTCCTGTAGGGATGGTGCAAGGAGGGAGTTGTGTATGACCCACAGGAAACACAGAATCTATCTTTCTTCTCAAAGTTCCTAAAAAAGCAAACTAGCCAACAACATATGAGAACAAGTCCACCACTTGGAAAGTCCATAAATGAAACACACACACACACACACACACACACACAAACATAAAGGCTTACCTTTCTTTTCTCTTCATCTGTTGTTTCGAATTTGAAAGTAGCCCTATGCTGAGAGGGGGAAAAAAGGAAAATAATGTCATTTTATATACACAGGTTTCAAATTTTGGCTATGTTTAAAAATACAATATGATGACTATATAAAGATGTTGCCTTTTCATATGCTGATATTCTGATTAAAGGGATATGTAAAAGATAGGCATGTAAGTAAATATTAAGTAGTATGAAAGGATTACAGCAGAACTATATACGAAAGAATACACAGAACCAGACCATCTGCTGCCCAAGAAAATCTGGAATGCTTTTTTTGCATCGTGTATAGACCATTTGAGCTGGACCTTGAGGACGAAGAGGAGTTTGCCAGGAGGCAAATGGAAAGTATTCTAGGAACAAAAACAAAGGCTCAGATATGTGAGACTGTATGATATACGCATGAAATAAGCAGTTCTGTGAGAATGAACAGAGGACACACATTAGGGGATGGGGAAGGGGAGGAACATAAAAATGGAAAAGTAGACAAGACAGAATTTGGAAGGGCCTTCCAATGTTCATATGGCATTTATACTTTCTTTTTCAAATGTAACAAGAAATCACTGGAGAACTGTAGACATGGACAGGACCTGACAGTTCAGTATTTTAGAAAAGCAATTTTCTGAAAATGAGTGCTTAAATCACAGTTATCATGATGAGGATGCCAATGATAGTGAAGAAAAAATAACTGGAAGGAATGAGTATCGTAGAGCTCCTCAAAGTATTAGCAACACTATTTTTCACTCTGTGGCTGACAGAGAAGACAAGCGAGAATAAACTGGCTTGACCACTGTCACAGAAAGAGAGGTGGTATTCAAAAAACAGAGCACAGAATTCCTTACTCTCCTCTCAAGTTTTAGTCAGGAGAAACAAATACTCTTATGCATCTTACATCTTCCTTTAAAAAATAAACTCTGCACTGAACACCTTTCTATTTTTCTTTTGTATTTCTCTCACTGACCACACCGACAAATATTTATTGGCAACTCACCAGAAGTTAAGTACATTAGGTACTAAAGATATCATCATTGCAGGTAGTTCTGTATTGACAGCTTTGTAGAAGCAGCATTAAAAGAAAATGTTTATTTAATTACTTTCATCTACTTGAAAGGCAGAGTGACAGAATAAGAGTGAGAATAAGAAAAAGAGAATGTTCCAGCTACAAGTTTACTCCCCAAATGCCTGCAACAGCTGGAGATGGGCCAGGCTGAAGCCAGGAGCCCAGGTCTCCCACATGGGTGGCAGGGGCCCAAGTTCATATACCAGCATCTGCTGCCATCAAGGATGCATTAGCAGGAAGCTAGACTGGAAGCAGAGTAACCAGGACTCAAACTGGCATTCTGACATGGGATGTGGTTGTCCCAAGCACTGGTTTAACCAGCTGTCTGTCCACAATGTGCACCCAAGAAGCAGCAATTTTTTAAATTAAATGAGTTGGAGAAATGTTGTCAAGAGCACTTCTGAATATAAGAAATGGTCAGAGAAGATTTAGAGGTAAGAGATGCGGGCCATTTAAGGAAATCCAAGGCAGGCTACCTCAATAAGATGCAAAAGATTCAAATGAAGTCAGGTGGGAAGGGCACAAATTCAGAAATTTATACCTGAACTGACAGGTGACAACCAGGGAAAGACTATGAGGAACATTTAAAAGCACTCTGGAAGAATATTTTGGGTAGAAGCTCACAGGTCAGATCAAAAGAGAATAAGACTGAGGACATAAAGTCATGTGAAGAAGGAGCATCAATAATCCAGGCATGATACTGCTAATGGCAGTATACACTGACACAAACTTTAAAAGGCAAAGTGATTTGGCAACAAATATTAGAAGCCATAAAGATAATCATACTCTGATCCTGAACTCTCACTCCTACGAATTAATCCTAACAAAATGATATAGAAGGAGAGAAAATTGTATATGTAAGTATATCTATCAGTGTTAAAGCATCCTGAATGTCCAATAAGGGAATGATGAAATATTGAGTGTAACAATATTCTACTGAACATACTATATCATCAACCTAACAGACTATTATATGGCAATTTTTAAAAATGACTCATTGTTGGTATATTATAATAAAGGTAGAAATTTAAAAAATAAAAGTATAAAAATGAATGAGGTGCCAGCACTGTGGCGCAGCGGGTTAAGCTGCCACCTACAGTGCCGGCATCCCATATGGACACCAGTTCAAGTCCTGGCTGCTCCACTTCCGATGCAGCTCTCTGTTATGGCCTAGAAAAGCAGCAGAAGATGGCCCAAGTCCTTGGGCCCATGCACCCATGTGGGAGACCCAGAGGAGGCTCCTGGCTCCTGGCTTCAGATTGGTGAAGCTCTGGCCATTGTGGTCATCTGGGAAATGAACCAGTGGATAGAAGACCTTTTTCTCTCTCTCTGCCTCTCCTTTTCTCTCTGTGTAACTCTTTCAAATAAATCAATCTTAAAAAAAAGAAAAGAAAAGAAAAGAAAAGAAAAGAAAAGAAAAGAAAAGAAAAGAAAGAGGCAGACAGGCCTAGGAGCTTACGTACCACTTTAAAAAAAATGAATGAATGAGCAAAGAAGAAGAAGAAGAGGAAGGAAGGGAGGGAGGGAGGGAGGAAAGAAGGAAGGAAGGGTTGTCAGTCTGAGGCTATACTTGGGAATGTATTTACCTGAGTTTTAATAAAAATTGGCGTTAAAAATAAAGAAGCACCAGGCATTAAAGTTGTAGACTGCAGCTCAGTTCAATGCAAATGAAAATAAATTAAATAAATCATTAAAGAATGATTATTTTGTGCCACCATGTATAAAATTAATTCAGTGAATTATCCTAGTTGTTAATATAATAATTTTCCTAACCTTATTTTGGCACTGCAGTGAGGACAGAAAAATAAACTGTCTTTTCAAAAAGATAGCCATTAAGTTACGAAACTATTTAATAGTTCCAATGTAGACTTAACCTCTTATAGTGATTTAGAATATTTAGGACAGTACCAGTACCAATTTTGCTTTTCAAGTCCAAGGCTGATCCTGTCATAAACCATAATATTAAAAAACATGCTTCCAAAAGCCCTCTCTTAGTATTAGGGCTTAATTTTAATCAGTAAATAAACTGGTATGTGAGGTACTTATTATTAATTGAATTCTGAATGTGTCGATCTATTCAGAAGCTCAATCCTGTAAGACTACTTGGATCCAATATATGCTGGCTTCAAAAAGGCTAGCTTCTTTTATCCAATTTAGATCACACCTTACTTACTCAGTACTTCTAACCCTATTCTCCACCCCACCCCCCTTTCTAATGCTGAAAGCAGAGTGGGGAGGGAACTAACAGTTCTGGTTGTAAATGCCTCTCTGGAACAGTTAGTCAACAGCCAACCACCTCACCTTCTTTATACATTTAACTTCCAGAGGAACAGGAGCAACAAGTCAAAAATAAATTAAAAAGCAAAACCATTGTTAAGTTTGGAAACCAAGCAAGACAGAACAGCTCTGTAACACACCAGACTTATTATGAAGACTCCCCAGGAAGGTTTTATCCTCTTTTTTTTATAAAGATTTATTTATTTATTTAAAAGTCAGAGTTACACAGAGAGAGAAGCAAAGAGGGAGAGGTCTTCCATCCACTGGTTCACTCCCCAAATGGCCACAATGGCCAGAGCTGTGCCAATCCGAAGCCAGGAGCCAGGAGCTTCTCCCAGGTCCC
This sequence comes from Oryctolagus cuniculus, assembly GCF_051225735.1. Lineage (NCBI taxonomy): Eukaryota > Metazoa > Chordata > Mammalia > Lagomorpha > Leporidae > Oryctolagus > Oryctolagus cuniculus. Next base: position 109,403,824 of record NC_142877.1, on the reverse strand, counting down.
CCACACAGGTGCAGGGGGCCAGGGACTTGGACCATCTTCTAATGCTTTCCTAGGCCATAGTAGAGAGCTGGATTGGAAATGGAGCAGCTGGGACTTGAACTGGTGCCCATAAGGGATGCTGGCACTGCTGGTGGCAACTTTACCCACTATGCCACAGCATCAGCCCCAGTTTTATCCTCTTTGAATGAGCTCTAAAAAGTGCAAGTGTCAGACAACCTTGAGTTTGAGCCCAGTCTTGCCACTTACTAAAAGTGCAACCTTGGTCAAGTTATTCAATTATACTGTCTTATTTTCCTTATCATCATATATGGCACTATGCCCATAGTAGTTGTTCAATAAATGGCTACTATTATTAGTAGTACATGGCCTATGATGTGGTGTCTTATCAAATAATGACCTAATAACACAACTAGGAGTTGCAAATTTCTAAACAAACACTTAAACTTCCTCAATACAAGAGAATTAATCTATTTGGGATACTGGGTGTTATGTTATTTCATGAAAAAATATTATTTCTAGCACTAAAATCAAGTAACATTATATAACCCAATCTGCAAAGAAGAAGGTATAACAAAGGAACAGCCCGCTAAACATGCTCCTCTGCAAATGCCCAGAGAGCTCACTCACAAGTAGAAAGCAGAAAGTCCTCTTACATAGTCCAGCATATTTATACCCTACTCAAGCACAGAGGTATATTTCTAGCACTGACCAGTAGTAGACCTCCATCGAATAGGCTCCTGCAGCACATAAATGAAGACTTCACTGCAGCTATCAGTGAGATTTTTCCTCTCCTATGAAGACTACTCTGGGACAACTACCCACTTGCATCTTAAGTAACTTTTACCCTTCATTTGGCCATAAACTTGACTTACTTCCAAATTCTATTCGCATTTGTTATAGGGTAGTCACACACTCTCAGGTGGTCTCCATGGCCAGGCAAGCCACCTCTTTGGTTACCATAGTTGACGACTCTAGCCCTCAGTTTCTTCTCCTACCAAATGAGAGGGTTGGGTCCAATAATCATTGGGGTTCCTTCTAGTCTAAACAACCCATGATTGACAGAATCATGATACTACTGAGCACCTAGGGCCCTTGATCACTGTTGTTAATAATCATAAAAATGATAGCAATCAAACTCTACAAAATCTGTTCTCAGAACTGGCCCTGAAAGAATATGAGCTTGGGTGGTCTAGACTGGAACAACAAATACTTCTCAAAACTAATAGCTCATTCTGTAACCTAAGCAGAGGTGATTAGGACCCCACAGTTAAAAAGGAAGTAGTGTACTGCTCCTGGAAAAAACTTTGTGCTCAAAAACACAGAATCAACAGGGTAAAGGCAACGCAGCTGCGCAAGAGTCCTGCATAGCAGAATCTCAAAACTAGATCTACTTCCTAGTTATGCGCCCTTGAGACTTTATACAGCTACTGTGTCTTGTCTTTCCGAACCTCAATTTCCTATCTCCCTCCACCTAAAAAAGAGACTACTTCAGTCTCTCTCATAAATTTTAATATCTAGAAGATTATATTGATGACACATGGTAGTTCTTCAATAACACACAGTACATAGAACCAGTAACAATCATTCCTTCTATTTAGAAAAAAAACAAAAACAAAAACTTTCCTATGCTGCTCAACTTGCATTATGGCCCTGACAACTAGACAAACTTTGTTCTTCATGGAATATAAATATCTTCCTTCTTTCTCACAGGGGTGGAAAACATCTGGCCCACGGGCCGTAGAAGATCCCAAAACCATTTGGTCTGGCCCTGCCAAGGCAACCACAGACAGGATTCGAAATTCAATAAATCCATAGTAGGCTAATTTTTAAGTTGATAATTTTGTGCGGCCCACAATTATGTTATAAATATCCATATGGCCCTTGGCAGAAATAAGGTTCCTCACCCCTGCATAACAATGATCAGTGAATTAAGCAAGAAGTCTTGGAAATGAGTCTTTGTAACAGAGTAGAAATCAAATGTTGTTTCCAGGAACCAGATAAGTAACTGTTGCTCTAAACATGGTACAAGGTATTCTGCTACCCATCAGAAAGTGCAACGGTCAGAGAGAAATAATGAAATATATTCTCAATTTTCTTATTGTGACACATCAACGTTTTAGTGCCATATATTTAATTTCTGCCTTTTTGGTCAAAAGCTAACAGTATGGGATGCTTCCTCAGCAGCAGGTACTGTTCTAAGGGCTTCACCCATGTAACTCAATCTTGACAACCTATGATATAGGTTATTTTTATACCCTTTTACATACAAGAAAACTAGGCCACAGCAAAGGTAAGCAACTTGTCCTCCACCACATAGAGTTGAGAATTCAGAATCCCAGGGGTCTGGGTTCCAGGGTCTAAGCTCTGGCCACATGACCTCTTCAGTACCTTGATCATTCTAATTTAGTGAGTGCACTGTCCCTAATGTTTGGCGTTACATTTCATTTATTTTAATCTTTTCAACACTTTAAGAGAATGGACTATCATGATTTTACATCTATGGCAACAGACTCAGAGGCCTAAAATATCTATAGCCATGAGCTAACAATCTGAGGTTAATCCCAACTTCTTTGCACTATACTTGACTGCCTCCTTTTAAGATCCGGCTTTAGGAGATAGGCCTGTGGTACAGCAGGTTAAACCACTGCTTGGGACACTTGCATCCCATATCCAAGTGCCTGGGATGAAGCCCCTCCCCCCTTCCCTGCCAATCCAGCTTCCTGTTAATGCACCTTCAGAGGCAGCAGATCCCTGCCTCCCATGTGGAGGACTGTCTTCTGGCTTTGAACTGGCCCAGCCCCAGCTGTTGTGAGCATCTGAAGGGAGAACCAACAGATGCAAGGTCTCTCTCTCTCTCTCTCTCTCCTCTCCTTCCCTCTTCCTCTCTGCCTTTAAAATAAATAAAAATAAACTTAGGGAAAAAAATACACTGCCTTAAGGCTCGCGTTGTGGTTCACGAGTTAAGCAGCTGCCTGCAACATCAGCATCCCATATAAGCACCTGTTCAAGTCCCAGCTTCTCCACTTCCAATCCAGCTCTCTGTAAATGTGCCTGTTAAGGCAGCAGCAGATGGCCCAAGTGCTAAGTGCTATCACATGGGCCCCTGCCACCCATGTGGGAGACCTGGGTGGAGTTCTAGGCTCCTGGCTTCTGCCTGGCCCAGCCCTGGCTATTGTGGCCATTTGGGAGGTGAACTAGCAGATCAAAGATTCTCTCTCTCTTTCTCCCTGTCTTTAAAAAAAAAAGAAAAAAAAAAAAAGACTAGCTTTATTAGAGAAATAAGGTCGCATGAAGAACCTCCCTTTTCTCCCAAGCAATCAAGCCATCATTTTCTCAAACCCATTTTTTCAGACAACATAACTGAAATACACGGTACCCAGCTACTTTTTCAAGATTTCAGACTCCATGTACCGTAGAGCTGAGCAGTTTAATTCCACCTCTCCGTTCTTATTGCTTGACCCCTGCGATCATACTTCCCTTCCCATTCACCTGCCCCCAAATTCTTTACCCTTGAGAGGCAAAACCTCACCGCAACACGAAGCTCAGCTATTTCCTCTGCACTGTATACTATCCTGGTCCTACTATAATCTTCCCAAAGAGCTGCTACCTCACCTGGTTCACATCAAGTCAGGACATTCTCAGGCTTAGCTGGAAAAAGTACAAGCGTTTGGGAATCCTCCACAGCACTTCAGGATGCCACCTTAAACAATACGCATCATCCACAATAACTTTGAAAACATTCCCAATACGAAAAGGGGAGCTGAGATGTCAAGGACTTACGTTCTGATAGCACTCAGCCAGAGGTGGTAAGTGGAAACCAACCCAGAGGGCTACCAAGAAAAGGAGGAGATAAACTGAAGGAAGCAAATCTGGAGTCCACTTAGTTTAGCCAGGAAGGGAAAGAAATATTGAAGGAGGTGCTAAGATCCAACTGGAGGTTTCTGGACCTCCCTCCTTTAAGAAGAAAGCTTCTATTTATTGCAGGGTATCTGGCATGTAGTAAGTGCTAAATAAACATCAGCTGATTCAACCCAGTGGGCAAGTTCTCTGTTGTACTTCTATTTAAAAAATCAGTTTGTAGCTGCTTCATATCTTCTGGAAGCCGGCAATAAGTCAAATGTTAAGAATCTAATCTTCACAACATGTAGACTTATGCATTGAGTTTCTCCAAAATTAGGCCAATACGCTCAACAGTAAAGCATATCAGAGAGTGAGGGAACTAAGAAATGAACAGAAGAGATCCATGCAGCTTCCAAAGAAAGCAGCGTAGTACTGTAGAAAGAGCACTGGACTCGGAGTCAGACAACCTAGACTCAAATCTCAGCTCCAGCTCCCAGTGGCTGTGTGAACGGCATTATCATCCTAAATTTTCGCATTTGTAAAATGGGGAATAACACCACCACCCCCCACAGGGCTGCTGCGATCAAATGGGAATGAAGGCTCTTCGTAAATCAGGACTGTGTCTTATCTGCGGGTCTTTCCCATCCATGGAAGAAGTGGCACGCTGGGAGCTCAATACCCACCCCAATGTATGAAAGCACGGGGCGGGGGGGGGGGGGGGCACGGTGCAAACCCTGGAGGGGGAATTATGAATGGAGGCAAAGGGAAGGGACAAAGATGTTACATGGACGTTGTGACTTGGTGTTGGGTGTGTTTCCACGGAGGGGAGCAGTCAGTCATTGCTATAAAGTAGTGCTCGAAAGGGAATAAAGGTGTGGTGACGCTACCTATTGAAGTGAGTATGTAAAATTCCTGGAAGGAGAAGCGAGGGAGAACTAACGGTTCTTGGAGAGAGATTGAGAGACGGGACTGGGGTTTACAAGGCACCATTTCACCACAGGGTTGTAAAGTGGAAAGAACAAGTTTGAAGGCCTGGGTGGGAATCCTGACTTCCAAGTATGACCTTGGGCAAGTTACTTAACTCAAGTAGTCTCAATTGCAAAACCCAAATAATACCTCACAGGATTGCTGTCAAGATTAAATGAGATAATGGATAGGGAAGCTGTTAATGCGATACAAATAAGAGGTGTTATTAGGAGTTAGCCTGGCCACCCACTAACAACATAATATGTCCATGACCTTGGGCGTGATTTCAGTTCTTTGCACCTCAGTTTCCCCATCTTTAAAATGGGGACGATGAGACCATCTACACTACAGTCACTCCTGATCCAATGAGACCACGTAAGACATACCACCCTCTTGAGAACCACAGGGTGCTACAAGTATACAAAGAACTGCCATCGTTGCTGATACGTTTTGTGCATGTCCAGGGCCATGTTGAAGCAGAGAAGCACGTATTTTTATCCCATACAGGTGAGGAAGCCTCGCATGCATTTACGTCTCCAAGAGCGGGGCACGGGGCACAGGCGCACATCTACGGATTCCGGGGGTGTGCCTTCCACGCCTGGGAAGAGGACCGTAGGACCGGCTGCTGGGCCGGGCATCAGAGGAGTGGGCGCTCGAGTGGGGGCAGGGGGATGCGGGATGCAAGGATGGGAAAGGCTGGGGGCGCAAACACGCATGCCCAAGCCGGAAACGTTTTCGGGGGAGAGCAATGCGCATCCCCGGAGTGAGGGGGGTGGGGAGGGATGCGATGTGCAAGCCCGGAGGGCGGCCCGGGGGTGCGGTACCGCACGCCCGGGGCCAAGGGCTCTTTACCTTGTCGCTGTAATCCCTCAGGACCCGCTCGATAGCCCCCGCCTCGCCGGCCCGGACGATGTAGAGGGCGCGCTCCTCATCCATGGCCGCAGGTGCGGGGGAGCCGCGGCCGCTCTGCGCGCCCAAGCCGCTGCCTCCAGGTAAACGCCTCGCGCCCCCGCTCGCTCGCTCCTTCCCAGCTTCCTTCCTTCCCTCCTTCCCTCCCTCCCTCCTGCCTCCAACCCGCCAGCCTCCGCCCGGGCAGGCCCGACGTCACCGCCCCTCAACTTTCACCCCGCAACGTCACCGCTCCCCCAGCAACCGGCGCCTCGCGGCCGCCCCCGACAAGGCCCGGGACTCGGCCGAGGCCTGGCGGGCGGCCTGAGGCGGGGTCAGTCTCGGGGCCCTGCTAGCTCGCCTGCCTCGCCCTCCCTCGGGGAAGAGCCCCGTCTGTGGAGTGGATTTTCACAGAGAGAACTGTGCTCCTCTCCTGACCCTCCTCTATGAATCATTCTCCTCAGCGGACGGGAGCGACCCGGCTCTTCCCCGCCCATCTGTGAGCCCGCAGCTAAGTGGACTGCAACTCCCGGCATGCACCGGGGCCAGCCCGCTCTTCCATCCAGCTTACTGGCGTGCTGAGTGGCATGCCGGGATTAGTAGTCATCCAGCGGGAAAGACTTCCCGCCAAGGGCATGCTGGGAATTGTGGTCCTGCGAGAGCCGGAAACCGGAGGCCCGCGGCCACTTGAGGCCAGCGAAGGGGGGGACCGTTAGGGGGCGGGTCTAAGCCTAGGTTTTGTTCCCTGCGCCGCTTGCCTGGCCCTCGGCTGGTTGGATTGGCTGACCATCGCGGAAACTGCCACCCTTTGGTGGGAACTGACAGGAGCCGGTTTAATTCCCTCTTCCCTCGCTTAGCGGTTTCGGTCTCTTTGAAATGCTTTCCTTTCTCCCTTGTTTGCGGTCGTGTTCTGCATTCAGCGGAGCAGTGTGGGAAACTGAAGCAGCTATCCGGAGAAAACGGGGCTTGGTGTTTCATCTAACTTAATTGTCATTCAGATTATTGAGATATTGGTGATAGGCATTTTTCATGGAGAATAGTTTAATGTTCAATAAAGGTGAAACACATTTTTTAAAAATATTTATTTATTTATTTGAAAGTCAGAGTTACACAGAGAGGGAAGGAGAGGCAGAGAGAGAGAGAGAGAGAGAGAGAGAGAGAGAGAGAGAGAGAGATCTTCCATCCACTGGTTCACTGTTGGCCGCAATGGCCGGAGCTGTGTCTATCCGCAGTCAGGAGCCAGGAGCTTTTTCCGGGTCTTCCCACGCAGGTGCAGGGGTTCAAGGACTTAGGCCACCTTCTACTGCTTTCCCAGGCCATAGCAGAGAGCTGGATGGGAAGTGGAGCAGCCGGGACTCAAACCGGAGCCCTTATGGGATGCTGGCACTGCAGGTGGCAGCTTCACCCGGTATGCCACAGCGCAGGCCCCGGGAAAACTGAATTTGAACAGGAAACCCAGGCCTTTTCTGCTCTCCCAAGCTGCTTTGGTAGGCAGTGGATGAATTCTCCAAGTAACTTCGGGTTTCCTATGCCAAGCCACCTCTACCAGTAGTCACCTCCGATGCCTCTCCTGTAAGCTTCTCTTTCCTGAGCTGTGTGAAGAGGGACTAGAGGGGGCAAAAATGTACTCGCTGAATAGTTGAGCTTCTTCTGTGTTGTGCTAGATATGGTGGCAACGCTGGGAATTTGGAACCTGAGCTCACGGAGCTGTCTGTCTTGCTGTGGATTATACTTTCCATGCCGACACATTTATTGAGTGTATTTATTGAGCTAGGTATTTGGGTAGGTACTGTGTCTGTAATAGAAAGCTTTTAATCTGCCTTTTGAAAAAGCACACTTCTTAGAAAGGTCATGGAATAGTAAGCTTTCAACCCTAAAGTAGTAAGAATATCTTGCAATTGTTTTTGAGAGGTTATAAAACGTCTTATGTACATGCATACAGTTGGATGTACATTGATCTCACTGGAGACTGAATTGTATTGTTCCCACTTTAGATGAATTAAGTAACGTGCCAACTAAGAGCCAGTAACATAACAAAGTATTTGGATGCCTACTCTGTGTTAAGTGCTTTCTGGGTAACTATATTTTTACCTTTTGGAGCAAGGGACTCTTGGAGAGGATATTAACAAGCATAAAGTATCTCGGAAGAGATGTTCCTGTTAAAAAGTCTCTTACACATATCTTTGAGATGTCTGTTTGCCAGGAATAAGTTATATTTTTAGGCTCTAACACTGTACTTCTAAAAAGAGACATATAAAATGTGAAACCACATGAATTAACAGCTTGGGAAACTGTACTTTAGTAATTTTAATTAAGCGTTAATACTCTGATTTTATAAATCAAAAAGAGCTTTGACTCTAATTCAAGTCATCCTTTGACCACTGACGAGACTCTGGTCCCAGAAAAATTAAGTAGCTTGTCCAAAGTCAATAGTTCAAAGCAGATTCTGGGAATAGAGCCTAGACCAGCTAAATCCTGGGTCGCTACAGCACCTTACCTCCTGAACATTCCTAGTATGAATCTTTCAGTGATAGGAAACTCTAGTCCAGCACTCACTCCAGGTCCTGCTGATGGGTGTCACAGTACCAAGGAATTGGGTTTTAGAGCCGGAGTAATCAAAGCAACAAATATTTATCCACAGAGCCCTGCTCTGAGAGATAGTAATACAGCAACTCTTTTTTTTTTTTTTTTTTTGGACAGGCAGAGTGGACAGTGAGAGAGAGAGAGAAAGGTCTTCCTTTGCCGTTGGTTCACCCTCCAATGGCCGCCACGGACAGCGCGCTGCGGCCGGCGCACATCGCTGATCCAATGGCAGGAGCCAGGTACTTCTCCTGGTCTCCCATGGGGTGCAGGGCACAAGCACTTGGGGCATCCTCCACTGCACTCCCGGGCCACAGCAGAGAGCTGGACTGGAAGAGGGGCAACCGGGACAGAATCCGGTGCCCCGACCGGGACTAGAACCCGGTGTACCGGCACCACTAGGCGGAGGATTAGCCTAGTGAGCCGCGGCGCCGGCCGTAATATAGCAATTCTATACATACATATGGATAGTGCTTTACTCCTCTGAAAGTGTCTGCGCACGGATTCCCCAGTTTAAACCTTACAATAGCTGACTAATACAAGGTCAATAGGACAGGCACTATCTTCTTTTTTACAGAGAAAACGGAAGTTCAGGATGTTGATTAGCTTGCCCGTAGGCAAATCAGTCTGCTAATAAGGGGTAGATACAGGTAAGGGCTAGAAGTGCTCTGGACTCTGATAACATAAAATGTTATGGACTCTCAGGCCGGAGCCAATGAAAAAAACCTGCAAATAGATACTCGTCATTTATTTTGGACTTTGATATATCCTGCTGTGGCATTTCCTCCTGCCATGACAATGGGCTAGTTGGAACGTGCCAAATTGAAGGTCTTTAAGGAGTACCTGGTGCTAACAGTTTTTAAAATTCAACTCTTCAGCATCTAACTCTTTTTATACATTTTGAAGACTAAATCTCTTGGTCTAGTGGCTACAGCTCCAGATTGGAGTTGAGAGAATTAACATTCATTCAAGATCTTACCTATCATTCAGCAACTGCCTCCTCACTGTGTGAGGCCAGTCACTCATCCTCTCTAAGCAGTATCCTCAGCTGTGAAACAAAGGGATTGATCCAGGTATTATTTTAGTTCTCAGTTCCACATTTGAATACACTCATTCTTTAGAAAAATCTATTATTGAGGGTGGAGTTTGTGCAGATCAGTATGTATACATCGTTGCTTGGGCGTACCTGCAAAGATTCCTGTGCAGTGTGTCTGTGGTGAAGCCTGGGTAGTGATAGTGTTAAAAGTTTCTCAACTGATTTGAATAAGAAGCCAGGATTGAGAACCACTGAGCCAGTATTCTGATAGAAGATCAACCACTGAACTAGTGTGCTGATACACTACCAAACTCACACACATGTAAGTCATTCATTATTAGTTGTTGAGAGATCAAAATGACCTGGCAAGATGCAAGTTGTTTCATTTCATTTTCTATCAAGAATGAAGTATTTATTTCATAGAAATATTAACAGTTTGTTCTTTACCATATTTAGTATACAGCATTGTCTTAGGTACCATAAAAATAAAAACTGGTCAGGGACTGGTACTGTGGTGTAGTAGGTTAAGCCTCTGCCTGGGGCGCTGGCATTCCGTATGGACACCTGTTTGTGTTCCAGCTGTACCACTTCCAATCCAGCTCCCTGTGGAAGGTGGCCCAGGTCCTTGGGCCCCTGCACCTGCATGGGAAACCCAGAAGAGGCTCCTGGCTCCTGGCTTCAGCATCAGCTCAACTTCAGCCGTTGCGGCCATTTAGGGAGTGAACCAATGGATAGAAGACCTCTCTGCCTTTAACTATGCCTCTCAAATAAATAAATATATCCTTAAAATGATAGAAATAATCGATCCCGTTCTTTGGAGATATAAGAAACAAAAAGTAATTTTTACTGATTAGAACAGATTGAACATAATACTGTGCAAATCAATGCAAAGTAAATCTATCAGAGAAGCCTTCTTGGAGGAGTTTAGCTATAAAGAGAGAATGGTGGCAGGAACTTAGAGGGCTCCCAGATAGAGAGAAATGCTATGAGAAAAGGTCAGGAGACCAAAATTAACAAGGTAGTCACTGAGAAATGATACCAGCCATGAGAATTTCTTAGAGGTCATTTTTTTCAGTGGAATAAGGAATAGTTAGCTGAGAGATGTTACATAATCAATCCAAGTTCAGCTTATAGTTTGTTTCATTCCTGAAAGCGTTACCTTATGATGTCATATGACATAAATTGAATAGAACTGGGAGATAGGAGAGGGAATGTTGCTAGCCAGCTTTGGATCCTTATGCATATTATTTTACCTCTGGATCTCATAAAATTAGAGTTGGACTAGATGACTTTGGAGTTTCATTTTTTAACTTTAGAAAATTATGAGAAGCGAGTGTTTAGCCTAGTGGTGCAGACAGCAGCATCCCACATCAGAAGGCTTGGGTTCAGTTTTGGGCTCTGGCTCTGGCTCTTCCCGCTAAAATAGACCCTGAGAGGCAGCAAACGATGGCTCAAGTAATTGGGTCCCTACTGCCCACATGGGAAACCTGGATTGTGTTCCTGGCTCACAGCTTCAGCCCCCCTCCATGCCCTTGACATTACAGGTATTTGGGGGTGAACCAGTAGATGGGAGCATGCACTGTCTTTCTCTCCTTGTCGCTCTGCCTCTTGAAAAATAAAATTTCAATTATGACTGTTTGATCCAAACTTTCAGCACCTTTATGAAGTACTTTATTAATATTCTCAGTTTTCTAATTGTTGAAATTGAGCCCATGCCATTAGTCCTTGACAAATGTACCCAGAGGTGTTCAGTGTTGATTGGCTGTCCACAGTGGAGCTCTCAAATTAAGCATATAAAATGGGCTCTGCCCTTTAGTAGTTTTTATCTATCCAAGAGCTAGACTGTGGGCCAGGCCTATTTGCATCTTGAAGATTTGGAATGCCATCCAAACCCCTCTTGGGAAAACCCAGTACTCTGGGTGGCAATGCTGTCATATGGTGCATGAACCTGGACTGGGCACTGGAACACCAGCTGTCTAGCTCTGACTTAACTGTGTGAGCCTGCAAAGCTGATGATTTATCAAATTTCTTGAACCCCTTCTGGCAACCAATTCCACGTGTGTAACAGGCAAACCTGAAAGCCAAAGACTCCCTTTTAGATTTTAACCTGGCTCTGGGTGTTCAGGGGTGAGTCCCTTGTCCTCTTTGGGCATTGATTTTTCCAAACTGTCATGAGCTTAATTGTATCTATTTTGCAGCATGCTAAAAGGGTTAAAAGAGATAGCTGTCAAATGGCAGACCTGTCTTGGGGTGACCACTCAAATACTAGCCTGGAGTGGAATAAAAAACGCAACCTTCTTCACAGAGAGGCCATGTTACTCATATGAACGCACAAATGCTTGGATTCTGTTGTGCCTGCTGCTGTTTTGAACAACAGAAAAGTAATAGCAACACACAGCTTTGGTGTTTAAGCCTTGAAGTGGACGTCTTTGACACTGCTAGGCTGTGATATGGTTTGGAGATGGTGATGGGTCAGTTGTGGGTGTAAATAAGGAGTCTAAAGCACTCAGTATTCCCGCCCCATAGCCATGCCTTAACAATTCCGTTTATTGAGATTCTCATGTCAGAGGAAATATATTCTCACAACCCTTCTTCCGGCCACCTCCTTTTGCAGTAGAGCATTAATTTACTTACCAACATTTGATTAAACTCTTAAGATCCAACCCTAGGAGGAGGTGGCACTGGACAAAGGATTATTGTCATTCATCATCAACACATTTCAGTCTTCCCTATGAGGGATTAGCATTTCACTGAAAGGAGGACGACAGAATAAATTGCATCTACAGCCAAAGAACTGCCAACTCCTTTCAGCTGGGGGCACATACCGGGAGCCTTTCCCATATTAGTCAGCTTTATCTCAACTTCTGGGCAGTGCCTACATCTGAATTTCATGGGTTTCAGGGTCAGTCAAAACAGAATTGTAGGGTTGTTGAGGTCAGAGGCCACCTCTGTCAAAGGGTAGTGACCTTAACAGCAAGAGGTAGCCAGCCCCCTCTTGCTCTTTGCTCCCCTCCCCAGCCCCCATACCCCCATGGCTTCCTTCTCCTGAATTCTTGGCTCATGGCACCTCCCCCCGCAGAGCTTTTTTTGACCTGGTAATAAAAATCCTCCTGTGACCTGTTTTTGTTGTTGGTTTTTATACATCGTTATTGATTTTCTTTTGTTCCTGTTTGTCTATAGAAAAATCAAATCTTGGTTCTTGGTCTTGTATTGGTTTATAGGTTCCTTAGGAAATGGTAGAGGGAAAGCGTATTGTGCCGTTAACTCGGAGTGAGAAGGCTGCCTGGGATGCAGAGCAAGACCTGGCTAGGAGACTGCCTTCACTGAGCACAAACATTTTTTCCCAGAATATCTGAAATTCTCCTGCCACCTGATGGGGTCTATTACCACGGTCAAGGTTGATTTAAAAACTGCAAAGCTGCTTGGGAAAGGGGAAAGAGGGTGGGGTGCGGTGGGAACAAAAGTAGGAAAGAGGAAGCAGACCATGTGCCACAGTAGACAGTGCAGGGAGGGACTTGGGAGTCGCTTTCAAATCCCAGCTCTGCCGCCTTAAACTGTGTGACCTTGGGCGAGGCGCTAACCTGAACAGAAGGGATTATACCCTTGCCTTGGCGTGGAGGTAGGGAGACGTGGGGCTGATGGGTCTGCTGTGACTGGTCCACAGTAGACTCCAGTGACTGGGAACCTGCACGGATTAAGGCAGATCAGTTTCAGAACTGTGCCCCACTTCCGTGAGAAGGGAGGCGAGAGCCTTGCAGAAGAGCTGTCTACCTTGACTGCATTTCGGTTCTGAAGGTGACAGTTTGCAGCTTGCTGTTTCTGAGAGGTGCAGCAGGCACAGGATGCCCTGCAGCCATCCCTCTTAGGGGCAGCTGGGCAGTTCCTGGAGAATTCCCCCGGGAGCTTTCCTTGTCTATTAGGAGACGATAATAAATCCCCAGCACTGGCACTGTAGTTGTTTCTGAACCCATTGTCTCACCTCTGCTGTCACGGTCAGACCTCATCATTTTTCATAAAAGATCTTAAAACAACTGATTTTAGCTCTTGAGGCATTTATGATGAGAAAGGGAGGGCTAAAACTGGGGAGTCCTATTTTTCCCGCCTACCACCTCTCGTCACCCACACTCCTTTCCTAGCAACGGCTCTTTCTTCAACTCTTGTGGCCCACGTCTTCCGTTCCACCTCCACCAGCAGCAGCAAAATACGGGGGCGAGAGGGCCGGGTGGCGGGGGGAGCTGAGGTGCAGGAGGAGGAGTGGGGGGAAGAGCCCCGGGGAGGAGGCTAAGGAAGCACAAAAGGTTCTGACCTCCTTGGAAGAAGAGGAAGCCCCAAGGACTGCATCCAAGCTGCCTGCGTTTGGGAGGTGGCCAAGGAACTGGAGCAGAGGAGTTCCAGGTTAGAGTGGCAGGCGGCTGGGGAGGCTGGAGTGCCAACAAACCAGCTCAGCCGAGGGAAAACTGTAAATACCGTGGGTGGCTGTGGAAGTGCCACTATGCTTGGCACTCTGGCCAGGCTGGCACGCTGTCAGAAAGAAACCTGGGGTGCGTGTTTGGGGAACAGCAGTCTCTGAATCTCTGAAGGAGATTATGTGTCTCAACCTTGGCTGCATATTAGAATCGCCTGGGGAGCTTCAACACTACTGATGGCAGGATGAGGATTTGGTGGAGTGGTTAAGACGCTGGCTAAGGGGCTGGTGGTGTGGCCCGGTGGGTTGAGTCGCCGCTTGGGGTGCAGGCATTCCCTGTGAGCATTGGTTTGAATCCCTGCTGCTCTACTTTTGATCTAGCTTCCTGCTAATGTGCCTGGGAAAGCAGCAGAGGCTGGCCTCAGTGCCTCACCACCCACGTGGGAGACTACGATGGAGTTCTAGCTTCTGGCGTCTGCCTGGTCTAGGCCATTGCAGCAATTTAGGGAGTTAACCAGCAGATGGAAGATAGATCTTTCTCTCTCTCCCTTTCTCTCTCTCTAACTCTTTCAAATCAATAATTAAAAAAAAAAAAAAAACCCTGCATCCTGTATTGGAGCATCAATAAGGACACCTTTCTTTTTTTAAGCTCCCAGTGGTGATAATTTGCACACTGAAGACTGTTGCTGAAGTCTGAACTGTCCAAGGAGTTTTCAGAATTTCATGGAAAATGTGTTATGAATGCATGATATCAAAACTTTTTGCACCAAAATAAGCTATCTCTTAATTCCATTGTCTATGAAGTTCTCACATAAGCTTTCTCTCTTGCTAAATTTCAGAGAGCTTTCTTCCTTGGCTCCAGGAGATCTGTGGCTACCCCTCCCCAAAGGGGGTGAGATATTTATACTGTCCCCTTTCCCAGGATTTAATTTTTAAAAAATTTTGACAGCCTGCCTTAAAGAGATACAAGAAGTTGGAACAAACAGCCTATTGGTGCTCTCTTTCCTTCTCCACATTCACCATAGACATTTTATTATAAAGCAAAGACTATGGCATGTTCTGAGAGGAGGGGAAAATTATGAGCCCCCCCCCTCCAGAATCACGCCAAGGAGGAAGAGGTTGGACAGGAGGAAGGCCGTGCATCTTCGCTTGGTGGTGGTGGTGCAGGTGCATGGGCTGAGCTCCTGCATGTGAACCCCCGTCTTTGTTCTGGCACCAGCTGGTGGAGCCGTTGCCTTCTCTCTATGGCGGCCACCCTGAATGAATGCCCAGCTGCCAGTGTAGCCCACTCTGTTTTCCTGAGCTGTCCACCCTCTTCACCCAGATCTGCCAGCCTGGCCCATCAGTACACAGACTATAATGTGGAATGAATGTCATAGTCACGTTTCACAGCTGCTAGAGGTCTAGAGGTCCGGAGTAGGGAGGTGACCCATCCAAGGTCACATGGCAGGTGAACCCGTGGCTCTTGCCACAACTTCGGTTTCTTGCCCCCACTGAGGTTGTGTGTACTCAGTGGCAAACATTTTGGATTGGTCTGCCATAGGTCGCAATCCCAGAGCGGACACAGATGCCCCTCCTGTCCTGGACGGGGGTATACAAGAGGCCTGACAAAAACCATAGCAGTGTAGATGTTGAGACCACCACAGGCCTGCAGCGTGGCTGAGCCATCCTGGCTGCTGTCTATGACTTGTCAGTGTCAAGCTGGCAGAGTCCTTTCCAGCAAACGTCCTAACAGGGGAGTGTCCCCTCATTGCCAAGACTCCTCTGCTCTTCAGACAAGTGACTGGCCTCACTCCCAGCTGCCAACCTTGCCCATTCCCATTCTGGTGACTGGCTAGGAACCATCAGAGACAGAGAAAGAAGCTGACTTGGAGGCCTGCGCTCACAGCAGCTGTTGAAGGTTTTGGAACTGTGGGAATACAGGCGGTACTCTCAGCTCCCAAGAGATAGGCACCCTGTGGTCTGGAAAGAACTCCCAGATACTGCTTGCCCGCATATAAAGCTGCCTTCTTTCCCATGGTGCTGACAACTCAGTTCTTGGTTGTGCCATGAGGAGAAGGCCAAGTTCTCTCCTTCACAAACTTCCTGGAGTGGCCTTTGTATTCTCAGAGCCCCTCCGATTGTGACTGATGTTACCCAAAGTTTTGTGCAGTTAATGAGCTTGTGGCTGTTCCTTATAAATGGGCATTGTTTCTTACATGCGGCCACTATCTGGGTAGAGAATTTGGCCATTGCTTAATTTTTTTGTGCTTAGTAAATCAAGAGTCAAACTTACTGTGACCTTTCTTTTTAAAAATGTATTTATTTAGAGGCAGAGAGAGAGAGAAAGAGAGGAGGGAGGGAGGGAGGGAGGGAGGGAGACAGGTCTTCCATCTGCTAGTTCACTCCCCAAATGGCTGCAAAGGCCAGAGCTGCGCCAATCCAAAGCCACAAGCCTGGAGGTTCTTCTGGGTCTCCCACGTGGGTGCAGGGGTCCAAGGACTTGGCCCATCTTCCACTGCTTTCTCAGGCCATAGCAGAGAGTTGGATCAGAAGTGCAGCAGTGGGGACTCAAACTAGCACACATATGAGATGCCAGAACCACAGACAGTGGCTTTACCCACTATGCCCCACTGGGCTCTTTCATGTATGGATCAATTTGAATTGATAGAGAGTTACAGGTCAAGTCATCCTCAGGCTTATTCTATACCTGAGATAAATCTGAAATTTTACTCTTCCTGTCCCTTGCTTTCCTCATATAAAGCCTAGTGGATTGTGGATGAAAGAACAAACTAATTCACCATCAGAGAGTGAAACCCAGTAGCTACTTTATTTTAGTAGAATAACATAGCTAAGTATATTTAAGGGTTGCTATGAGTACTATGTACATAATTTTGATCTTAATACAATTTTCAGGGGGCTGGCAATGTAGTATAGTGGATAAAGCTGCTGCCTGCAATGGTGGCATTCCATATGAGTACCCATCTATGTCTCAGCTGTTCCGCCTCTGATCCAGCTCCCTGCTAATGGCCTGGGAAAAGCAGCAGAAAATGGCCCAAGTGCTTGGGCCCCTGTACCCATGAGGGAGACCTGGATGAAACTCCTGGGTCCTGGCTTTTGGCCATCTGGGGAGTGACCTAGCAGATGGATGATCTTTCTCTGTCTCTGCCTCTCTCTTTCAAATAAATAAATGCATCTTTTTAGAAAATAATTTTCAGATATAAATATGTAATAGTAAAAGATTGTTTTTAAAAATAAATCTTTCAAAATGCAAAATGATTATCAAATCCTCATGATTTTTGTTAATTTAATCACTGTTGCCATTTCTGGACATCTGTAGCTCTGAATGGCACATTGATCCTGTCCTAGTTGCTCAACATTTTGGCAAAACACAATCATTTCACTTCTGTCTCTCATTCCTCCTAGCTGCGGAATCAAACTACAGTGCTGGGAAAGAATTTGTTAATAATTATTAAGCATTCAGTAATGTTATTGTTCTGTTCCAGAAGTTTATTAGCATGTAAAGCACTGTACTTGAAATATCTTTACACCCGGTGCTCATTGAAGCATAATGAACTAAGTACCAGGGGACTTCTTCGTGATGCTGGTATGGAAGAATAATATTCCCTGTAGGAGCTGACACTAGCCACTGTGCAAACTTAGTACAAGTCCTTGTATGCAGGAGAACTGGTCCCCTACGAACCTCAGTCAGGCTGTCAGTATGATACTTAATCATTATTTAACAATGTGATGTGTGGCCTATCCACATTTTAATTTTCATTGGATGGCAAGATGATGGGCATACAAGACCACTTTGTTTTGTTCCACCTAAGTATTCAGAATGCTATTTGTATTGCATGTGCATACACACACACACACACACACACACGAGGTCATATCAGATGCAAAATGAAAAGGAAGAAAGCAGGTCATTTCAATACTTTTTATTTGAGTGTGAAACCATTCATATGTTGCGCAACTGTACAGATAAAACTATTTCCATTTTAGCTGTAGACATGATTATCACACAGAGTGGTGTGATCAAAGATTTTATTTACAGAACAATTGCTAAAACATCCGATGTCATATTTCCATTTATTTCTTACCCATAGGGTAATAGGTCCACCATAATTGCTTGGTGCATTTTATAATACAGAAAGAAAACCTATGTTAATCTCTAACAAACCTCACAAATTGCTACAAATCTGACGGAAAAATGCCTACGAAAAAAATTTCCAAAAGTACAATACATTTTTATTTCCACACATACACAGAATAGTATAGGCTCAAAGGCACAGCTCTGAATTTTATCAAAGTGTCGGGAAATCATAGTCTTATGAAGGAACCATGAAAGTGATTTTCACACTTGCTGCCAGGTAAGTTAAAAGTTTGGTCCATCCAGTTTCACAAAGTTAACACAGTAGAACTGAGTGTGATACTCAACACCATAAATCCACATTCTCACAGAATTCAAAAAGTCCCTCTCCTGCCTTATGCTGACACTAGCCATTGTGCAAACTTAGGACAAATCCTTATCTGTAGAAGAACCGGTCCCCTACAAACCTCAGTCAACTTAAGGCAATACAGAACAGGCCTCTTCCTTCCCTCCAGACACTGCTCACATTCCAAGACAATGCAGGTACTGTGACAGACACCCGGAGGACAGGGAATCCAGAGTTTCCAGACACCTCCCTTTAGCCCTGGAGCTCCAGGAAGTAGCGATGCTACCAACAGGAAGCAGGGAGGCATAAAACATGTCTGAGGACTGCTCATCGTATGATAAGATGACAGACAGATGGCAAGGCGAATGCTCTTGCATGTGCCCATCCAAGAACACAACCAGATTCCATTTCCAGTATCCATCCTTCAAGACTAAAGAGCTTTTGTCAACAGAAAATAAGTAGCTTACTGGGAGTGGCTGCCAACACAACACAAAGCAAAGTCATGGAACAGAGGGAAAAGGCACAGATTGGCCTGCCCGAGATAGTGCTCTATAGAAACAGTCTGGCTTGGCTACAGGAACCCAATCCCACTGACTTTTAGTAAGTCCTGTTTCTGAACTAAATTTTATTTATCCCACATTGAATCCCATCCTCACATTCATTAGGAAAATGGACACTTAGAAACAGCCCATGAGTTATGATGTATAGAGATAAAAGTCTTCTGGGGAGTGGGTATTGGGTTTATTATTATTATTAATTATTATTAATATTAAATATGGATTTTCCTATAATAGCAGTCATTTAGCCCATCCTGTGGAGGCCTCTCCGTTGATGTAAGCAAAGCCAGGAAAGTGTTGCATGTGCTCGTACTCAGAATTCCTGCGCGTGGTCAGGGGTGTGTACATGTCATTAGAGTTTCCATACCTCGTGGAATGCACAGACGGGCTTGTGTAGCACGTGTTGGCTGTGGGCACTTCTGGCCATCGGGGAGTGACTGGGGTAGGATGCAGTCTGGGAGTACTGCTCATCAAACAAGGTTCCATCCGGGAAGTGGGGCTATTGAAAGGGTACTTGTCGAGGGAAAGAAATTCCATAAAGTTAAAATTAGCTTGAGGTTGCATTTATACAGTAACAGTCATGTTTACAGTTCAAGTTAGATTTCCTAAGATGCTATTAATGAGAGTTAATAGAAAGTAATCAGTGAACTTCAGCAAGATTGAACCTGGGTAAAGGGAAGTCACCGTCAGCAAGAGAAATGCAAGAGTCAGGCTAGTATTCACTCAGACAGGAACATGGTCCTTGTTCTCCTAACCTGGACAATTTTGAGAAATCAGAAGCAAAGGGAAGAACAGCCTCAGTGGGTAGACACGAGTATGTGTGCTCTGTGTGTGTGTGTGTGTGTGCACGTGTGCATGCTAGCAACAGCATGTCCAGATAAATATGGATGTATGGATGTACGAGTTTTATCATTAGCTATGGAGATGTGATAGGTCCCGCTCCATTAACCAAACACGACAATACTGCCAAGTAAAACACAATGATATTATTAAAAATAGCATTTTACAGCTGAATTCAATTATGAACTGCAGCCCAAAAGCAGGCTGTTGAAGAGGAAGCAAGTCAACAGCTTCAAAGATTATTATTAGTGCTTATCATTAGAGAGTATCTTTCTTTTGGGTTCACATTCCCTGAAGTCCTGGAAGATACACTGGTAGGGAATGTAAATTACTGGGCTTGGGGAGAACGTGGAGGAAGGAGTCAAGATAAGCCCGTTGCGAGGGGAGAGGGAGGGAGGGGCTTTTGTGGAGGTCAGAAGAACAGGTGTTAGTAGCTGCAAGAAGAGGGGAAGCCGTTCTAGAAAGGATTCTGAGTAGAAGTGCCTCTGAAGTGCTGCTTCTTTGACATTCTTTCCTGTTTCCAAGACAGCTATGCAAATAAGCCCCTTGTAATAGGATCACAGGGAAGGAAGGGGGGATGCTTTAAACCCCCCTTGAGAGCCCCCACTTTGCAGAGCAGTTAGCACAAAGATCTCCTTGCTGTGCTGAGAGCCACCCCAACAAGAACGGGAGCCAATCAACAAAGATGGCCAAGGCAGCAAGGAGGAGACCGGGGTGTGTGTGTGTGAATGTACGGATTCTTCTGCTTCCCATCTGTCTTCCTGACAGTTGGAGAGTGGAGCCCCAAGGGATTAAGTGGGAGGCTGCCTCCTGCGAGGGAGACAGACAGGCTGAAGCCTAGACAGCAGGGAGAAGGGCTTCTGACAACAATGGCTGCTCCCTGGAGCCCGTGTGGCCAGAGGGAGCTGCTCTGCCTCTTCTGAGTGGGAGCCCAAGGCGAAGCCGGGCAAGGCTGTGGGGCCTGAAGCAAATGAAGAGAACCGGCTCTTCGGAGGTCAAGAGAGAGAGACTCAAACCCTGGCAGTGAGCTGGTTTCTCCCCTGCACGGGACAACATGCCTCACAGAGCCCTGCGCAGCCACTTCACAGCCACTGGAACCGGGAGGAAAGGGGGAGGGTGGAGGTGATGTCTGGGACCTCAAGGGCGAAGGCGCCAAGTGCTGTTGCCAAGGCGACTGCGGACAGCACACCCAAGGCTTCCCTCATCCCAAACCAGATCAGAAGCAGGGCTGGGCACCCCTGGCTTGCCGTGTGTGTGGCAGCGATGGCAGGCCCTCAGGCCTGACTGGTGGCGTTCGAGCCTAGGACCCCTTCTAAATCCAAAGAGACTGCCCTGCCCGAGAAAACAAATCCCAGGTGTATTAAACAGACCACATTAGGAAACAGCATTACAAAACAGGCCTTTCGTTACTCCCACTCCTGACTTCTCCTAAGTGAGCTCCCTGGGCACCCGGCCCCTCCCCGGGGGTATCCTCCCTAGCGTAGAGGCGTCCTCAGGCCCTGCAGCATTGCCAAGCTGGTGCCCCTTGGGGCGAACTTTGTCCTCCCCGCCCCCTCTGCCTAGAACCCTCCTCTATCCCTTCACCCCCATCTCCTGGCACACTTGCCTTTTTGTCATTCTTTGGATCTCAGCTCACTTTTCTGGACATTCCTATCTCAAGAAATAACACCCTACCTTCTGTCTCTCGGGTCAGGGACCCACCGTCCTGCTGGGCAGCTGACTTTTCCACTGGCTATGTCCATACCCTCCTGGTGGGGCTTTGTCGTGTTCACCACTGCCACACTCCCAGCACCTGCTGTCTGCCTGGCACCTAGCAGGTGCAGAATAATATTCAGTCACTGAACTTCGGGACGCTACCCCCAGAAAGAACGCCAGGGATCGTGCAGTCTGACCCTGGGTTGCAGATGGGAAAATTAGGACCCCAGGAGGTGAAACGTCCTGTCCGTAGTCACACAGCAAGCCAGCGAAAGCCTAAAACCCAGCCCTGGTCTGATGCGTGCTGTCGGACCAGGCTGCCCCGTCACTCAGCAATCACACAAGAGGAGCAGAGAGCTTCAGAGCCAGCCCATGAAGCTTTAATCTGTCAATCTTCACTAAGCTCCCGCCTACTCTAAGGAGCAGCCCCCAGGGGTCTCAGAATTCTGAGCCCGCCTCCGTGGGCTGGTTCTGCTTTGGCTTGTGTAGGTAAAATGTCACAGGATGGACTGGTAATGCCTTCCCAGAGAACCCAAGAGAGTGTGGCTTTTGTGCCTAGTGAAGGACCCTCAACGCAGCTGTGCCCAGAGGTTGTGTCATAGACTCAAAAGAGTAATTGCCTGGAAATGAGATGGGCTCAAAATATCTCCAATGTGACAATAAAATGCTGTTACCACAGAAGCCGGCATGGAAAGTTCTGTCCTGTTAGGTCAGCTAATTGCAAATGAGTCAGTGACTCGTTTTCCCCGTGGTGAAGAGACCATTGAAAGGCGACATGGCCACAGCGCCGCTGCGCTGGCCTGCTGACTAGCGCAAGCAATGGGGCTTCTATTGAGTCTGGGGGGAGTGGCACCCGCCTCACCTTTCACACTTTACATCCGGTGGCACGCAGGGTCCCAAAGCAGGCTGGGCACAAACCCTGGGGTCTGGAGCGCCTGCCCTGACCGGAATAAAGGCGCTTTTTGTTGAGGGCTCGTGACAGGAAGTTACCGCTCTCTGGGGCAAATCACATCACTGTTGCTACTGATTTCAGAATGGCGCTAAGTCCCCGGTTAGGGCTTTATGAGAAGGCTTAGGTGAGGAGTAAGTGTGTGCACACGGTGTCTGTGTGTGCACGGTCACAGGTTCCCTCAACAGCTGCGGCGTAAGTCCATCTCAGCTGGAACCAACTCTCGGCCTATTTGGAGCCGTCTTAGGAAGTTCTATTTTGAGAAATGCCTCCCCACACCACGGCTGACTTTCCTGCCCCAGGAGAGGGAAGAATGAGTGCTTTATCCCTGACCCTGACCGAGCGGGCTGCCACTTGAGACAGGGGTGAGAGGTGGCCCAGTCAGGAGCACAAACTGTTTGCCTATGAAAGGCGGCTCTGACCGCACCCAAGCGAGGCCTGGCCGGGCTGGAAGAGAACGCAGCTCCCCCCAGCTCTTTGTCAGGCTGGCCACATCTGCTGAGCTGTTAGGGCCAGAATTGGACCTGGGAGACATTTAAAGCCACCACGTACTAATGTTTCAGCATATGATAGCTGTTCTTCACGTTCTTCTTCTGAGAATCATGGGACCGTGGTCCCCTAGGGACAGGAACAGCCTCTGTGACTCACTCACACCGGTCCTACCTCTTGTTTTACAGATGGCAGAATTGAGGTGGAGAGGGGAAAAGACCAGCTTGAGGTCAAAGAGCAACTTAGCACCAGAGTAAGGATCCATGGATCCATCCATCCGTTCATTTCATCTCATTGAGCACCCACTATAGGCCAAGCTCTGCACTGGGCCCTGGGACATAACAATGAGAAACATGGGACCTGGTCCTTGCCCTCACAGAGCTGGTGCAGTGAGACAGACAGGTAGTGATTATGATATTACACAAAATATGATGCTATTCTAACTCTGGTGTTATAAAAGATGATAATAATATATGCAGAAGTAGTGCTCACTACTGTCCAAGTCCTGCTTCTAACCTTTATCAACTCACTCAACCCTCACAATAACCCTGTGACGCAGGCAGTATAATTATCCCCATTTTGCAGCTGGAGGAAGTTGAGGTAGAGCGCTAAACAGAGGCAGAACTGAGATTTGAATCCAAGAGGCCTGGCTGGGCAGTCAGAGGTCTCAGCACTATGGCTGACATTTTTTCTTCTCTGTGGTCCAGGGTGCTCTAAGTGGAATGACCCAAGTAAGCACCCGAGCACCCAACGGCCCTGGGCTGGTATGGGCCAGGCTGCGAGAGGTGGTGACGGGCCGACAGGGCTGGGCCTTGGCCATGCAGACGAGATGTAAGGGTCGGGCTTCTCATCTCCCCTCGGTAGTCTAGCCACAGAGTTCCCGGTTGGTCACATGGCTTTGGAGTCCAGGTCCCAGGGCACAGTACTGGCTGCTGCCAGGGACGGGGCTCAGAAATGTGTGTGGCTGTACGCTGGCTGTCTGGGTGAGCATGGGAATGGGAAACCCGAGGAGGGTCAGGTGATACCATCCCTTGTTCCCTTCCTTTGATGTGAAAAAGTACAGCATAATTTCCAAAAAAAAAAAAAAAAAAAAGGTGAATTATGAAATCATTCAAATGTTACACTGACACCTCACTCGTCTGGACTTCCCAGATCAGAAGGTAAGATAATTCAGGCAGGGCTGGGATGCTTCCTTTTGTGTTACCCAAGAAGAAAGCATGTGTTGTGTAACTTAAGTATTAGAGGGCTTAAAAATTCATAAGTTCATAGAGAACTCACATTATCTGTTAGTTCCATTTTCTACCAACTTGTTGAATCTCCCTCATAGTATAAACAAGGAGAGACACATTCTATTTCAAAAAAAATAATCACTTAAAGCTCTTTTGAGCATATCCATGCTGGGAAGCCGGGAATTACTGCACATGACAGATGTACATGTCAGATCTTTAGGGCAGACCTAATGGGCATATATGTGCAGAAGACAGTTTCAGCTACTCCTTTGCTGGTGACTAATTGCATTTCTTTAACCAAATTGTATAATGGCAATTTTTCTTCAATTCAGATTGGCCTTTTTTTCCAGTGAGTCTAATATAGTAAAGTGTGATATTCAGTTAGCATGGGGGCAGCTTGACCGCTGTTCTGGAAGGCTCAAACTAATTAGCCCTGTGGTGGATTTCCCTCTGTATGCTCAACCTTAAACCAAAGAACCAACAGAGGGAAGAAAGAAAGAAGGTCACTTGGGTGTGTGTGTCTTCTCTTTGGCAACTTGAAATTGACTGAGAACAGTCGCAGGAACCTCTGGAGTTTATCTTCCACCCTTCCTAGCACAGTAGTACCCAGTGCCACTGGCTTGGGCTGGGGTTGAGAGCTGGAGATGTTGCATTTGAGTCTGCTTTGTCGTTTACTGAATGCATGAGCTGGTGCACATGGCCTTCTGAGGCTGTCTCCTCATCTTTAATAGCTGGAGAGAAATGCCCTCTTCCCAAGGGTGTCGTGAGAATTACATGAACCCACGCATTTGAAAGGCCTAAAACGGACCTTGATGCAAACATGTTAATGAAAAACAAAGCAACAGTACATTTTTAGCATCGAGCTCACCTATCAACCTGCGTAGAGCTGTGATATGACATGTTTCTCCTCACTGTACACATGGAGACTAAGGCGTGAAACATCAAGTGTGTGTGTGTGTGTATGTGTGTGTATGTGTGTGTTAGGGTAAGGGTGTCAGAGGCCCCTGTTTGAAGGCCATAGGCTATGCGCAGGAGAGAGGCAGGCCAAGGACCCCGTGGCCTCTCCCACCTCATCTGGATTTCAAGGGTTCCCTCCTGGGCTTTCACTTAGTCCTTGGGCCTCTCATACTTTTTTTTTTTTTTAATTTACTTACTTATTTTGAAATTTAGAGATACAGAGAGGGAGAGTAGGAGGGAAAGAAAGAAGGTGAGAAGAGGGGAAGGAGGGGGAAGAAGGGAGGGAGAGGGGAGAGAGAGGGGGAGATGGAGAGGGAGGGAGGGAGAAAGAGAGAGAGAGAGAAGGAGGCAGGGAGAGAGGGAGGGAGGAAGGGAGAGAGGGAGAGAGGGAGGGAGGCAGGGAGAGAGGGAGAGAGGGAGGCCCTTCATATTAAATGCTAATGTCCCAGTTGTGGGTGTTGTGGCTTCCAGAGTGGATGGGGCCGACCTATCTTTGTTCTCCAGAGACTGCCAGGGCCTTCAGGAGAACTTGGCTTTTTGTGGCAATGGCTTTAAAAATATCTGCCCAGAAAACCAGCTCCCGGGCCGGCGCCGTGGCTCAATAGGTTAATCCTCCACCTTGCGGCGCCGGCACACCGGGTTCTAGTCCCGGTCGGGGCGCCGGATTCTGTCCCGGTTGCCCCTCTTCCAGGCCAGCTCTCTGCTATGGCCAGGGAGTGCAGTGGAGGATGGCCCAGGTGCTTGGGCCCTGCACCCCATGGGAGACCAGGAAAAGCACCTGGATCCTGGCTCCTGCCATCGGATCAGCGCGGTGCGCCGGCTGCAGCGGCGGCCATTGGAGGGTGAACCAACGGCAAAAGGAAGACCTTTCTCTCTGTCTCTCTCTCTCACTGTCCACTCTGCCTGTCAAAAAAAAAAAAAAAAAAAAAAAAAAAAAAGAAAACCAGCTCCCGAAGTCTCCTGAGCTGGGCTGAGGGAGTGAGAAAAGCGGGGTGCTAATGCAGGCGCCACGGTTTGGTGCCGGTGCCGCCCACTGGAGCACAAGCTCTCCAAAGCCCACTCCCTTCTCTCTCCTCCCATCTGTGTCCCCAGAGGCAGGAGCGGTGCTCGCACACGGAGGCACCCAGCAACCACTGGAGGAATGAGTGAATGAATGAATGAGTGAGTGAACCAGCGGCAGCGTGGAGTGTGCTGCGGGTGAGCCAGGCTGCAGCCCCACCTCCAGGTCATTCAGCCGAGCTCAGCGAGGGGACAGACTCTGCTCCCTAGGGAGGCAGTAGCTGAGGAGCTGGCATCTCGGGGTGACGCAGTTGGAGACCTCTAATGAATGCCCCAGGTGATGATTTAGTGGAATCAACCTCTTGGCTTGTCTGGGGACGTAACCATTCCCCTTGGGAATGCGGATGGAAATCAAAACAGACGCCTGTTTGCCCTGAGTGCCCGTGTGTTGTGGATACATTCTCCTCCGTGCCCTCCCTCGGAGTCAAGTCTGTGTGCTGACAGCTGATGTAACTGTGGCCTGCCCTCTCTCCTAGGCTCCTGTGACTCTGCTGTGGGGCAGAGCCCCTTGCCTCCACCAGTACCCCTTTCTGGTCCATCCTAGTGTGTGTATTGTCGGGGAGGGGTTGCGAGGCATGAACACTGACTTTCCTTAGGCATAGCTTTTATCTTGCCAATCCCTGGCTCAGAAACCCGTTGTGGTTTCCTGTGCCCGCCGAACAGAGTGAGCGTACGGGGCACACCACACTGCCATTCACACCAGCACTGCCTCCCACGCGCTCATCTGCTCAGTAAACACATGGCGAGTGCCTACATCTGAAAGTCGACCCAGGGTGGTGCCTTTGGGCCTGGATGGGAGTCTCACTGCCTGGATTCAACTCCTTGAGCTGCTGTCCTGAGTCCCCCTTCTTCCACCAGGGTTAGCTAGAGCTGTGGCAAGTGTCTGGAGGACAGTTCGGCACACCCAAGGTTTGGGGAAAGTTAGTTGTTCTTGATGATGGGTGCTATGGCCCGAGGGTGGTAGACTTAATCTTTGCCTTCAGCGGTCTCCTGTGGGGCTCAGACAGAATCATTGATGATGGACAGAGGGTCAGGTGCTCGTGAGAGAGGAAGCCCAGAGAGTGGCACCCAGTAAGGTCCTAGAGGAAGCAAGGAGGTACAAAGACAAGTGCGGAAGAGCCTGGGGAAGACTCCAGCCAGAAGGAATGGCATCTCAGAGGCGTGTGGGACCTCAGTACGCGCAGGGCAACTGCATGGCGGCTGGCATTGCTGGGGCAAAAGAGGACTTGGTGGGTAGACCAGAAAGGTAAGGAGTCTTGCGAGACATGCTAAGGAATTGAACTTGACCCTGAAAGCAAAGATACGCTAAAAAGGGAGAGTGTCATGGTCAGATATTTCTTTTCCCCAAAAGACTCTCCCAGCTGCAGTCTAGAGGGTAGACCAGAGATGGGCAAGCTTTAGAGACAGGGAGACCACCAGGAAGGCTCCTGTCATCACCTAGGTTAGAAACGCTGGAAGCCTGAGCTGAGGCTGCGGTGACACTTAGGGTACAGGATTGAGTGGAACTGGGGACAAGTTGTGTTTGCAGCCAGTGCACGGGAGAGCATCTAAGAAGTAGACTGCCCGGCACTGGTCTTCCAGGTGCCATCACCATTTCCCTCAGCACAGGCCACAAGGTGGCCAATGTAGTGTGTTAGACATGCGATCGGAGAGTGATGGAGAAGGGGTGCACTTCAGAAGGTCTGTTCTGGCTAAGATTAGGTATGTGGGTGAAAAGAAGCAGGCCTGGGGCACTAGGGGACCAGTCAGAATGATGCCGTCGCACTTGGTCACCACAGGTCTCCAGGATGGTCTGCACCAGGAGCATGGTGACGCAAGAGGAGACCAAAGGCCCAGCGTGGGGTGGCTGACTGAGCAAGGGCAGCAGGACACGTGGCTGATGGGATCCCGACATTGGAGAGGTCAAAGAGGGGGCAGAACCAACGAGCACTCAGGTGCAGAGAAGGTGGACCCTGGACGCTGGCTGAGCACCCACTGCAGGGCGGAAATGATGCTTGTGGACTGTCCTCTCCCGAGGGACACACAGGTGGCACACATAGTGTACAGAAAGTACTTCATAGTTGTGTCACGTTAGCCCAGGCTTGGCCCAAGCACACGAAGGCCTGGGCAAGCCAACAGGAGCACCGACTCACCTGTGCAGAGCTCCGGTGGTAAGGGGAGTAGTGGAGTGGCCCGGAGATGGCTGTGTCATGAGGGAGGGCTGGATACTGGCTCTGCATCGGATGCGGATGCTGGTTGCCATAGCTCCCGTAGTTGTAGCTTCCTGTGTATCTAAAATGCATCAAGCACATTGAAGCGTGTGACTAAGAGCAGGCAGAACAAATCCATTTGATACCTTCAGAAATCCATCTCCTCTCTTTTTGTTCCTTTTTTTCCCCCTTTGTTCTATCTTTTTCTTCTTCTTTTTGGTTCTTAGCATCTCCACTTTGTGGCCCTGTTGTGCGAAGTTTGAAACCCCAGGTGGATGTTCCTTCTCCCTCAGCTCACCTCCGGCCTGCCTCCCTCACCACTCAGCAAGCACTCAGGGAGTGAAGTCTGGCCCTGAGCAAAACATAATTAACGGTGGAAACTTCTCCTCGTGTTGTGCTAAAAAGTCCCATGCTATGTCCTAAAGCCAAACAGGAAAAACAGAAGAAATTACTTTGGGATTTCTCTTGTTGCGTTACTCAGGCCTCTGCTTCCCCGGCCTGTGTTTCTGTAAGCTGTCTCCTGGAGAAAGCACTGTACTGTGGTCCACCAGGTGTGAGAGACCCCGGTTCAAGGCCAGGCTCCCCACTTTCTAGTAGGGAGACCCTGTCCTTGGCTGCTCATCTGTAAAAACACTACACACAGTTACACTGACGATCCTGTATGGGAAGACACCCTGTGCCACGCAGCCCTGTGTCCCCATGGGCCATTGACATCACTGTGGGCCTTAGAACATCTTTACGGCAAAGAGGCTGACATATGACCGCCTGACCACCTGTGCTGCCTTTCCTGCCCAATCAGAAAGCTCTGTCAAACTCTTTTCTCAGAGTCCATTCTAAATGTGTGGGGAAAAAAGTCTTCCCAAAGTCCCCCAGAGGCTATAACAGGTGTCCTGCTGAGCCCTCAGGGGCACTGGAACCTATGGAGAAATACACTCACATCCAGGGCTGCGTCCCCACTCAGGATCACTGCCCGGCTGCTCCGGGCTGGCTGCCTGCGTGGAAGGGACCCGAGAGACCCTCCCCCGGCTCCTCCCACCGCTGGTGTGTTGGAACAAGGCCTGTGAGCCGCCGCAGCTCAGACTCCCGCCCCATGGTAGTGTCTGTTTATAACGTGGTGTTTTCTCAGATCCCTGCTCCTTAGACACTGTAAGGTCAGTGTCTTTTGATGAAGGCAAAAAGCCACTAATTCAGGTAGCATGTTGGAATGGAGCCACAGTCCACTCATCACTGTGACAGCGCTATACAGAGTTGAAAGCGGGGATGGGCACCTACCCGTGCTCCTCCCTGTGGGGATACACTGGTATCCTGTGTGTGACCGAGGACGAAGGCACGTGGGTGCTCCTCATACAGGGCAGCTGCTGGGGGTTTTCAGCTGGGGACCCAGCCGCCGTCGTCACCGTGTATGTCAGAGACCACGTGTAGGACTGCATTGCTCCTGCAGAGACAAAGGAAGATGTGTGGGTTCTTCGCACAGTTCTTCCTTAGAACACTTTAATGGTTTCCCATCACTCTTAGCTAACGGCCAAAATCTTTACAAAGGGTGTGCATCTGCCTCTTACTGACCTCGCCAGAAGTGTCCCTGCCTTGGTTCTATCTGATCTAGACACAGTATCTTTCTTTTTCTCCAGACGACCATCATTTGCAGCACCACAGGGCCTGTGTACGTGCTGTTTCTGCTGTCTGGACTCCTCACTCTTCATTTAGTACCCACTCATTCTGTGTATCTCAAGTGTCCTAACCTCAGACGAGGTCAGCTACCCCCCACCCCCCACCGCGGGCCACCTTCAAGGCACTACTGCAGTTTCTCATCTTGTCCCTGTGAGTGAATGGGATCTGATTAACGGCTGTGCCCCACCAGACTGTAACCTCCATGAGGATAGGGGCCTTGTGTCTTTTGTTCACCATTAGATGCCCAGCGCTTAGTTTCAAAAAGAAGAAAAAGGAAAGGATAAGAAGGAAGAGAGGAATGGAAGGAAGGAGGGAGGGGGGCAAAAGAAGGAGGGGCAGTGTAGTCCCAGCAGGCACCGCAAATTAACTTTTCACCACTCAACTCAACAGGTGTTAAGGATCCAACAAATTGCTTTAAGCAACATAAGTAGATTATTGGGTTCTGCCTGCCCAGGTCTTTTTGAAGATTATTAGACAGTGACCTGGACGGTGACCTATCCCATACATATTATTAATTCCATTTATTTCCTTTTAATTGGATACCTCGAAACTTCTAGGGTTTGGGGGGGGGGGGACTGGCAAGATTAAAAGCCCTGAAAATGCTTAGAATTTTAATGGTTTGAATTTTTAAAAAAGATAATTTAAGACATTGCTAGTGGCAATAATAAACTCATCAGACAGCTTCTGATAACATTGTTAAATATGTTAACATAGTGGAAATAATTAAGCCCATTTTAGAAGGCAGAGGAACTAGGATTCAACAACCTCTTTTAGGCACTTGGAAAACTCAAGAATTGGTGAGGGGAGACTATTGATAAAGTTCAGCAAAAGAGAAAACTTGCTCCTTCTATTCTGTATTTTCTACAGCAGACCATTTCTATCTTAAAATTCCCTTCCTCAGGGAAGAAATTTTTGAATTCCAACCATTCCATCCCATGGACTTGGAAAATAGCTCAGGAGAGTAGCTGTCTTGGTGTGGAATAGCAATAGGAGGCAGAGTTGCTGGATCAGCACTGAACCCAATTATGCAAAAGAGACTCAGTGAATACCCTTCCAGGAATGTGACAATGGAATCCTATTTTAAATACATTGGTATATTATTGAAAGAACCCTGTGGTGAGCCCTCTGTTTATTGGAGAATCTTTTGGAATGCAAATAATGTCCTTTTGAACATGAAGTGACAAAGATTCATCCCAAGAGCTTGAAAGGAGACACCATTTATTGAGCATCTAATATATGCCAGGCACCTTGTGAAGTGTTTTACAGACAACCTTAGGAGTAACGTTATCCCCAGTTCATAGAGCAGGAAACTGAGGGTTTATTGCATAGTAATTCTAGGGAGTCGGTACATGTAGGAATACAGAAGATCCAAGAAGATAATAAGAAAGTGGGAATGAAAGAGAACAAAATTGGAGGCAGAAAGTGCAATCGGGAATGAGCAAAAACGGATACCCTACAGGTCCAAATTCTTCCCATCAGCGAGCCTTAGGGTTAGCTCTGAGTTGTCTAGGAGCCAATGCTGAAGGAAAACCTGACCAGTGAGGTGCATAAGCTAGTGATTTGTTCAGGAGAATATTGTCCTTGGGATTCTGACCAAACAGGAATTTCTCTCAGATGCCCTCATAAGGAGGCAAAGTGAACTATTCAACAATGTCCTCAACAACACCCTCATAGTGGACTCTTAGGACTGTTCTGTATGTCAGCACCAAGTACAGGCTAATAGCATCACAGAGAAATCTAGTTCCCAGGCAACTTTGAATGTTATACAGCTTGCCCAGGTCCCAGATTGAGTGGGCAGATGGCCCAACAGGGCTCTGAACCCAGGTCTACCACCCATTTTCAACCCTGTCTACCACAGTGTCCCTCAGCTCTGGGTACTGGTTCTGCCATGAAATTGGCAATCTGAGAGAGCCTCTCAAACTTTTTGAGCAATGTCTCATCATTTGTGAAACAGAGACAATGCCAACAATAGCTTCAGGACTGCTGTGTGAGGATTAACTGAGATAATGCATGCCAAAGAGCCGGACCCATGCCAGGCTGTTACCGATATTCAAGCATGCTTCTTTATGAATCTGGGCATGCTTATGTGAAACCTTTACATAAGAATCTTCCCATTCCAGATCTTAGGGAAGAAGGACAAGTTTCCTGGGTCAGACTCTATTACCAAGAACAGAAACCTGTGAAGAGCAATCATAATTTTACCACTTACAATAAACTTATAAACACACTTTTCTTCCAGATCTCTAGTGTTCTGATTTAGCAGTATGCTTCGCCCATCTGCATTATATTCTTCCTCTGTCTTTGGCAGGCTAAATGTGGTGGCCATCATTGCTAAGAACTACAAGAACACCGAAGGAAAACCCCCAAAGGTATCACATCCCAGGTGACTAGATTACGTGAGACTGCCCTCCTCTCTGTTTTAAACTTCATGTGAAATTAAATTACTGTTAGGATTTTTCAAAATGCCCTTCCTATTACAACACACTAATACGTGGTGGGATTAGGATGATTTTAAAATTCGCTCTTTGTTTTGCTTATCTGTATTTTTCTGTAGTGAATTGTGTATTGCTTCTGTAAAAAGGCAAACATTTATGAAATGGATTGAACAAATTTTGCAGTAGGAAATGGAACTGGAGAGGGGTGAAGAGTTTGGGAGAATAATGAGCCAGCCACAACAAGCAAGGAATTAACCCCTCAAGCCCGCCTCGGACCTTGGGGGTGCACAGCACGGTCAGTGGATATTCAAAGCAGCCAAGGAAGCCAGAGGGATTTTTTTTTTCCAGGCAGTAGGGAGACCTCCTGATAACAGCCATCACCTGCAAGAATGCCGCAGGGCCAACTGTTCCTTATTAATCTCTGTGTCCCCAACAGAGGCTCTGCCAAATAGTAGGTGTGCAGTAAATTTTTGTTCCATTGAATTTGTTGTGGAAGGAGTCAATGCTGCCTGAAGTACACGTTATCAAACAAAAAGCGAGTGGAACTCTTGGGAAAATGGGCTCCTGTGGTCTGGGGAACAAAACCTCTAAATGGCCGTGTGCCAGCAATCTAACGGGTCCACTCAGGCAGGCTTAAGCAGATTAACACCTACTGGCTTGGGTGAGAAACTCTTTTTGCCTGGGGCGCAGGAAAGAACACCCCTTGCATTCCCTTTCCTACTGGTGGGACCTCCAGTGAGAAGTGCTACTGCTGTCCCTTCTTTTCCAGGGAAACCAACAGAAGAAGATCTGTGCTGCTAGCAGTTAGCGCTTAATTTTCAAGACGGCCCT
The DNA here is from genome assembly GCF_051225735.1 of Oryctolagus cuniculus. NCBI lineage: Eukaryota > Metazoa > Chordata > Mammalia > Lagomorpha > Leporidae > Oryctolagus > Oryctolagus cuniculus. The sequence goes on along the minus strand of NC_142877.1, from coordinate 109,370,790 downwards.
GACACTTTGTATTTATTGGCGGAACAGTAACAAATCTTCCCTATTTGTCTAATTCCCACACCTTTTTCTCTTAGTCTCTGTCCCTCCCCCTCATTCTCACATCCGTGTTTCTTTCGAGGTTGAGAGCAGTGGTGGAAGCCCCTGATCTTTGAGAATCCTGTAAAGACCCCGAAGGAGGCAGTTTGGACCACTTTCTATTGCAGCTGTCAGAGGGGGGCATTATCCCTTCCCAGCCCACACGAAACCTTCTTCCTTGAGCTTTTCATTTTGATTTGTTTGGGAAGGGGTTTTAAACATAGGATAGGGTGTAATCAGTCGTGATTTGCTGAATAAATGAATGAGTCTCCAATGTAAACCAGTCCTCATGCTAGTTTTTTTCATACACGGACTCATTCAATCTTCCCAGTAACTGTTACCTTCTTTTGCAGGTGGGAAAATTGAGGTCCAATAAGTTAAAAGTCTTGCCAAGGTACATGGCAGACTTGGGACTTGAATGCAGATCTGCCCAACTCCAAAGTCTTTCCACAATGTTGCTTCCCAGTGTGCAATGTGCATTTCACTCCTGGGAATCTTGTTAAAATGCAGATTCCCCGGGGGCACATGTTTGGCACAGTAGTTAAGTCCCTACTTGGGATGCTTGCATACTGTATCAGAGTGTCTGGTTCGAATCCCAGCTCCTTCACTTCTGATCCAGCTTCCTGCTAATGCACACCCTGAGAGGCAGCAGACGATGTCTTGAGTCTTTGGTTCTTGCTGTCTAAGTGGGAGACTTGCATGGAGTTCCGGGCTCCAGATTCAGTCTGGTCTAATCCTGGTAGTTCTGGGCATTTGGGGAGAAAACCAGCAGATGGAAGATCTATTTTGATTTCTTTCTTTATCTCTCTCTCTCTCTCTCTCTCTCTAATTCTGTCTTCCTTTCAAATAAAGTAAAAATAAATCTTTTATTTTTAAAACAGATTCTGATTTAGTAGGTTGGGAGTGGGACATTTTAAAAAATTTTTTGTTTATTTTATTTGAGAGGTAGAGTTACAGATAGTGAGAGGGAGAGACAGAGAGAGATCTTCTTCCGTTGTTGGTTCACTTCCCATTGGCTACAATGGTCGGTGCTGGGCCGATCCGAAGCCAGGAGCCAGGAGCTTCTTCCAGGTCTCCCACATGGGTGCAGGGGCCCAAGCACTTGGGCCATCTTCTACTGCTTTCCCAGGTCATAGAAGAGAGCTGGATTGGAAGTGGAGCAGCCGGGACTAGAACTGGCACCCATATGCGATGCTGGTGCTGCAGGCAGAGGATTACCTACTGTGCCACAGTGCTAGGCCCATGGAGTGGGACATTTCTAACAGGCTTCTAAATGATGAGAATTCTGCGGGTCCCCAGACCACACTTAAGTAGCAAAACTCTGTAATATACTATTTCCTTGAAAGGCTGTTTGACTGCTGACTGCTGGTTTAATTCTGTATGGAAGATTTCTCTCTTTGTCTCTCCATCTCTCTATGTTAAGTCTTTCAAATAAATAAATAATTTTTTGTAAAAAAACTACCACTTAAATTAAAAAAAAAATCTTTTTAAAAAACTTGGGAGGCAGAGGGCTGGCTAGATAGAGAAAACTCCCATCGTCTGGTTCACTCCCCAAATGCCCACAGTGGCCCAGTGGGGCTTAAGCTTAGAGCTGGGGCCACAATGCAGCTTTCCCACATGGGTGGCAGGGACCCAATTACTTGGGCCATCCACCTGCTACCTCCTCCCAGGATGCACATTTAGCAAGGAGGTAGAAGCAGAAGCAGAGCCAGGCACTCCAACAAGGGATGTGGAATCCTAATCACTAGGCCACACGCTAACCCTGCTTTGCTGCTTCTGTACCCCCAAGACACGGCACCGATCATACACAAAATACACACTTGGTCAATGGAGAAAGCAGCAGTCCAACACCGAGATGAGACATCATAGAGGGAAGTCAAAGTGTGGCTCAATCCTGGTTGATTTTCCCTAACACAGTTCCTTTAAAGAAAAGGAAGCAGCAAGAATGGGAGTGGGGTGTGGGGGTGGGGTGGGGTGGGGGATCAACGGTGGTGACAACCCCAAGCATCTGCAAATGACTCATCTGGGGCTCGGTGGCAGGGCTGGTGTCCACCACATCCCACTCAGCTGAGCTGCCCTTGGAATCACCGGGCTTTTGTTAGCTTGCAAAGACTGAGGGGTCAGTTTTCTGTGGGACATCCCCAACAGATGTGGAGAAATCGCAGCTGGCAGGCCAGATGTTCTCCCATTAAGGGAGAGTTACTATGAGGAGTTCGCCTTTATTTCATCAGGCCTCCCTACTATCTCAAGTGATTTAATTTGCTGGTTTTGTGTTGCAGGGAACCCATGGTGGGAAGTTGAAAACATGAGTTTAATAGTTAACTTTTATTGTCATTGCTAAAGGAGGGAATACTTAAAATGACATCGTAAATGAGGTTTGAGAACCCTTCAACCTTTCCGGTGGCCAGCTCTGACAGAGTGGGGGCTCAACATCTTGCTTGGAATGACAGTGAAGAATTGCAGCCCAGTGTCATGTTAAATGGACTGATCAGTTTTGGCACCACCTGCCACACTCCTGAAGAGGAGAAGAGCCAGTTTTCCTTAAAGTCAAGGTTTTGGAACTTTGCCAGGCCATGAGGGAGGTGGCAAGCCCACAGAACTGGTGAGAGGGCTTGCTTCTGCCTGGTGGAAATCTGTTGAAGTGGAATCCTTTAACTAGTCCCTTATCCTGGCATTCCAGAAACTAACAAAGGCAATCAACAATGGCCATACATCAAGTTAAATTTTAGGTACCTCTTCTTTTCCTTTTCTTTCCCTTTCTTCCTCTTCTTTAAAAACAGTAACTACAGGCTTAAGAAAATATATTTATAAATACTGGTTAGTATGGACATGGACCTAGACACAGATCTGAATAAACAGAGTGGCTATTTTCCTAGTGAGTCATAACTCATTATCTGTACTACCTTGTATTCCCTTGTCCCTGCATCAAAGGATGCCAAAAGGTTATGTGCAATGAATTAATTTTTTGCTCTGTGCTCACCAAGCAGACGTGATACTGTTCTCTTTCTCTTAGCTGAAAAATAGGGAAGTGTCCATCATGCAGAGTGAGACACTGACTTGTTGAAGAGTCACAGGTACCTGGCTGGCCTTGACTCTCAACAAGTCAACCCGGAAAATACATCAAATGCTCACTGATATTTAGAGTACACTGGAAACCCAACTGAATAACTACATCACATGAGAGTCCACTTAAGGTTTTAATAAAATTTTTAAGCTATCATAACAGGTTTTTTTGTCTAATTTTCCCTCACCTTTTAAAAAATATCTTGCTTTCTAGTATGAGTCCTTTAAAAAAATTGGTTTTCCTGTTTTTATTGTAAACTAATTCAGAAACTTTTTAGAAAATAGATGGGATATAAATCAAGGAGAAATTTAAAAATAGAAATAAAATTAACTGTGCTTAAAAACCATGTGATGAGGTTTTTTTTTAAGATGAAATATGACAAGGAGATGGCATTGTGGCATAGCAGATAAAGCTGCTACCTGTGGTGCTGGCATCCCATATGGGCACCAGTTCATGTTCCAGCTGTTCCACTTCCTATCTTGCTCTCTGCTAATGGCCTGGGAAAGCAGCAGAGGATGGCCCTAGTACTTGGGCCCCCACCACCCATGTGGGAGACCCAGATGAAGTTCCTGGCTTCTGGCTTCTGGTTTCAGCATGGCCCAACCCTAGCTGTTACAGCCATTTGGGGAGGAGTGAACCAGTGGATGGAAGAGCTCTGTCTCTCCCTCTCTGCACTCTTTCAAATAAATAAATAAATCTTGAAAAAAAAAAAAAAAGAAGAAAAAGAAGAAACATGACAAATGCTTAAGATTTACATAACCAAGACCAGCACTATGGCATAGTAGGCTAAGCCTCCGCCCATAGCACCAGCATCCCATATGGGCGCTGGTTCATGTACCAGCTGCTGCTCTTCTGATCCAGCTCTCTGCTATGGCCTGGGGAAGCAGTAGCAGATGGCCCAAGTGCTTGGGCTCCTGCACTTGCATGGGAGACCCGGAAGAAGCTCCTGGCTCCAGGCTCCTGGCTTTGGATCAGCCCAGCTCTGGCTATTGAGGCCATTTGGGGAGTGAACCAGCAGATGGAAGATCTTTCCCTCTGTCTCTCCCTCTCTCTCTCTGTAACTCTACCTCTCAAATAAATAAATAAAATCTTTTTAAAAAAAGATTTACATAACCATTTTCCAATTTACAAGACTATTTAAAGAATGTTGCATAAACTCCCAAATTTAAGGAGCCTGTCATAATAAATATCCTAATATTTAGGTGCATATTGTGGATAAATCATATGTGCTTTATAATACTTGTGTAAAGCCACACATATTGTTAGGAAATTATGTTTCTGTTTCCTCTACAACTGGGACTCACATTGCGTGCCAAGGTCCAGTCTCATTTAGCAATGGAGCATTTCAAAAGTGGCACTTGAGAAAGCTGTTAGACACAGTTGTATATAGGACGACATTTTTAATGCCCCCTAGAGATGTCTGAGAACAAAGCTGGAATGTGCCAAAATCTTCAAAGCTTACAAGCATCTGAAGAGAACCTGTTTCACATTTGTATTTCTAAGAAGCTTTTATGACTCTTGAACGCATTGCACAGAAATCTCTGAGCACATTTATGATATTCTTGCGGCCTTGACCATCACACCCGCATCACACCGCTCGAGGCCCTCCAGCTGATACAGAGCCAGGCAGACTTATAGCTGGGTAAGAATCATGAGGTGACCCTAGAAATCTTCCCTCCCCTCTCCTCCCACCCCCTCGTCCCCTTACAGTCTCCCGGCAGGTCTTGTCGCCACATTGTGGGAAATGTTTCACTCATGCTGTCTCAGCTGCGTGATGCAGACATGTTTTCTTTGCGTTATGTCCCTGCTTGCTTCAGAAGTAAGGGCGTTAACACGGGCAGACACGTGTGTGTCTCCCTGGTGGTGACGGCGATATACGGGCAGGATTATTTGGGTCAATGGTGCCTGGCCCTTAACACCTTTGCTCCTTTCCGAGGGACGCAGGAAGGAGACTGGTGGGGGGGGGGGGGGGATAGAGTAGGATGGTTGCTCGGTGATTCCAATCTTGGACAAACCACTGAGCGACTGAAGAGCTGCGAACCGAGCTTGGATCCCTTCCTCTTTCATTCTCAGTGAACAAAGTAGCTCTGCCCTGTGCAGCTCCTGCTCCCGTGCCTTCTAAGCAGGAACTACTTGTACAACAGCCCACTGTGGAGAGCGAGTGGGAGGGGGAGCGTCTGACCACATTCTTCCTCCTCAAAGGAGAAAACCAAATACGATTTCAGGTGCATCTGCGACAGCGAGGCCGCACTCAGCCTCAGTTTCCACATTAGACGAGGACTCTCGAGCTGTGCACTCGGAGTGCGATCAAATCGCCACCTAATGCCGTGCCCTGGCCGAACCCGGCTTTTCAGTCCTTTGAAGAAGCCGATCTCCTTAGCAGTCCCTGATGGACACTGAATTTGTTGGTGACTTTCTGCCCCTGGAAAAGTTTAGAGCAGGCACCCTACGGCACTCAAGCATCCACTGATTCCCTCCTTGACTAGCTGAGGATCTGGAGAGAGAGGAAACTTTTGGGAGAAAGAATTCATCAAACGACTCTGGGGTGTGTACACTTGAAGATGCCTGAAGATAACTCTCTGCTAGTCTCCAGGCCTGTAAGTTAGCTACTTCCTCCACCTGGGACACCGTCTTGCCATTCTTCAGCCCTCCCGTGCCTTTCACATACAGGCCGGAGGGTCCCTTGCGCTCTCACAACACCAGGCTCCCGACCAGCACTACCTGTAATGGCCGATTCAGTCATCAGAAGCCTGACCTCCAGACATGGACGCCCGGGGGGCAGGCACACAGATGATCTCGTTCCCCACTGTGTCGCTGGCTACGCGGAAGCTACCTGAGAAATATGTCTGGGCGGGCTGTGTGCATGAGTGGTAAAAGACAACATCCTGAATGGGGCAGTCTGACACTATTTATTTGGCCCAATGAAGATCATCTAGTTCTGTCTGTTCTGAGAACAGTCCTATTCTAAGTAAAAGTAGGATGTAAGTAAGCCCAGCGAGGATGAGAAGGAATTCATCAGGGAGCGGATGCAGATAGTTGGCGGAGGAGCAATGGTGTGTGAGAAGCAATCTGGAAAATGAGAGCTGTTTAAAGCCGAGGGTTCTTCAGCTCAGCACTTCGAGGAGGCATGGACTTTACCGAAATAAGCCTACTAGGCAGTGTGGAAGGACAGACGAGGACCTGGAGCAGGTCACCGGCTTGAACGTCACTGTGGACGTCCTTGGGTGAGGAAGGCCTGAGCCATGTGGCATGAATGGGAAGGGAAGGAATGGATCAGTCGAGATTTGTCCCAGAACAGCTGGCCTTGGGAGGCATGACAGGCAATGCCAACTCCTGTCCCCTGTCCCCTAGCCAGCCACACACCATATTCCACATTTCCTAACCTCCTTTGCAGTTCTATGAGCCATGTGCCTGAGACCTCACTGAATATTAATCGAAGTGGTGTGTGCCACTTCTAGGCCAGGACTTTGAAGGGAGTGGGGTTTCCGGCTCTGTGCCTTCTTTCCACCTCTGGGAGCTGGTTGCAGGCATGACAAAGCCCCCAAGGCGGTGGTCCTCAAACTAGTGAGCATCAAGGTGACCAGGAGGCTCGCTGAACTGCTGGCTGGGCCCCACCCCTAGAGTCTCCGATTCCAGAGGTCTGCAGCAGAACCTGAGATCGGCATTTCTCCTAAGTTCCCAGGAGATGCTGATACTGCTGGTGTGTGGACCACACTTTGGAGTATGGTGGAGCCCAGTACGGAACGAGTTTGTTCTTCTAGATGGCTGCATTACAGAGGGCCTGCCTGGAGACTGCATATACTGATGGAACTATTTTCAAACATGAAATAGATATCTATTGTGTTAGTCCCGTCTGTTTGGAACTTTTTCTCTTACAGCAGCTTAGCCTACCCTGAAGAGTACAGGAGTTGAGAGAGAAGAAAGATTTGAGGCTGACTCCCATATTTGGTGCCAAGGTTACGGGAGGGTAACAGAACAGGTTTGGGTAGAAAGATAATGAATTAATTACCATAGCTTTACCAAGTACTGTACTCCACAAACACTGGAGTCTATGGGTCCTTCCTGATACCTCCAGCCAGGCAGAATCTCCTCCTGTGGGATTAATTTATTCTTCACTTCCTGCACATGCTACCTTCTGCCTCCATTAGTTGTCTTTGTACTTCTCCTTATCTCTACGTTGGCTTGGTAGTAAGACCTTGGCACATTAATCTGTGTAATTCTCCTAGCACCGAGCATAGGACTTGGCACACAGAAAGTCCTTATATACACACTGACATGTATGTACACATATATGCACATGCCTGTATGCATGTATGTCTATATGCATGTATCTCCAGGATTGTGGATTCAAGGTTTTCAATGCATTTTTTCTTTGTACTTTTTAAACACTCTGTTTCAGATGTTGAACATACTGTTGCTATTGAGAAGTCCCCTATCTGATTCTCTCCCTTTTGGAGGTTATCTGTTTCCTTTTGGGGGCTAATATGATTTCTTTTCTCTCTGATTTTCTTCAGAGGACTTAGAAGTGAGTGTTTCTTTTTCCACTTGTATAGCACAGTATTCAATGAGAGCCTTCAACCTCAGAAGTCTTCTCTTCTTCCCATTCTGTGAAACTGTCAACCATGATTTCTGTACTTCCTCTAAGACATTTATTCATTAATATTGGAATTTCTGGATTATCAGCTCTTTATCCTAGCATTGCTTTTGTATGTAACTTTTCTGTATCTCTTTGCATCACATCATCACAGAATTCCTCACTCATGCTTTTGGTTCACTAATTCTCTCTGTTGGATCTAATTTTCCATTTAACCTCTCCATTGAAAATTTTATTTCAATAATTATGTATTTCCTTTTAAAGCACTTTACTTCAGGGGCCAGCGTTGTGGTGCAACAGGTTAACCTGTGGCCTGTGACACCAGCATCCCATACTGGAATGCCAGTTCAAATCTAACTGCTCCTCTTCCGATCCAGATCCCTGCTAATGCACCTGGGAAGGCAGCAAAGTGGGCCCCCGAACCCACATGGGAGACCTGGCTGGAGTTTTGGGTTCCTTGCTTTGACCTTGCCCAGACCTGGCTGTTCAGGCATTTGAGGAGTGAACCAACACATGGAAAATTATCTTTTACTCTTTCTCCCTTTCTCTCTGTCACTCTACCTTTCAAATAAAAAAAAAAAAAAAAAAAAAAAACCTCTTTGAAAAAGCAATTCACTTCCAAAGTAATGTGAAGTCCTGAGTATGATTTCTTCTTTTTAGTCCCCATCTTAACAGTTCTGTTCAGGTTGTCCATGCTTTCACTGTTTTGAATATAAACTCTGCCTCTTCTTAAGCTTATTGGCCCTCTTTCATGGGACTGGGCTCTGACGGATGCTCTGGTGATTTTTATGGTGATAAAATATATGTAACAACATTTACCATGTAATCAGTCTTAACCGTACAGCTCTTAGCATTACATACATTTATATTGCTGTACACCAGCACCACCATCTTCCCCAACTGAGACTGCATAACCACTAAACGCCAGCTCCACATTCCCCGCCTCGCTGGCCCCCAACAACCAGCCCCCTTCTACTCTCGCTCTTTACAGATTTGACTGTCCTAGAGACTGCATGTAAGTGACATCATATAACATTTGTCCGTTTGCGTCTGGTTTTTCTTCACTTAGCATAATGCTTTCAAGGTTCATCCATGGTGTAGCCTGTGTCAGAATTCAAGTCCTTTTAAGGCTGAATAATATTCTGGTGGATTTATATATAGATCAGATCAGATTTTTAAATCTGTTCATCCATCAATGGACGCTTGCGTTATTTCCATCTTTGGCTATTGCAAATAACGCTGTTAATTATGGATTTACCTTTTGGTTTTTATAAACAATGCTGTTGTGAACATTGCTTCATAAATATCTGTTCAGGTCTCTGCTTTCAGTTATTCTGGGCTTAGGTAATTCTTGGTTGTGACTTCATCCTATGAGGATTCTGGGCTTGTCTTGGGCTATGTGAGCCTCTCATCAGAGCAGCCTCAGGGTAGCATCAGCCTCACAGCCACGAGCAGGACAGCCCTCGCTTGCCTCACCACCAGCTCTGTCCAGAGCTCTGCCTCATTCACGCTGCCATGGCTTAGCATATGGCTTCTTGTCTGCCCTCTTCCAGAGATGCCACTCAGCTTTTGGTTCCTAGGGAGTTTCCTTTCTTGTGTTCGAGAGTGGCTATGTATTAATTTATGTGTTTGAGTGATTTTAGCAGCTTGGTTTTGGGGGTAGAGATTTTACCATGTGCTTGACCTGTCAAAACAGCAGTGAACAGGGTATATCCCAATGAGCAGATAAGTACCTGCAAGTTATCCGCCAATCCAGGAAGACACCAGGCTTGGGCATTGGATTTTAGAGATCGGAAAGAAGACTGCTTTCCCAGAAAGCCCTTGCTTGAGATCAGCTCCCCATCCAAAGCTTTTGAAGGACTTTTTGTTACCTGTAGTGCTGAGCCCAGTGTACTCAGGGGATGGATTGCTGACAGGGGAGGAAGGAGGCGGCACTTCCACAGATGTGGCAGATTTTGCTGGAGAAAACGACGGCACCGGTGAAGGGGTTGGCGGGGTGGCCTCCGTCAAGATGATTTCTTCTCGGACCTCCGCTACGAATAGAGAGAGGGCGAGTTCTTAGAGCCAGATGTCAAGATAGGTTGTCCTTGAGGAACTTGAAAAACTGAAATATTTATTCTCATTTGGGTCATGTCTCTCTCTTCTGCTTAAAACTCTTTGATAGCCGGCGCCGCGGCTCACTAGGCTAATCCTCCGCCTAGCGGCGCCGGCACACCGGGTTCTAGTCCCGGTCGGGGCGCCGGATTCTGTCCCGGTTGCCCCTCTTCCAGGCCAGCTCTCTGCTGTGGCCAGGGAGTGCAGTGGAGGATGGCCCAGGTGCTTGGGCCCTGCACCCCATGGGAGACCAGGAAAAGCACCTGGCTCCTGGCTCCTGCCATCGGATCAGCGCGGTGCGCCGGCCGCAGCGCGCCGGCCGCGGCGGCCATTGGAGGGTGAACCAACGGCAAAGGAAGACCTTTCTCTCTGTCTCTCTCTCTCACTGTCCACTCTGCCTGTCAAAAAAAAAACAAAAAAAAAAAAAAAAAAAAAAAAAAAAACTCTTTGATGGTGTCCCCTCACCGTCATGCCCCTCGGGGTAATTCCCATACACAGATGCCCACTCTAGAAAGGACAATACTGGCTTCATGTCACTTGGACCCATTTCCTATTCCTGAATTTTTTGGGAGGATACAGACTTAAAAGAAACACAGAGCACAGAAGTAGAGGTACAGATCAAACCGTGTGAATGGGGGCTTACCAGTGCTCCCTTCTCCCTTCATGGCTCGCATGAGCTCATTGGCCCGCTCCTGACAGTGCAGAGATTCTAATAGGTAGAGCACGTAGTCGTCAAACATCAAGTGAATCAGGTGAAAAGACCCTGGCGAGAACAGATCAAACGGCAAGGTTAAGTCACATTGTCCCCTGCGTTCCCTCTCTGCCTGGTCGATGACACACGTTCTCCCGTGCCATCATCATCTGTTCAGGCATCTCCTCTCTCCATTCAACATTGATCTCCCCATGGTCAGAGGTTGATTTTCTTCACTGTGCATGGCATAAAGTAAGTGCCATTAGTGGTGTGTGGCAAGCAAATCTTTTCATTGCTCTATTAATATGACACCATCAGAAATGGCAGCCATCAAGCCATCTGCCCAAATGCTTCTGGGCTCTCACATACCCACTGGCCTCTTCCTGAGTGCTTTTAACTCTGTCCAGCCTTTATTGACACGGTGTCTTTCATAGTGTCTCCTCCCCAAGCAAACCTTATTTCCCCAAGTATGTCCACAGCAGAGACTTTGTGTTCTAGTTCATTAGTATCTACCAGTACACCTGACATGATTCTGGGAGCAGAATTGAAATTTCAAATTTGCAACAACTGAATTATTTCCTTAAATGTTTCTGAGACATGCATGGTTCTTAGAAAAAGTACTGAATTTAAAAATATTTGGTATGTTTAAGTAGTATTCTTCATTTTCAATTTAGGGTCGATTATTTTACAAAAGGGAATATAGACAACCATTTTTAAAGGTTTTTCCTTTGTGCCACTCTCTGTATTCAAGCTCTCATATTCTCTAGTTTAAGCTCTGCAAAACCCTGTTTAAGGAGGATATTTTAAATTCTATTTTGCAGGTCAAGTACTTGTGAAAGATGACACAATGAATAAATGACACATCATTTCAAAACCACCATTTTTTGCATGTAATGCTGCCACCATGGACATGGAATGTAGTGGGGGCTCAGTTAATGTCTGCTGCAATCCAAAACTCAAGTATGCAAAGTCAGAGAGAAGTGCCGCACTTCACTGCTAGTTCCATAGTTCCGTCTCCCTCTTCCTGTTTCGCTCTGGTTTGCTCTTTAAGAGACCTAAGGAGTCTCTCTCACACTATTTTTCTTTTCAGTCCATCATCATCATCATCATCATCATCATCATCATCATCATCATCATCACACCTAGTGGTTATTGAGTGCTTACTGTATACCAAGAACTCTACTAAGGTCTCTTCCTTACAACAAACTGGGAGATAGGTGGTATTTTATCCTTCCTTACACATCAAGGAAAATCTCTCTCCATCTGCAGTTGAGCAGGGATGTGCCACAGTTTGGTCTGCCTCCAGAATCTGTTCCTGCACCTGTAGAAATCCTCTGGCCTAATCTCATAGCACAAGTAGGAAAACAGGGCATAGACGACATAAGTGAATTGGTCCTCACAGGGGCCACTTGGGTTGGGAGCTCTGTCTCTCTGCATCACGGAAAAAGGTGCTGAGGGCCAGTTGGGGATTTTGAAGGACTCCTTGGTAGAATTTCTCAATTTTTTTCCCCTTCTTAATTGCACCTGGCTTCTGCACACACTCACACGCTGCATCTAAGATAGATTTACTATTTTGGTCCAGGAAAGCTACAGAGCAAAATCCTTGCCTTGACTATGAGGCTGCTTGCTTCCCAGCAGGTCATGCACATTTGCTCCTCTCCCCCTCTCTGAGGAGCCTGCAGAGCTCGAGGCCGAGGTCTACTGTCCTGACTTCCCTCCATGTTCTTCTTCCATCGGCACTGCTGTGTCTGCTTTTCAAGTCCATTTGGCATTGAGCAAGATTCAGGCTCTGCTGAGTCATTGTGAGGTGCATTCTCCTACACTAAACTTTCCATCCACTTACCCACATGTGAACTGCTAAGCAAGGCATTATGGGTAACGGCAGTGCTCTGGGATCAACCTATCTAGGCTGAGATCCTAGCTCTAACCATTTAGTAGCTGAGACCGCAGATGAGTTACTTCAACCACCCTAGTTCTTCTAAATGTTAAAAACCAGGAACAGACATTTATTGAGCATTTTTGTGTGGGAGCTACTATGTTAATCCTGTAGATTTTTAAAAAGATTTATCTATTTATTTATTTTAAGGGAGAAAGAGAGAGAAAGAGAGAGAGAGAGAGAAGGGAGGGAGGGATGGAGGGAGGGAGGGAGAGAGGGAGGAAGAGATATCTTTCATTCACAGGTTCATTTCCCAAATGGCCACAATGACTGGGGCTGGACCAGGCTGAAGCCAGAAGCCTAGACCTTCATCTAGGTCTCCCACATGGGTGGCGGGGTCCAGGAACTTGGGTCATTCTCTGCTGTTTCCCAGGTACATTATCAGGGAGCTGGGTTGGATGAGGAGCAGCCAGGACTCAAACTGGCTTTCTGATATGGGATGCCGATGCCAATGCTGCAAGCGGCTTAACCCACTGTGCCACAGTGCTGGTCCTGAGATTTATCATTGCATTTAATGCTCAGCACACACTTGTAGAAGACAAGTGATACTCTCTTCTTACTGAGAAGAAGTACACACTTGATGCTTAATAAATGGTAGTTATTGTTGTATTATCTCTAAGTTCCTGTTTGCTACTAATGTGTAAGATCCTATGAAATCCCTGATTTGTTCACAGAGTTACTGTCAAAGAAATCAAAAGACAGCTTCAAATACTTAGACGAAAAGTCTCCATAATAGAGAAATTATTCACTGGGATGCTAACCTAAGTCAACATGGACGGAAAGCGAGAAAACATACCATGAAATAATAAATTAGAATGGAAAACTTTCAATAGTAAAAATAGGGTTAGTCTAGTAGCACAGTCAGCACCTTGGAAAGCATCTATACAACCCTCCTGTTTTATAGACAAGGACACAAAGATTGGGCTTGGAGAAGTGGCAGGGAAGAGGTCAGATATGTTTATATCCGAATCTTTCTCCTTTGACTTTAATACTCTGGAACACAATTCATCCATACAGTGTTCAAGAATGAGACCTTGAGAAGGGGAGGCAAGTTTCACGTCAGCTTGCCTTGAGCATCTTTGTTCTGGGTCTGTACTCTAGTTGTCCAACACAGAAACCACACATCATTACTTTATAATAAACCTGAATATCAGATGAGAAATTCCCAACTCTTGCTGTTCTTTAGCTTCAGAATCTCTTTAATATTCTGAGCCTCTTGCTTTCCCATATGAATTTCAAGGTTTGATTGTCAAAAATCAAAGACAAAAATTGCAATTTGGAGCAGAATTCCATTAAATTTTATATCAATTTGAAGAGGATTACATCTTTTTGATGTTGAGTCTTTTCCAAACATGAATATAGGATATTTCAATTCAGCTTAAAATTTCTCTTTGAAGAACTTAAAATAATTTTTTAGAATTATTTCTGGGTGCTTTTTAGCTTCTATTGCTATTATGAGTGATACACACACACAAACACATAAGCACATACATATGTGTATTTTAATTATATTTCAAGTTAGCACTGAGGCTGCCAATGATTTAATAAAAACAATCCAGTAATCTATCTGAACTGTTATTTGTTCTGTTAGTTTGTAGGTTCTCTTTATCAAGAACCATTACATCTATAAATAAAGATAATTTTGTGCTATCCTTGAAAATTTTCTGTTTCATTTTCTTAGTGTTGGTTAGGACCTCCAGTACATATTAGACATATTGTTGCTAGAAGATGTTCCTATCCTTTTAAGACTTAAGTGGGAAAACTTTTAAAATTTCACCCATTAAGTCTAATATTTGCTGCAGAGTTTTAGATACCCTTTAATATTAAATAAGTTTTCTTCTATTAGAGTTTTTCTTCAAAATCATACTTGAGAGAGTTTTCTTCAAAATCATACTTGAGAGCTGAATTATAAGAAATGCTTTTATGCTTGGTATGATTTTTATCTTACTCTATTAATATAGTATGTTAATTAGTAATTTTTTTAGACTTTTTAAAAAGATTATTTATTTGCAAGGCAGAGTTAGAGGGAGACAGATAGATAGACAGACAGACAGAGATCTTCCATCTGCTGGTTCATTGCCCAAATGGCTGCAACGGCTGGCACTGCGCTGATCCAAAGTCGGAAGCTAGGAGCTAGGAATTTCTTCCTGGTCTTCCACATGGGAGCAGGGGCCCAAGCACTTGAGCTATCTTCCACTGCTTTCCCAGGTGCATTAGTAGGGAGCTGGATTGGAAATGGAGCAACAGGGACTCGAAATGGCACCCATATGGGATGCTGGCACCTCAGGCGGAGGCTTAATCTACTGCAGCACAGCGCCAGCCCCTCTTGCCAGATCTTGACATTGAAATTAAAGGGCCCATAAAATGAGTTATATGTTTCTTTTGATTTTGTTCTGTGAAATACTGATTTCTGTAAGTTTACAAGTTTAGTAAAACTTGCTTGTTAAAGCATTTGTGCCTGTCACTTTTTGAAGGAAGAGACTTTCTCATTTGCTGTGTTATTTGGTCTTATTTCTGCTATCCTATATTTTGTGTTTTTCACTTTCTGTCTCCATTTTCTATGCTTCTTCAATCATCTTAACTCTTACCATCTCAAGTTTTCATATTCTTCCATTTTTCTCCTCTATAAATTATGATTCTATCCTTTTTTTAAAGATTTAAATATTTTATTTGAAAGGCAGAATTACAGAGAGGCGGGGTGGGGCAGTCTTCCATCCACTGGTTCACTCTTTTTTTTCCAGAAGGCCGCAATGGCTGGAGCTGCACCAGTTCAAAGCCAGGAGCTTCCTCTGGGTCTTTCCACATAGGTACAGGGGCACAAGGACTTGGGCGATCTTCTGCTGCTTTCACAGGCCATAGCAGAGAGCTGGATGGGAAGTGGAGCAGCCAGGACTTGAACTGGCACCCATAAGGGATGCCGGCACTGCAGGTGGTGGCTTTAACTGCTATGCCACAATGGCGGCCCCATATAATGCTATCCTTTCAGTAATGATCTCTTTAATTAATATTTGTACACCTATTTTAAATGTTTAATAAAACTATGAAGTCTTCCTGCAAAACTTAAGAGTTATTCAGTATTCCTAAATAAGACAAAGACCTTTTTTGTTGTTGCTATTTTTTGAGAAGGAGCCAATACAGTGGCTAATGGTTACTGGAAAGAAGCAACTTGGTGGCACATTTTCATTACATTAGCGCAGGGGCTCAGGGAGGCTTGTAACGGGCTCCATCGAGAGGCACTGCTGGGTTCTCATCCTTGTGCAGCCAGAACCAGATGTCAGCACTGTGGGCTTCTTCACAGAGGCAGCCCGCTGGTCACTTGTTGATGCCAGAGGGGACTAAATTAGGGTCTTCTTGGTGCCTTAAGCTGGCTTAGTGGGTGATATATTGCAGGGGTCCAGCCCCTCCTGTGCAGCTCTCAGGACCTCCCTGCACCTCATCAGTTGGACCACCACCTCCAAGAGCCATGGAGTGCGCTGCAGCTGCCCCTCTGGGACCTGCAGGGTCAGTGCCACAGTTCTTGGACGTAACCTTGACGCTATCACACCCATGACAAACAGCCCTTAGCAGCCAAGGATGGCCCAAGTGCTTGGGACCCTGCACCCACGTGGGAGACCCAGCAGAAGTTCCAGGCTTTGGCTTGGCCCAGCTCTGGCTGTCGTGGCCATTTGGGGAGTGAAACAGCAGATCAAAGATTGTACTTGCTCGCTCTCGCTTGCTCTCTCTCTCTCTCTCTCTCTGTCTTTCCTCTCTTTCTGTAACTCTCCATCTCAAATAACTAAGTAAATTAAAAAAAAAAAAGAGGAAAAGACAGTTGGGTGTCCACGCATCCTCTTGGCTCTTGGTGAGGCTGTGACTTCTTTGGCCAGTAGAGTATGAAGGAAGTTGCACTGTGGCTCAGAATGGATCACAAGAGCAAGGTGGATTCACATCTGGGGCAGTGGCATGTAGAGTCCTGGGCCACCACGTGATCCTGACCCTCAGAATTCATAAACGAAATGCAACGGTTGTTTGAGGCCTGGAAGCTTTGGGTGATTTGTTTTGTAGCAACAATAACTAGGACATTTTGTTTCTTGTGTTCCAGGCCATTGCTATGGCTTCATTTTTCTTCTTGTTGAAATGCATCCTTTTATAGTTTTCTGGTTGGTTATTCGGTATTTTTAAGTGAATATCTGTGGGTGTCAAATTCTCTTAGTCTCTTAGTCTTCGTGTAACTGAATATGTCTTTATTTTGCTCTCCCCCACTAATAATAGTTGATGGATCTTTGTTCCCAACACTTAAAAGATATTATTCCATTGTCTTTTGGCATGAGTTATTACTCACGACAGTCTAATTATTGTTCTTTTCTCTTGTGGCCTTAAATTTTTTATCTTAATATATTGATATTGTTTAAAAAAATCAGTGTGTGGATTAAATAAATTTGTCTAGCCCTTTTGTGCCATGCAGCTGAGATGAGGCTGTTTGCTCTAATGCTGATAATCAAAAAACCACAGGCTCTGTGGTCAGGCAGATTTGATTTTGAAACCAGAGCTCACCTCTGCTGGAAGGCACCTATTATTATCTGCCTTGCAGAATTAATGTGAGAATTAGAGATAGTATGTGCTCCCTAAATATTTGTTACAATAATGATCATTATCGTGTCTTTGCTTCTTAATCTTAAGCAAGTCCTTGAGTTCTGCCTCAGCTTCCTCATCTGTCATGTTGAGGGCAATCATGCAGACCTTACAGGGGTGTGTGAGAAGTAAATGACAAAGTGCTTAGTGATGTCGAAAGTGCATGAGGTCCTCAATAAGTGTCGTTTGTTATTATTAGCTGAAGAAAGGTAGCAAGGCGGTGGCAGTGTAGCCTAGCAGACGAATGCCTGCAGAAGCACAGGAACAATGCCAGGCTGGACACAGTCTGAGCCTCCCTAAGAGTACACAGGCAAGCTCTCTCTCCTCTCTGGTCTCGGCTCCCTCCCCTGATTACAGGAAAAGCAATTTCTGCCCCTAGGGCTGGTGAGGGCCCAAGTAACACTGCGGACATTAAGGTCCTGCAGCTTAGCAGGTTCTGTGTGAAGGAGAGCCAGGTCAGGACATCTGCACATAGAGAAGCAGTTTGGAAGTCTCCGTCATGGCCACTTGGTCTGGGAGTCGCTTTCTGACAGGGGCCCACGTGGTCTCTCTGGCCTCCCAGGCCCTGCATGAGTGAATGAGCTTTGATGCCAGGCCAGAAAACAAGCAAGCCAAAAAGTGAACCCGAAAGTGATGTGCAACCCTGCCCTCGGCCCCAAGATTACACCCGGGCTGCTTTGCAAACTGTTGCATACCCAAGTACTTCCAGGAACTCTTGTCGTGGTCTGGATGTTCCAAACAGTGAAACAGGCAGGCATTTGGTGAAGACCCAGGATGCGGTGGTAAAGGGGCCAGTGCTCACTGGGGAGCCAGGGCTGAAATCAGAGGGATCAGCTGAAAATAGGGCGAGTGTGCACACATGCACACGCATGTGTGTGTGCATGTGCGTGCATGTGTGTGTGAGAGAGAGAGAAAGAAAGAGAGAGAGAGAAGAAACTTTTAAGTTGCTCAGCTCCTCTAGGACCTAAAGTTCATTGCCTGCTAGCCTACCTTTGCTGACTGATTTTACTAGAAACTGCTGCTTGCAGCAAAGAAAGAAAGTTCCTGGCTTCTTTAGTGCACAGCATAGGCCCTTTCAGTGAAAAGGAATTAGGGAGAAAAGAGTGAAAAGGAATTAAGGAGAAGAAAGGAGTCAGCTACCTTTGAAAGGGGCTGTTCTGGAAAGAGGTGATAGAGTCCCCCACGGGATCATTGTGATATTGCACACGATCATTGTAATGGTCAGTCTGCTACGCTGACACACAAACCCTGCACCCATTCACGGTGACAAGGACCGTGTGGGAGTTATCAGATAGATAGAGCTGGCCCCTGCGGCTGGAGGAGGGGGCCAGGGAACACAGGGCTCTTTTTCCTAATTAGTTGTTTTCATACAGGGAACACATGACCCAAACACAACCACCAACTGGGTCTTTGACATATACAGGCAGAAAGGGGGAGCCGGGCTTTTGTCTGTCACCCCAAGCTGCAAAATTCAACAATGAATCAGATGAGCTGGACCATTTCAGATGGTCTGCTAAATGGACTTAGAGACAGGTATTATTTCACACGCTGAGGACTGAAAAATACTCTAAAAATGAAATTGGGTTAGTATCTCTTTATTTCCTAAATGATTTGTGATTTTTTTTTTTTTTTTGCCATTTGCCTGAGTTTCCAGTATATCCTAAAGTTCTGTGGGTTTGAAAAGCAATAAATATGCTTTAAGGAACCATAGTCCTTAGTAATAAATTCAACCCATTCATAAATCCTTATTGTTCTATTGTCCAAACTTTCTTTTTTACGTTGACTGTTAACTAAGTAAAAACAAATGGATTTCAGACCACTGCAGAGGGAATTATTTTCCCTATCTAATGAACAGTACTTAACGGTAAACTTGGTTTAAAAATCAGCAAATTAAGGAATAAGGGATAAAGTACGAGGAGGATGCTCACTTAGTGAGCGTGCTTGTCTGTGATATCCTTGCCTCTTTGATTTTGAAGCAGTGAAAAAAATCCAAATTTTGTTCAACAGTTCCTGTAAGTGAAAGCAGTTATGCACAAATGATCTTTCCAGAGCTAGAGGTAACACATGTTAACACTAACGATGCTAAACTGGAAGCCATCAACATGCCACGCCTGATGGCACTGCCCAGGTACAGTCGGCGGAACATTTCCACCTACAGCTCGGAGAGGATTTCCATCTGTAGGCCTGGTGCAGGCAGGTTCAGGGAACTTCCAGTGCTCAGATTAAAGGACTCCACACAAAAAGCTTCTCCGAGTGGGTAAACACAGTCTTTCAAGGCCAGAGCTATGAAGAAAAAATAGTGCCTTTTTGTGTTTCACCACATAGTCACTTCATTGTATAGCACAACTAGAAAATGGTGATGGGACCATAAAAAGCTAGATGGAAAAGTGTCAAATTAAACCCGGAGCAAAACACAGAGTTGATTGGCTTAACTGGAGATCATGAGAAACGAAACCACATCTCTGCTTGCAAAGTCCAATTCTCCCGAGAACTGAAGCAATTCCCCTGAACCTTTACCAACAATTCTTTGGAAAAGCCTAGAAAACTGAGGTCAATGTGTTTCAGGACTTCAAATGTCCAGATATGCCTTAAAGTCCCACCTTGCTTTGCTAATAAAGTCTTGGACTCAATGCCCTCAGGTCTTCCCACAAAAGATAGAAAGCGGTACCCTGCAATGGAGCACAGCACTCGCACCGAGTCAGTGCTTGGATTTCTGGCTACAGAGCCCATTATCAGCTTTTAAGCCCTGTCGTCCTAGAATTCAGTAGATGAGGACTTGGTGTGTGGCTATCTCCTGGAGGTGATGAAAATGTCAGGGGCCAGTAACGCAAAAAGGGAAATGGATGCAAAAGCCCTGTTCCAAGAATTAAACTAGAGTACCTTTTTAAAGAAATGTCAGTCAAAAAGTCAAATATCAATCATTTGAAAATTAAAAAAAAAAAAAGTCAATAAAAAAAAAGGAGCACTAATCAAGCCACTTGCAAAGAAAATGTTCAAACACAGAGGTGTCTTCATGTGCTCCATCTCGGGAGGTCTACAACCATGGAATTCGACACATTTGTCCCGTGGAAGCAGCAGCCACTTGGGGCATTTCACAACTGGGGAACACTGCTATTAATTCCGCTTTAAAGTCAGATCACCCTCTGGAGGCAAACCTCTCCTTTTCAGAGCAGATTCGTCACCTTGGCATGCTAGGGCATCTTCCTCCCTCAAAGTCCTAACATGTAAGAACAGATGCATTTCAGGGTGACAACCTGGTGGCCTCAGAAGCACAAGTAGGACGGTGGCTGACCCCACAGAGGTGCATTCAGTGCCCGAAGCCCAGAGAACAGAGGTTTGGATGTGGGGAGGGCTGGCTGGCCTTACCGAAGCTCGGAGCACTGTGCAAGGTCATGTCCCGGATCACCCTTGTGCCAAAACACGACCACATTAAGAGGAACTGCTGAGCCACCTTCTTCAGAGACCCTTGTCTCTTGGCAGCCACCTACAAGAAAGTAAACAGCTTTAATAGTGACTGACATGGCCTTTTATGTTACTCTTTGAAAAATAACAGGAACTTTGGAGTCTCCAAGTTCAGCATTATGGAGCAACACTATTGGACATTTTTGTTTTGGACAGCAAAATCATGCTTAAAAATGAAATATTATGCTAAGACTCAGTGGACACAACAGATAAAAGAGCCATTGGCCTGGGTGAATCAGGACGCCCAGAGTTGTGCCTTCTGTCACCTCTACCTTCTGCGCATCGGGGGGGCATCCCCTCCGTTCCCCAAGTGCACCATGTCTGCCAAGGAACAGTCAGCTCGCAGCAGGCTCTGCATTAGCCAGGTGTTCACGGAGGTGAGCACTGGGCTGCAGGACCCAAGGCTGCCCCTTAGCTCCAGCATACCCACCTTCACAACACACCGGTCCACCATGGTATCCAGCCACTCGATGTAGGACTCGATGGGAGACTGCTCCTCCAAGAGGTGGTCAAACTCCTGGTACACTGTGGAGCCAAGGAGAACCCCGACACATCACTGCACTTGTGTTTACGGAGAGATGGGTCTTAAAGGAAGACAGCTTTGAATACAATCACATAAATACAATGCCAAAGTCTCAGCAGGGACATTCAGGGCTTCTGCATGCATGTAAACAGGTTAAAATCTGGCCACCCCATGTTCCCTGACAGGGCCTGCCCTTCCCGGTCTAAGTCCTTTTTACAGGCCCCTCATGTACTGCCCGGGCTGCTTGGTCCTTCATGGGCCAGCCGAAATGCCCCTTGTATGAAAGGCTTTTAACTTTCCATGTGCCCCTTGCCAGCTAAAACTGATCACTGCTCTTGAATACTGTTCTAGCCCTTTATTTTTTGCATTCTGCCTTTGTCGCATCACTAAGGACCCCATGTCGTGGTTGGGTGTGTATGTGTCTCCCTGCTGGTTCCTTGGTATCTTTATTATCTAGACATTATCTGCGATATAGCTGTTATCCAATAACTTACCCAGCGACCTCCTGCTTGAATGAACAGGCGGACACAATGCCGCTGTGTTGCTCTCTGCCCCGTGGGAGAGCACATTTGAGAATTCAAAGGTTTCTGGACCACAGCTATGCTGGGCATTTAGTTGCCCAGCCTCTCCGGGTTCCATGTGCAGTTGGTGCTCAATAAACATTTGTGGAGCAAATGAAACAATCTCTCTGTTCCTCAATTTATACACTAGTCCAAGGGCAAGGATTGTAGCACTTACAAACCTGTCTTCAGCCTCCAGTTAGATAACTGAGGGTGGTCATACTCTGTAATCCAAGAAACACTGCAGAAAACAGACACGTGGCTGTGGTGGTCTCCAGTTGGAGATATCTCTTTTCATTTTTGTTTTTTACTGTTTTTATTTGTAGATCAGGCCATAGTTCAAGGACTACACATTTTCCTTGTTTTCATTTGTCTGAGCAGTTTTGTTCTCCCATTCTAGAAGACTGGCCAGTTTGCTGTTTTACTTGGTGGGTGTGTGCCACATCAGGTTACCTTCTGAGACCAGAAGGTCCTAACACTTTGTGATGAGAACAAACTTCAGAAGTCCAGTTAGTGGGTGGGCATTTAGCCTAGCAGTTAAGCCATCTATTGTGACACACACATCCCATGCCTAGGTTCAAACCCCAGCTCCATTCCTGATTCCAACTTCCTGCTGATGCAGAACCTGGGAGGAGTCCCTGCCACCCATGTAGGAGACCTGGATTGGGTTCCTGGTTCCTGGCAATAGCTTGGCCCAGGCTGCTGTAGGCATTTGAGAATTGGAATGTCTGTGTCTGTCTTTCTCTCTCCACCTCTCAAGTAAATAAATACAATTTTAAAAGACTTGAAAAAATCTTTTTGTAAAGTCAATTTGGTTGGTCTCTTTTTATAGATGACCTATGTCTTAGATTAAATGACCAACTTGAAGTCAGAAGGTAAGTAAGTGACAGGGCAGGGACTGGAACCCAGGTCTTTGGATTTCTCCTTGGCGTTCTTTCAATCTTCACAACACTGCATCTGAGTGGCTGTGCTTCAGTGAGCAATGATGATAGTGATGGTGTAATAGGAACGCTAACAGCTAACATTGTTGTGCCCTTGCCACGCAGGGGTCCTCTCCCAGATGCTTTACCTGGATACACTTGATTAACTTTAACACAAGCCCAAGAACATGGACACCACAAGGACGGGACTGTGCTGCGTTCACTGTTTTATCCCAGCATCTACAACAGTGCCCAGTACGAAGCAGGCGCTCAAATAGCTGTTAAATGAATGAATGAGCAATCCAAGGAGGCAGCCACTATTATTATCTCCCATTTTACAAATGAGGAAACTGAGGCACTCAAAGGTGATTAACTTTCCAAAGGTTTCATAGCTAGTGTACAGTAGAATCAAGTTCAAAAACAGACTGACTCAAGCACTTGCTTGCTAAGCACTTCATTATACTAGCCCTGTACTGTGGTTTTTTTTTTTTTTTTTGATTTATTTATTTGAAAGCCAGAATCAGAGAGAGAGAGAGAAAGACCGAAAGAGAGAGAAATCTTTCATTCACTGGTTTACACCCCAAATAGCTGCAATAGTCAATGCTGGCCAGACTGAAGCCAGGAGCCAGGAGCTTGATCCAGGTCTGCCATTTGGGTGCAGGAGCCCAAGGACTTGGGCAATCCTCTGTTGTTTTTTCCAGGCACATTAGCAGGGAGCTGGATCAGAGGTAGAACACCCAGGACTCGAATTAGCACCTTTAAAAAGATTTATTTATTTATTTGAAAGGTGGAGTTACAGAGAGACAGGGGAGGGGAGAGAGAGAGAGAAAGAGAGAGAGAGAGAGAGAGAGAGATATCTTCCGTTTGCTGGTTCACTCTACAAATGACTGCAACAGTCAGGGCTGGGCCAGGAGCCAGGAATTTCTTCTGGATCTTCCATGTGGCTGCAGGGCTCCAACACTTGGGCCATCCTTGGCTGCTTCCCTGGTGCATAGCATGGAGCTGGATCAGAAGTGAAGAGCCAGGACAGGAACTGGCACCCATATGGGATGCCAGCATCACAGGAGACAGCTTCAGCCACTCTACCACAATGCCTCCTGCCCCCTACACTGTGTCCTAAGCATGTAACACACATGATCTCATTTAATCCCTCTACATCATTCACATTTTACAGAGATGGGAACCAAGATCACAGTGACTGGAGAATGATCGTGTACTTTCTAAACTCAAGGTAAGTCAAGTCTTCCCAGCAAGGATTTACATCATGGATGCAGTGGTTAACTTAACCCCTACCGCAAGAATCTGCAGATTTGTTAACTGGTTGTGAGGAGAAGAGAGTGTAATACCGAGTTGCCCCACCCCACTCAGTGTGGCTTGTGGCCAGCTCACTATGTGTTCAGGGACTTCCTAGCTGTCCACTTGGGAAGTGCAAGGGTAGCACCCACATGCCAGGCCATCTACCTTCCAGCTTGGTATCTTTCTTCAATACCCCGTTCCTGTGACTGCGTCACACAGCATTGTTCTCTCTGGCAGGATGCCACACATCTGTAAGTTACTTGCTCAGCTTCGGATTTGCATTAACTCTACCCTGCATGTGGGCAGGGCAGTGTCATCTTACTGCTCTGCGCCCAGTGGCTAGCAGAGTCTGACCACAGACAGGCATTCAGTAAGGACCACCTGGGTCCTTTCCTTCCCCAGAGGAAGACTATATTGAAAGCTCAGGAGGGCACCATTCTCTCCCAATTGTAAGGGAACTTAAAGAGAAGGCCCTTGAAGGTTGTCTCCTGGGGAGAGAAGCAGCAGTAACTGCACTTGGAGCACAAGCTCAGAGCCTGCTCCCTCCAGCTGCCCACGGCTGATTGTATTTTTCCCTACAAGTCTCGTTCACATTTTCTTCCCCATCAAAGGCACAGAGGAGAGAAGAGAATGGAGTCTAAAGCTGCTACTGTGAGGAGCCGGCGCTGTAGCACAGTGGGTTAAAGCCATGGCCTATAGCACCGGCAACCCATACGGGCATGGGTTTGAGTCCTGGCTGCTCCACTTCTGATCCAACTCCTTGCTAATGTGCCTGGGAAAGCAGTGGAGGATGGCCCAAGTATTTGGGCCCCTGCACCCATGTGGGAGACTCAGAAGAAGCTCTTGGCTCTGTCCTGGCCCAGCCTTAGCCATTGTGGCCATTTGGGGACTGAACCAGCAGATGGAAGAGCTCTTTCTCTCTATAACTCCACTTTTCAAATAAATAAATAATTAAATCTTAACAAAGAAGAAAAAGCTGCTATGAGTGGTTAGCAGAACTAGGAACCAGGGTCACTCATCTCCTTGGGCCTCCACGGTTGCTACTGGACATGTGCTGTGTGCCTGGCCCATTGGGAGGCTATGGGGACATGGCGATCAGAGAGCCTGGTGCTGTCGGGGTGCTTAGCGCCGTGATTTCTGCTGACCTTCCAGCTGGGTGCAGGGAAGAGCAGGACAGGAAGCTTCTCTGCAGCTCGCTGATCCGCGTCGCAGCTGGGCTCCTGGGATTGCACCCACTCAGCAGGTGAGAGTGGGTGCAACAGCGTGCTTCAGCACCAGCCTTTCCGAGACCTCGTGCAGGAGTGCTGAGTCATCCTTTTTGCCCTCCTGTCCCCCTTCTCCCTCTGAGTGCCAGGAAGGAAGGCTGACCCAAGTGTAAAGAGGTAGCGTGGGCTCCCCAGGCCATGGGCATGTGCCGGGCAGCCGGCTAGGATGGGTGGTGGAGGAGGTTTGCTAACAGTGGCAGTGTTCTCTGGCCCTCTCACCCTGCCTTACCACTAGGAGAAAACAACCTGGCACCCACATCAGGGTGGTGTTTGGAACAGTTTGCCTACAGTTGCACATTGAGGTTCTTGTCCACAGGGACGTGAACTTCCACCCCAGAAATAAAACACCATCCTCCCCCTTCTCGGACGTGGAGTGTGACAGAAAGGTTCACCTGTCAACAGGTGGGCTGACCCATGGGGCCCTCCGCTGAAAAACATGCAGTGGCTCCAGCTGACTCCAGGCTGCCGTATGGAAAGAGAGGCAGTGAGCTTTGTTCTCACTTTCCGTGCTACTTCCATGGAACTACGCCTGGCATTCGGGTCACACGCAGGGTCCTTGGCACCACATTGTGTGCTGCCCCATTACGCAAGAACACTTTTCCCCAGCGGTGTTGACATATGTCCTCTTAAATCAATCAGCCTTCCCATCTGGGCCAACCCATTTACCAGGAACGAGAAGGAGGGCATCCCAGGGAGAAGGACATGATGTTCTGGACACGGCACTGCTGTATTTACCAAGATACTTTTTCTACCTTTCTTTTAAAAAACAGAAACTGAAAGACAAACACTCTCGGGTGTGACATCTTACACTGGATGATGAGTTTCCGGTGTTCGTCGCGAGAGTCTTCCATGGTGTAAAGGGTTTGCTTGGTGATGCTGTTCAGGTCCACGTTCCTCCAGTCCTCCAGCATTTGGAACGTGATGTCTGCACTGTGGATCACTGTTCGGGATGCCTGTGATCCAATCCAAGCAACTCATTAGCCTGAGAGCTGTTAGGTTAAAACCCCTTCATTTTAGTCCCCTCTGTGTCTCATGGGATCTGCTTATGGTATTTTGCAAACTACTTTGTAATTCGGGAAAGTCCACAGGCAAGAAGGCAGCAGCTGACTCCCTGACTCTGAAGATCCAGACATCTCTTCCTATCTCTCCTGCTCTACAGGAAACCATCGAGGTGGCCTAGTGCAGTCCAGACACTGCAGTTCGCAGCCCCTTTGGTCTTGACCCCATGAACAACAGGACGAAGCCCAGAGATCCGTGAGCTCTCTGATGAAATCTTGCAGATGGGGCTCTGCACTTCAGAACCTTTTAGGTTTCAGAATGGTCTCGCTACCCTTGTGATAGATTTGGCCCCAGAAACTTCAAAACGTTTGCTTGTCATATGAGTGCGTTCTGAAGCAGCTGAGGCTCTGGTGTTCTCCTTTTAAGTAACTAGGGTGATTAAAGTAAATAGGAATAACTAAGAAGGAGGAAGAGGGAAACTATACCACAAGTCTCTCTCTGAGTGTGTATATCCTTTAAAGCTGTGGCTTCCTAGCAAACCCTCATTAGCGAGCTTAAATTTATAAGTTGGATACTTGGAACAACATCACCAAGTTGGAACAATCATGATAGAAGAAAAACATATCAGGGTCATTTCCTTCACTTGCATGTTTTCAAAATGTCTTTTAATTAAAATTTTAAAAGGATATGAAATTCACAAGGACCTTGAAAGTCTCCTAATGCTTGTGAATTTCCAGGCAAAGGTAAAAAGATAAATACTGATGATCCCTTGGTACACCCCGGACTGTCTAAGCACAGGTCAAATGCTATTTAAAGAACTGTACAACCCCTCAAAGGTCACAGAGGCCTGGGGTCATTCTGTGATAAAATAATGGAAATAACGGAACATAAAGGGCAGGCGTCTGGATTCAAACAGGCCTAGGTCAGAGCCTGGCTCTGCTGCTCATCACTGACTGATTTGGGGCAGGTGATTCCTGATCTGTGAAACAGAGATGTAATAGTACCTCCCTCCCTTCCTGGGAGGGTCCTGGCTGCTGTTGTGGGACCCTGGAGATGATGTTTGGAAAGCCTAGTGCATGGCACAGAGCTAAGGGCTCCATCAGGGTGACTGCTGGTACTCAGGTTGGTTTTCTCTGCAGTGAGTGTGCTGACACCTCAGGGACTTTGCATATGTGTTCCCGCTGACTGGCTGGAACGCCCTCTTCCCTCACTGCCCTGGCAACCCTGCTAGCATGCATGCTCCAGCCGAAATGCCGTGCACATGGAGAAGACTTTGCTGACCTTTTTATCTGAACAGGACTTGAATGTCCTCCTAGTCCCTACTTCCATTCTATTTCCTTCCTAACACTAAGACTTATATAATTTTTTTGACATATTTTTTCTTCTAAGGGCAGTACCACCGAGCATGGTGTCTGGCATGCAGCAGGCACTCCAAAATATTTTGTGCGCTAAGAGACTGAGATATGAATGCCAACTTTCTTGTGTGATTAGTGCATCTGAAAGAGCCCAGATACGTGCATGCTGGGTCCAAGTATTTGGGATGCATCTTCGGCTGGATGTTGTTCAGCCTGACTGTGTGTGTTTAGGAAAGCTGCCTGGGGCACCGGCACTGTGGCATAGTTGGTTAGGCCTCCACCTGTGGTGCTGGTATCCCACATGGGAGCCAGTTTGACTCCCGGCTGCTCCACTTCCTATTCAGCTCCCTCCTAGTAGCCTAGGAA
Organism: Oryctolagus cuniculus; assembly: GCF_051225735.1. Classification (NCBI taxonomy): domain Eukaryota; kingdom Metazoa; phylum Chordata; class Mammalia; order Lagomorpha; family Leporidae; genus Oryctolagus; species Oryctolagus cuniculus. Next base: position 109,342,979 of record NC_142877.1, on the reverse strand, counting down.
AGCAGTGGAAGATAGCGCAAGTGCTTGGGCCCTTGTACCCCGTGGGAGACCTGGAGGAAGTTCCTGGCTCTGGTGTAGTGCAAGCCCAGCCATTGAGGCCATTTGGGGAGTGAACCAGTAGATGCAAGATCTCTCTCTCTCTCTGGACTCTTTCAAATAAACAAAATAAATCTTAAAAAAAAAAAAAAAAAGGCAGGGCAGGTGCTGTGGTGCAGTGGGTTAAAGCCCTGGCCTGAAGCACCAGCATCCCATATGGGCGCCAGTTCTAGTCCTGGCTGTTCCTCTTCCAATCCAGCTCTCTGCTGTGGCCTGGGAAAGCAGTAGAAGACGGCCCAAGTCCTTGGGTCCCTGCACCCACAAGGAAGACCTAGAAGAAGCTCCTGCCTCCTGGCTTCGGATCAGCGCAGCTCCAGTCATTGTGGCCATCTGGGGAGTGAACCAGCAGATGGAAGACCTCTCTCTGGGTCTACCTCTCTCTGTAACTCTGTCTTTCAAATAAATAAAACAAATCTTAAAAAAAAAAAAAAAAAAAAACAACTCACTGGGATGTTGGCTCAGCATTGTGTCATTGTGTGTTGGTTTAGCCCCAGCACTGCACCGGGACTGACTGCCCTGGATGTGTCCGAGAGCTGTCGAGTGAGGATGGCAAGGCAGCACCTGCTCACTAAGCTACACACTGTCTGCCTGGGGGAGCTGTGCAGGGGTGTGTTTGTGTGCATGTGCTTCTGTTCTCGGGTGTCGATGACTTTACCTATGTGTGCATTATAAAGACCAAGTCCTTACTAAACTGTCTCAGCCCCAGAAAGAGGCATCAAAACGCCAAGAGGAACTAAGAGCCACTCTGCCAAGTTGGAGAAAGGAACTAGAGGGCCAGGCTGGCATGCACCTCAGAAATGTGGCAGCGTTTCTTCGTTTTGTCAGCATTCGTTTTCTTCCCTGAATCCGGCAGGCTCTGCCCATCCCCCGCACAGTGCCCTCGTGTCGCCTCTGTAGCAGTCTGCGTGAATCTGGTGGAGTTCCTTCTGGTCTCCACGTCCCCTGCACCCTCTGTTCCAGGAGCAGGACAACTGTGAGGGGGGTTGGGGTGGACACTGCCCCAGGGCCTTTCTTCAGGCCACTCTAACAGGACACCCATTCCTCCCACCTTGACTTTGAGTAACCAGCACAAACCAGAGCCAGTAACACCTTCAGGAGCAGTTACGAAGCCAAGCACAAGCAGGTGACATACGTGAGTGAATGGGCCAAGTGTAAGACAGAGCTGGGGCTGAAGCTGTGGCACAGCAGGTTACGCTGCAGCCTGGGACTCCGGCATCCTATATGAACACCTGTTCAATTCCTGGCTGCTCTGCTTCCAATCCAGCTAATGCACCTGGGAAGGCAGCAGAAGATGGCCCAAGTGCTTGGGCCCCTGCCACCCATGTGGGAGACCCAAAAGGAGTTCCAGGCCTTGGCCTTCGTCTGTGCCAACCTTAGCCATTGTGGCCATTTGAGGAGTGAACCAGTAGATGGAAGCTCTCTCTCTCACACTGCCTTTAAACTAAATTAGTAAACCTGAGAGAGAGAGAGGAAGAGAGAGAGAGAAAGTAAGTTGGCATGACAAGGACAGTGCTTGCTAGAGAGAAGCTGGGGGCATCTAGCTGGCTCCTGTCCTGGGAAACACAGCTCTGGGGCAAGTTGAAGCTCTTGAAATTTCTCTACAGAAAATTTGGATATTTAGCTCTTAGCTCCCAGTTTTGACTTTAAGTAACCAAGTGAAAAGTGTTTTTAACAACGCCAATCAAACATTAACCCCACACATTCGAGGGCCAGATTTGGCCTGCAGCCACTTGTTGGCCAGCCACCTCTGCTGTGAGGTCAATTTTAATGTCATGTTCATGGCTTGCCTCAGCAGATAACCTTCTCTCAGGTGCAAAATTAATAATAGAAATGTCAAGTAATATGCCACCCAGTTCAAACTACAGAGTAGATAGGGGCATGGAGTAGGATCTCCCACTTTTACATTTGAATTTATACACTTTTACATTTGAATTTTTTATAAGGATATGTCACTTCTGAGCTAAAAATAATGCAGATGAGGAACACTACACAAAAGTGAGCGAATACTTAATATACTATGTGGCTTTGAACTCTTGTAGATGACACAACAAACAACAAATCATCTCTTGATCTGATTCCTGTGACTCAGTGGTTAGAAACAGGGGTATGGACGGTGAGGGGGGATGGGATTTCACTGGCATTCTTGGTCATCACAGCTGGGGGTGGGTGGGTGGTACTGCTGGCATCTGGTGGGTGGAGGCCGGGGATGCTACACAAGCAACTCCCTACAACAAAGAATTATCCAGCCCCACATGTCAATAAGGGGAGGGGGCACTTAAGGGAAACATACAATTGTGGACCTAGACCATATCTGAAAGGTTCACAGACACTTGATGTCAGAAATTATTTTGTGTATTAGTTGAAACTGGTTATTAACTAATTAAAATTTTTTTTATCTGTAGAAATTGAAAATAATCGAGTGCCCTGTTAAGCAACCGGATAGATTCTGCAGGCTGCTTTTGTGGATCTGCCCCTGTGTTCACAGTGACTCAGCCATGGTGAAAACCCATTACGGAGGACAGCTACCTGGCAAAGATGATTTAGTGATGTTTGCCGTCTCAGAATTTGGGAAAACCTTCTCGACACTGCAAGAAGAAAAGAGATAGTTTGAAACATCCGCATGCCTATGATGGTACCTGGTGTTTTGAGGCAAATTTCAAAAAAGTTCCTTCCTCATTTTGCCTAAACTTGTCAGAATGCCCAACCCCATTTGTCTACCCACTGGCAAAACTCTGCATTTGGTCTTTTGTTCTCCTATTTGGGCTTCCCCAGCCATTTCCTAATGGTGGCGTCTGATGTACAGATTTCAAAGTCACACACACACACACACACACACACACACACACAAACACACTCGCAGGTGTGAGAAATCATGGCGTCAATCAACCGTGAGTAAAAGGAATTATTTACTTGTCTTTCATTTTGCTAATTGCAAGCTCAATCACTTCTCCCCACAAATAATTGCAGGAATCAAGTGGAAGCTTTGAAGAAGCCCCTTTAAAAAGTAGTGTGTCTAATAGGAAACCTTGATTGTGCCTCACCATTGCGGGGCGGGGTGGGGGTGGGGGTGGGGGGGCAGCTAGCAGGTGCTTCGTGGATAGAACCCTGGCAGCACCTTGATTTTTTTTTTTTTTTGGCTGATCACTACCTGTAGGAAAACTCTTGTTTCCTACACTGATCATTTCAAGTGGGGCGACCCATCTGTGGATTGGATCTTAAAGCAGACAAGCCATGTGCCTGTCCGAGGTCTTCATTTCTCCAGAGCCATCTGGAGAGGTGTTTGTTTCCACCCCTTGCACATTCCCCACGCGCACTCCAGGCTCCCTGGGAAGAACGACTTCCTCCAAGCATGAAGCAGGCGCAGGTGGAAGCCCGACACACCTCCTGGGTGCGCTGCTGCCGACTTTGAACGGGTTTGTTTTGTCTGCATAATTAAAATGGGCGCGGGGCATTCTTCTCATTAATTTCTGAACTGGTCAAGAAATGGTCAGAAATTTCCCTCGGATTATTCTAATTTGTACACAGAGCGGGCTTGGTTTGAAGAAATAGGGTGTGGGGTGGAGGCATGGGGGTTGGGGGGGGGCGGGTGGCAGATGAACTTCTAATTTTCCAGGCCGATCAATCGTTAATCCTTCTCCTTAATTACTTTTTCTTTAACTTTGTGATGTGGAATTTAGTGCTCGTGAAAAGAAAAGAACTGAGAGGCGTGAAATAAAGCGGGCTTTATGGGTGAGGGGCTCTGTAGGCAGCCTCCCAGCGCCTCTCAAAGGGCTCCCTTGGCCTGTGGAGAGAGAGTAATTTGATCGCCTTCCTTTCCCTCGCTGGCTCCTCTCTGGGACAAGAACAGCGAGCTGTATTCAAATGGGGCTTCAAGACACGTATGTCTTAAGACTCTGTTTGGCTTAAAATCGGTTCATCTTTGTCTGAGAGCCACCAATGAGCTGCACCTGAGTCTTCCCCAAACCCCAGCCAGAAATACAAGACCAGTTTTCTGGGGAAGGAGTGATGTTAGCAGCGAAGATCCGCGGCCCCGGGCCCCTCCCCGCAGCAGTAAGATGCATTTGGCTTTGTGATTTAGGCCCAGAATGTTAGGAGCCCTGGCGATGGTCTCTGTCTCTTGCTGCCGCTGTTTTTGTGGGCAGGGAATGCAAAGGCATCTCAGAGCTTGGAGGTCACACAGTGTGATTCCTGGCCCCTGTTTACTGGCTGTGTGAGGGGCTCTGGTTCCTGGGTCACACTGGTGGCGGTGGGAGGCTCAAACAAGACGAGGAGTGGTGGGTGATGGGCAGAAACAGGCCTCAGACAGATCTGGGAGCCATCCTCTCTGCCACTCACTACCCCTCTGAGCCGGATCCCTCCTCCGCGAGTGGGCCACCCATAATACGCATTTTCTGTGGTTCAGTAAGTGTTGGCATATAAAGTTCTTAGCATAATGGCTGCTGCTTTGTAGGCAAACAGTGAGTGGCTGCTGCTATTGCTGGTGTTTCATGAACAAGGGGTGTGAAATATTTGGCTCTGAAATGTATGGTGCCCTTGCCTCCTGCGCCCACACCCTGGTACCTACATTCAAACTTGATGTTGCGCAGGTTTTCTGGGAGGTCATGGAGAGCCACTTTTAGCCACTCGTCCAGCTGCTTGGCAAACTTTCGGATCACCTGAGTTAAGCTAGAAAGAGAAAGGATGCCTTGTGAGTGCCTCTTGTGTTGTCCGGTCTCCCCGCTAGGCCTGCACAGGGGCTTGGGTCCCCCTCACTGGGCTTTAGCTGCTGCCAGTAGGTGCCACTCGTAAGAGCAACCTTAGAGATAGTGCAGGTGACCCAAGTCCTGTGGGAGACCTGAGCATCTGGGAAGGGATGCCAAGAGGGTGCTCTGGTGCCAACGCTGGCCCGCAGTGCCCAGCTGTGGGGAATGGTTCACCTCCTTCTTCTCAGGACAGACAGACAGCAAAGGAAGAGCAGGTCAGTGTCACACTACCTGCAGAACCAAGGGTGATGCCTCCTCTTGTCCCAAGACCAAACCCCATCCAGTCTCCTCCTGCCGTCTCAGGAGCCTCGCTTTCCATACACTACTGTTCCCTCTCTACTCCATCACTCCTCTCAGCATTTTAATGCATTAAGAAATAGTAATAAAATAAAGACTGTTATTCCCTTAACTGTGTCTTCTCAAGTCACCACCCTCCCCCTCACTTCACAGACCTCATGGAGTTGTCTGTCTCCTTATCTGCTCTTCCTCACCTCCCAGTTCACTCCTCACCTCACCCCTGCTCCTTGTCCTCGACAATGCTCCCTTGGGCAGCGACCCCGTCCACAACACCAAACCGGGCAGGCTCATTTTGGTCTCATCTTGCTTGGCGTCTCGGCAGCATCTGACTCTGTCACCCTTTTTGCAAACACTTGCTCCCCCTGGCATCTGTGACCCCCTTATTCAGGCTGCTCCTCGAAAATCCCAACGTTTCCCTCCCTGTACCTGGCCATTTCTTCTTCCAGTCCTTCCAAGTCCAGCCCTGGGGTCTCTTCTCATAAAGCTTTATTCCTTCTCTGGGTACTTGATCCACGTCCAGAGCTTCAGTCACCGTCTACGCTAACTTGTATGT